>NW_023270826.1:328110-479516 GCF_011800145.1 Mirounga leonina | reverse complement strand
AAAGAAAGAAAGAAAGAAAGAAAGAAAGAAAGAAAGAAAGAAAGAAAGAAAGAAAGAAAGAAAAGAAAAGAAAAGAAAGGAAGGAAGGAAGGAAGAAAAGAAAAGAAAGAAAGGAAGGAAGGAAGGAAGGAAGGTAGAGATGAGGGGGAAGAATCATTTATTAAATGACATATGCTATATGTTATATGTAGAAATAAAGTAACTAAAAATGGAGGCGAAAGAGTAAAAATAAAATAAGTTCATTTATTAACGTATAGACAATAGATAGGAGAGAAAGGATACCATTAAATAATCACAAACCACATAAAAGATGTATTAAAAAATAAGAGCTTAATTAAGAAAGCAAGGGAATAAAGACATTTTAAAAAGCTATACACAGAAAAGTAAAAGAACAAAGTATAAAATTTTCTGAATACCAAAAGGAACTTAAAAAATAAAAGAACAAAGGAAATATATCATGTAGATAAAGAAACACAGAAAATGCAATATGCAAATTACAATTAAACCAAAAAGAATTAATGTTAAAAGTTGCAATTCAAAATGTTCAAAATAAAGATAAAACATTTATGAATATCAATATATCAAATAACATAGTGACTATCTTTACAAAGCAAAAACTACAACAGATGCCAAGGAAATACAGAAACATTAAGGAGACTTTAACATACCACTCTCAGTATAAGACAGATCGAGTGGATAAAAGACCGGCATACTTCATTTTATTGTGCTTCACTTCACAGATACTGCATTTTTTATAAATTGAAGGTTTCTAGCAATCCTGTGTTGAGCAAGTCTATCAGCACCATTTTCTGACCACATTTGTTCACTTCATGTCTCTGTGTCACATTTTGGTAATTCTCACAATATTTCTAACTTTTCATGATTACTATATTTGTTATGGTGATCTGTGATCTTTGATATTATTACTGTAATTGTTTGGGGGTGCCACAAACCATGTCCTTATAAGACAGCAAACTTAATCAGCAAACGTGTTCTGACTGCTCCACTGACCAGCCGTTCCCCCATCTCTCTTCCCGCTCCTCAGGCCTCCCTATTCCTTGAGACACAACAATACTGAAATTAGGCCTCTAAGTGTTCCAGTGAAAGGAAGAGTCACATGACTCTCACTTTAATCAAAAGCTAGAAATTAAGTCTAGTGAGGAAGGCATGTCATGTCGAAAGTCAAGACAGACTGAAAACTAGGTTTCTTGTGCCAAACAGCCAAGCTGTGAATACAAAGAAAAGCTTTGAAGGAAAGTAAAAGTGCTACTCCAATAAACATGAATGTTGAGAAAGCAAAACAGCTGATACAGAGAAAGTTCTCTGGTCTGGATGGAAGATCAAACCAGCTGTAAAACTCCCTTAAGTCAAAGCCTAATCCACAGGAAGGCCCTAACTCTCTTAAATTCTATGAAGGCTGAGAGAGATGAGGAAGCTACAGAAGAGAAGTTGGAAGCTAGAAAAGAATGATTTGTGAGGTTTAAGGAAAGAAGCCATCTCCATAACATAAAAGTACAAGGTGAAGTAGCAAATGCTGATACAGAGGCTGCAGCAAGTTATCCAGAAGATTAGCTACACTAAACAACAGATTTTCAATGTACACAAAATAGCCTTCTATTCAAAAATGCCATCTAAGACTTTCATAGCTAGAGAGAAGTCAATGCCTGGCTTCAAAGCTTCAATGGACAGGCTGTCTCTTTTGGTAGGAGCTAATGCAGCTAGTGACTTTAGTTGAAGCCAGTGTTCATTTACCATTCCAAAAATCCCAGGGCCCTTAAGAATTTTGCTAAATCTATTCTGCCTGTGCTCTATACATGGAACAACAAAGCCTGGATGACAGCACATCTGTTTACAACATGGTTTACTGAATATTTTAAGTCCAAGAGCTTTGATGGAGATGCACAATGAGATTAACGTTGTTTTCATACCTGCTAACACAACATCCATTCTGCAGCCCATAGATTAGGGAGAAATTTTGATTTCAAGTCTTATTGTTAAAGAAATACATTTCAGAAGGCTACAGCTGCCATAGATAGTGATTTGTCCGAAGAATCTGGTTAAAGTGAATTGAAAACCTTCTGGAAAGGATTCACCACTCTAGATGTCATAAAGAACATTCATGATTCATGGGAAAAGATCAGAAATACCAACATTAATGAGAGTTTGGAAGAAGTAAGTGATTCCAAACCTCATGGATGACTTTGAGGAGTTGAAGATTTCAGTGGAGGAAGTAACTACAGAATTGGTAGAAATAGCAAGAGAACTACAACTGGAGCCTGCAGATGTGACTGAATTGCTACAATCTTCATGATCAAACTTTAATGAATAAGGAGTTGCTTCTTACGAATGAGCAAAGAAAAGTGGCTTCTTGAGATGAAATCTACTCCTGGTGAAGATGCTGTGAAGACTGTTGAAATTACAACAAAGGATTTAGAATATTACATAAACATAGTTGATAAAAGTGTTTGAAAGCACTCACTCCAACTCTGAAAGAAGTTCTATACTATGGGTAAAATGCTATCAAACAGCATTGTATGCTACAGAGAAACTGTGGGAAAAAAGAGAGTCAATCAATGTGGCAAACTTCATTGTCTTATGTTCAGAAATTGCCACAACCACCCCAACCTGCAGCAATCACCCTGAGCAACCATCAACACTAAGGCAGGACCCTCCACACTAGCAAAAAAGATTACAATTCACTGAAACCTAAGATGATGGCTAGCATATTTTTAACAATAAAGTATTTTTAAATTAAAGTATATACACTGTTTTGGGGGGACATATTGCTATTGCACACTTAATAGACTATAGTGTAGTTTAAACTAACTTCTATATGCATATGCATTGAGAAACCAAAAAATTCATTTGCCTTGCTTTACTGAGTTATTCACTTTACTGTGGTAGTCTGAAACCAAAACCAAGCCTCCAAGGTATGCCTATATAATCCATATGAACAAAAGTCATTTGAGATCTTCAATAATACTTAACAGTATTAAAGAGACCTTGTCACCAAAAGAGTCTGAGAACTGATAGTACAGAATCTTAAGAAACAGACCCAAGTAATTTCAGAAATTGACTATTCACTAAAGGGCAAAATAGAACTTTTTAATCTGGTTATTCATTTGGAAAAACAACAAAAATGGTATCTGCGTCTCAAAACATACAGAATAAACTTCAAATGGATGAGGGATAAAAATGTAAAAAATGAAATTATACAAGCACTAGAAGAAAACATGGGTGAATTCCTCTTTATCTAGGTACAGAGAAAGGCTTTCTATGACTGAAAATTCAGACAATGAAAAATAAATCGACTACATAAAAATTAATGTTTTCCATGATCCCCCCACAAGAAACAATAACAAAAGTCCACCATAAACAAAAGCAAAAGACAAATGGGGAGGGAAGAAAAGAAAATATTTGTAACATATAGGACAGTTAAGATATCCCTAGTACATAAAATTTGAAGGGAAAACACTAAAATCTGACAGAAAATATAAGAAGATATGAATAGATGGGGCGCCTGGCTTGGCTCAATTGGTAGAGCATGTGACTCTTGATCTTGGGGTTGTGAGTTCAAGCCCCATGTTGGGTGTAGAGATTACTAAAATAATAAATAAATCTTTAAAAAAGAAAAGGAAGAGGATATGAATAGACAATTCAAAAAAATGAAATTAAAAATTAGGCATTAGTAAATAGGATATTCAACTTCACTTATTAAAAGAGAAAGGTAAATGAAAAGTACAGTGAGATGCCCTTGTTCCCCCATCACATTGGCAAAAATTTCCAAATAAGACACACTGTGTGGTTGAGACTCTGGGCAAACACACTCACAATTTGCTTCTGGGAATGCCAATATTTAACAAAATTACCTATCTGTTTACCTTCTGACCCAGCAATTCCACTTCTAGGAATACACCCTGAAGACACATTCCAATTACGTAAAAATATACAGGCATAAAGGTAGTCACTGCAGCATTCTTTGCAATTACAAAATTCTGAAAAAACACTCTATGTCCATACATAGGAGACTGAGTTGAATAAACTACAATACATTCACACAATGGAGTAATAATACTATATAGCTGTAAAAAAGAACAAGGAAGATCATTATGGATGTATTGTGAATTTCCAGGATATCCTGTAAGTAAAAAATCTAAAGTACCAAAGAATATCTAGAATATGACATTTCTTAACAAACAAGGTGGAAAAAAACATAAATGTATCTGCTCATTTGTGCAGAAATAAACAAAGAATAGATAAAGCATAAACTAAAAAAACAAATAAAAACAACAGGGAGAAAACACTAAAATTTAGGAATACAAACTGAAAAAAATAACCTGAACTGTATTTCAAATGAATTCTATAACCACACTGAAGTGAGACTAAGGGGAGGGAGCAGTAACCTAAATAACTTTTAAACACAGCTTTTGAACTATATACTCTCTTGGTAATTATATATAGGCATAAATATATTCTGAAACTGCTTTTATTTTTCTAACACTGCACAAAGTAAATATACTGTGGATAGCTGTGGATAATGGGAGCTAGGTTCTCATTATTAGGGCAGGTAGTTACAAATATGTAAAGGGGGAGGACAGACTGAACCTTGTGGTGCTGGGCTGGAATCAGAGGTGTCAAGGTAAACTCATGGTGTTTTAATACACACAAAGAAATACAGATACACATATATTACATATATACATAAAATACATATTATATATTTGTGTATATTATTTATTTTTTTGCTCTATCTGGTGAGAGGGCCTAAACACACACACACACACCTACACACACACACAACCCAATGACAATGTAAACACCTAGTTCCTAGATCTTTATTTGAGAATACTCTTTCCACTCAACGGAACCAGAGTTACTTGGGGAAATGGCTAATTCCAGTACGGGGGCAGGGAAAATACAAGATGAGTCTGAAAAATTCTGTGGTGACAGAATTTAAGGATATACTGAAAGAACCATGAGGAGAACATAACAAAAAGGACAAAGAAGCCAATTTAAAGGGCATTCCCACTGGCTAAATCTGGAACATTTTGAGCTTCGAAATAATGATAGTAAAAAAGCTAAGGATTATAATCCATTGCATAAAATAAGAATCATGATCCCACACTGGTAAGATGGAGAGGGGTAAGAGAAAACTCTTCCTTATCACAGAAAACTAACTAATGAATGTAAAAGTAATGACAGAATTAGGAAATCACCATTTGGAACTATCATAACAACATTTAATTCTGATAAGAGTTATCAATGGCTAGCAAAACTACTTAGTAAAGGTTTAAGGAATAATAGATACTTATATAGTTTCAAAGTGTCTTCCTACAAGATACTTATTAATTGGAAAAGGTAAAATAGCAGCCTGGTTCAAGCTCTTAGCTGTCCCTCAAACCTCTGTGACTATCCAAGCTGTGTCCTAAAAGGGTGGGAAACGCCAATATACCTATTCAGGTTCCTGAAGTACTACTAATTGCCTACCCCTTTGGCTCCCTGATGCGGCTAACTGGAAGGTTTCAGGAACAGCAGGGAAGTTGGGATATTAGCTATGCAGTCTAGCCCCTAACAGAGAAACAGAGCTGGCTATTTTTGCTTACTCATTCTGTGCTAAGCCAGAGGAAACAGTGGCTGGGAGTGCTGGTGCAAATACAACCACCACTGTTTTGTGTGTTTCTAGAGAATTCATGAATGCCAAGTTCTGTCCGCTCCCAGAACTAGGTGATTTGGGAGCTACTCACCTAGTGTTGACAAGTTCCTTCTAGGGAAAAGCTAGAGACCTAGTTTTATTGTTGGAGCCAGATGGAGGGAGAATACAGGGGAAGTGCCCACTGGTTCTAATGGGCTTCCAGGAGAACTGCAGTCAGCACCTAGATGAAGGCTGATTAGAAGCTGGACCCTCAGGCAACAGCTGGGAAAATATGCAGTCAAATTCTTTATAGGGAAAGAATGCCTGTTCCCTCTGTGTTGAACCCCAGGGGAATAGCAATTAGCAGGTGCTCACACTCCTGTTAAACAAGTGTTCCTTTGTTTCCTGTAGTTCTGTGGGACTTGTGAATACAAGCCCTGTTGGCTTTCAGAGCCAGGTGATTTGGAAGCCCATCCCTGGCATGGAAGACTTAAAAGTTGGGGTGCTAGATGTATGGTCTAAACCCTTCTATCCTCAGAGAGACCCTGGCAGTTGGGGGTTCTCATGGAATGTTTCCTATGTATTTTGATGTGGGTATTTTCTCAGTTGCCTGATGTGTAGGATCATTCAACTAATTTCTGGATTTCTCTCAGAGAGAATTGCTCCATGTGTAGTTGTATTTTTGGTGCATCCATAGGAGGAAGAAAATTCAGGAGCCTCCTATGTCTCTATTTTGGTGACCCCTGCTCTGTTATTCTTCAAGGTGTTCTACTTTGCTAATAACTCTTCTTACTCTGTAACTTCTCCTTAAGTGATCATATACATTCCCATAGTTTAATACTACTCATGTGCTGATGATATCAGTAATTTTGTTTCAGCTTCAAATTTACTACTTTAGGTATGGAGTTGCTTTACTGGTGGTTTTACTGGGCAATATTCCTTACATGCAACACAATGAAAACTGAAATTCATCTTTCTCCAACAACTCTGCTCTTTTGAGATTTCAACACCATACGATTAAGAGATGGTGACACTGAGATGTGGAGAACAGAATTCAAGATTGGGATGTGAAAATGGAGAGGAATAAAATAATTTTCAGAGGAAATGAACAGAATCTAGAGAAGCCTTGATTAATAGAACTTTGTGCAATGATGGGAATGGTATATATTTGTCCACGTGAGTATTAGGCACTTGAAATGTGGTTAGCACAAATAAGAAATTAAGTTTTTAATATAAAGTTTTAATTTTATTTAAAGTCACGTGTGGTTAGTAGCTACTATCCTGGGCAGCACAGATCTAGAGTCTCTGTACATAACATGTTATGTACAATGCCTAATATATAATAAAAAACTAACAGACATATGAACAAACAGGAAAATGGAATCCATAAGTCAAAAGGAAAAGATTTCAATAGAAACAGACTCAGCAATAACCCAAACACTGAATTTAGCAGACGAGGACTTTAAAATAATTATGATAAACATGTTAAAAATCTAAAAGAAAAGATAGATATAACTGATGAAGAAATGCAGATTCAGGAAATCTATGGAAACTATGAAAAGAAACCAAATAGAAACTTTAGACT
The DNA here is from genome assembly GCF_011800145.1 of Mirounga leonina. Taxonomy (NCBI): domain Eukaryota; kingdom Metazoa; phylum Chordata; class Mammalia; order Carnivora; family Phocidae; genus Mirounga; species Mirounga leonina. The sequence continues at coordinate 472,299 of NW_023270826.1, read as the reverse complement.
GACAAATACAATATCTGAAATAGCTAAAGGAGTCTCACAATGAATTTACTGAGGTAAATGCAATCCTGTAGAACTTTCTGTGGCCAGAGGGTATGCCTTCTTCTATGTGCCATAGCTCTATTATACATACTCTCCTTAATGGAAATTTCATTATTTTCTACCAATAACAATTATATAAAGATGTATGGCTGCCTTCAGAAACGATGAATTCCTCAGAATTACTAATTTTCAGGCATTAACAAGACCATAATTTGGTAGGATAAAGTGAGACAATTATAAATGAACAGAATATTCTCTAAGGTTCCTCACAATCCTGAGATTCAAAGACTTTATCAAATGACTATGATTAACTTGATATTTGAACTAAAATATAATTTAGTTACACTTAAATAATGTAAAGATATATTTCGTATTATAGCGATTTTTAAGCACAAGATTAATTAATGTTTACCATATAAATATATGTATCTTTGCAATTTTAAAATATATTTTACTAAACACATTAAATATCAAACAAAATTTAAATTACCCTCTTATCCATTTCATAAGATGAAGCTTCTGTACTTGGCAAAAGATGGGTAATGGTGGCTATTAGAATCTGTCAGCAAAGAAAAAAAGTTCAAAATATGTTAAATTAATGATGCATCCTAAAACTTAAATGTTAATGGTAAAGTGATATAAAAAATCTATTGATGAAAGTTTATCCTAAGTACATTTTTAAATCCTAAATACATTAACACTGTTACTTCCAAGTAATTTTTAACAGGTAAGCTTTTCAAGTATTCTTAACTATCAATCATTTACAATCCTCATATGTATATAGGAACCAAAATCATATAAACTCTGTCAACTATAAATGGATTTCTTACAAACCCAATTCAGGAATCTATATATATATAGAGAGAGAGAGAGAGACAGAGACAGAGAATGAAACTGGACCTCTATTTTACACCATTGACAAAAATTAACTTGACATGGATCAAGGACCTGAAACCATAAAACCCCTAGAGGAAAGCACAGGGAAAATATTCTTGATATTGGTCTTGGCATTGATTTCTTGGATAAGACACCAAAAGCATAGACACCAAAAGCTAAAATAAACAAGTGGGACCATATCAAACTAAAGAGCATCTGCACAGCAAAGGAAGCAATACATTGAAAAGGCAACTGATGGAATGGAGAAAATGTTTACAAACCATGTATCTGGATAGGGGTTAATACATAAAATATATGAAGAATTCATGCAACTCAATAGCAAAAAAGCAAATAATCCAATTTAAAAATGGGCAAAGGACCTGAATAAACATTTTTCCAAAGAAGACATTCAAATGGCATTTTATTTTATTTTATTTTGGGGCACCTGGGTGGCTGGCTCAGTCGTTAAGCGTCCGCCTTCGGCTCAGGTCATCATCCCAGGGTCGTGGGATCGAGCCCCACATTGGGCTCCCTGCTCCGCGGGAAGCCTGCTTCTCCCTCACCCACTCCCCCTGCTTGTGTTCCCCTCTCTCTCTGTCAAATAAATAAATAAAATCTTATTTTATTTTATTTTAAAGATTTTATTTGACACAGAGAGAGACAGTGACGCTTAACGACTGAGCCACCCAGGCGCCCCCAAATGGCATTTTAATGGGTATATGAAAAGGTGTTCAACATCACTTATCATGAGGAAAATGCAAATAAAAACCACATCTGTTAGAATGGCTTTTTTCAAAAAGGTAAGAGAGAACAGATGTTGGCAAGGAGGTGGAGAAGAGAAAACTGATATATACCGTTGGTGGGAAGGTGAACTGGTACAGCTTTTATGGAAAACAGTATGGAGGTTCCTCAAAATATTAAAATTGGAACTACCATATGATAAAAAAAAAAAAAAAAAAGAACTACTATAATGATCCAGCAATCCTGCTCCTAGATGTATATCTGAAGGAAATGAAATCAGTATCTCGAAGAGATCCCTGCACACCATGTTCATTGCAGCATTATTCACAATGGCAAAGATATGGAAACAATGAAAATGTCCTTCAATGAATAAATGAATTCAAAAAAATGTGTGTATATATACACACAATGTAATACTATTACTCAGCCATAAAAAAGGAAATCTTGCCATTTGTGACAACATGGATGAACCTGGAGGGCATTACTCCAGGTGAAATAAATGAAATAAGCCAGAGAAAGGCAAATACTGTATGGTACCACTTATATGTGGAATCTTAAAAAAAAAAAAAAAAGAATGCTGATTTCATAGAAACAGAATAGAAATGTGGTGGCCAGGGGCTGGGAGGAGAAGAGGAAAACAGGGAGATGTAGGTCAAAGGGTATAAATTTTCAGTTATAAAAACAGTAAGTTCTGAGGATCTAATGTATAGCATGGTGACTATAGTTAATCATACTGAATATCTGGAAGTTGCTAAGAAGAGACCTTAAGCATTCTCACCATAAACAAACAACAGTTAACTATGTGAGGTAATTGATGTGTTAATTATCTTGACCTTGGTAATCATTCCACAATTACCAAATTATGTTCTATATTTTAAATATATACAATGTTTGTCAACTATTTCTCAGTAAAGTTGGGGGGAAAAATATGGAAATCTACTCTCAGGGTGCCTGGCTGACTCAGCTGGTAAAACATATGACTCTTGACCTCGGGGCTGTGAGTTCAAGCCCCACATTGGGTGTAGAGTTTACTTAAAAAAAAGAGGGAAATAAAAAAAAGAAATCTACTCCTATCTTTCCAGACACTTCTCTCTGTGAGTGTGTAAATATATGCTTTAAAAAAAAAAAAAAAAGATTACATCATTAGTTTTTGATTAGAAGACAATGAATTGAGTTTTTTACAGTGCTGAAAGAAATAACCAAGAATCTGGAACCCAGGAAAAATATCCTTTAAAAAGGAAGGATTATTTTGAAGCAATTCTGGTAATATTCTTATTAATCTTGGTGTTGGTAACCTGAAAATTCATTTAATTGTACATGCATGTCATTTGCTTTTTGTATGTATGTATACAGAATAAAAGATATGGTAACATAAAAAAAAAAGATATTTTATAATGTGGGGTTTTTTTAAATTTTATTTATTTATTTCAGAAAGAGAGAAAGCACAGAGGGAGAATAAGAGGGAGAAGCAGAGTTCCTGCTGAGCGGAGAGCCCAATGTGGGCCTTGACCCCAGGACCCTGAGATCATGACCTGAGCCGAAGACAGATGCTTAACCAACCCCATAAGGTGGCTTTTTAAATTAACATATATTATACTCTGAATAGTATATGAATAAATTTGATGCAAAACTATGAAATAATAAAAAAATTAATAAAAGAAGGCAAAATATGCACATACAGTGTTATTTACTCTGGAAATTTCTTGAGATCATTAAATTTTTTTATGTGCCTGTTAAAAATGTATAGGGATAAATTTATTATATTTAACAGGATCAAAAAACATGAGAAATACTTACTTGAATAATTTTCAAGGGAGAATCAGGCTGGTAAATCTGAAGTCTAGGTACGTAATGAACCAGCATGTGAAGCATGTTACAAGCTACATGGGCTACTGTTTTATTAGTAAACTGTAATAACAACAAAATATTCATTAATGCATTAGCTGCTGAAAAACTTGAAATTTCATACATGTTTCTTTTGGTCATTCTATATTTATGTTTATTAAAATATTAAGATGATAAATACACAACCACAAAATAAAAATTCATAACACATTCTAAAAACACAATTAACTTCATTTTTAATTTTGAATGTTTGTCCCCATTAAAGTTTTATTCCATTTTCTCTTACCTGGATTTCTGCAACAGCCTGTAAACTGCTAATTTCCCCATTCCAATCTACTATACCGACACTTTCAAATTAATCTAAAGAACTGCTCTGATGCTGACATTCTCTATGCTTAAAGCTCTCGGATGACTCCCCACTGGCATAAACTCAAACTTGTTATGTTTAACTCTCTAGGACCAAATCTCCCCCATTCTTCTGTCTCCTCTTTCCAGAGTCTTCTCTATTACTTAAGTCAAAGTGATCTCGGCTTCCTCTGATCTCAATTAGCATTTCATATGCACCACTCATTTGGTTCTCTCAGCTTTCTGTTTTATAAAACTCTTATTTTAATCCTTTTCAGCCATCATATTATTAACCTCTTGCATCTAGTATTTACGATTATTTTTTATTCTGGTATCCCTCACTCTGACTAGCAAACCACCTCAAACATAGTACATACTCAGAAATATTTGTCCAATAAGTAATATTTGTACCTTTTATGTTTAGAATTCTATATAGATACTATATTACAAGGCTTAAACGAAAATATCATGCATACTTTCACAAGCAAAAACTTTACTCAGTTAGATTCTCCAAGTAATTAGGTTATTATTTTTTTAACAAATCTTACTCTGGTTACAAAGAGAGCATTTAACTTGAATAATAAAGCCAAAACATTGAACAGCTCAAGAATTCAGGAAGTATTAAGGATTATAGAGTAGGTTACAAAAATACTGATTAGGAAAAAAACAAACAACCCTATATATGTTGTTAAGTGACATAAAAAGTTGAGATAAAATAGGTTATCACTAGGATATCCTAAATTCAAGAGTAGGACCGCTCTGAAGGAAAAAGTCAGGATCAAAGAAATAATGTAATAATAAAGTAATAAAAACATTTATTAAATGTTTATTCTATAAGGACACAATATATAATTAACATTCAGAGAAAAACAGTCCTGCATTCTATACTATATTAATATATTTCACTAAATAGGTTTTTTTTACCTTTAAGGAAACACAAATTACATTCAGAGCTTCCTTGATTTGAGGATGATGAGACTCATGGACTAGTTCTTCACAAATCCAAATACCTAAACTGCACAATGCTACACATCTGCAAAAAAGGCAACCAACAATGATATAAACAGAAGTAGATGAGCCTTTAAATGAAATGCAACCACCACCACAACCAAAACACCCACAACCAACCAATCTAGAATGAACATGCACTGTTTAAGTGAATCAATTTGTTACTCTGTACATTAGCTCTTCTTGAGGAAGAGAAAGTAGGAGGACAGCACATGACCCCAAATTCAACGCCTAATTTTCAAACATAATTTACTGCCAAGCTCATAGATGGGGATAACACACAGGATTTTTTTAACAAACCCATATTAATAAATTGATATTGCCATAAAGCTTCCCAAACAAATATGTAACCTGCTTTCAAAAAAGGAAAGAGTGTGATTTTATTGACTGACAGCACAGAATGAACTTTAGCAAAAACATGAAGCTGATGGGGTAAGTCAAATATTACTTTCTTTCTTTTCAAAACTTCCTTCTTTTTGAGAGAAGGGGGGAAAGGCAGAGGGAGAGAGAGAGGGAATCTTAAGCAGGTTCCATGCCCAGTACAGAGCCTGACAAGGGGCTCAATCTCGCAACCCTGAGATCATGACCTGAGCCAAAATCAAGAGTCGGATACTTAACTGACTGAGCCACCCAGGTGCCCCTAAATATTATTTTCATAACTCTTAAATTTAACACAGCTAGCTGCAAATTCTTTTTTTTTAATTTTTAATTTATTTTTTGACAGAGACACAGCAAGAGAGGGAACAAAAGCAGGGGGAGTGGGAGAGAGAGAAGCAGGCCTCCTGCGGAGCAAGGAGCCCGATGCAGGGCTTGATCCCAGGACCCTGGGATCATGACCTGAGCCGAAGGCAGACGCTTAACGACTGAGCCACCCAGGCGCCCCTGGTTACAAATTCTTTGTAAAACAAATTGGCAATACAAATAAAATTCATATACTTTATATAAAGGGTTTCCAACAGAAACAGAACTTGTAGAATTTTTTCTATTCCCTAACATCTTGTGAAACTTCATTTCCCTATTTCAACTGAAGTTTCAGATTGAAGGGAGTTATTTGACGATCAGGATCAGTAAAAATTTCATTAGTGTATTCAAGTATAAGCTTCTGATGAAGCACATACTGGTTCCCTCAACTCCTAAAAAAGTCAACTCTTTCTAGTATCCTGGTATACTTGGCATGTCCTGACACTGACATTCTTAAATTAAATTTTGTAGAATGTTAAATTTCAGAATAATTCAATGAAGAAATATCTTTCTTTCTGAACATAGTGGATCAGAAATTCTTAAGTCTCTTCTTTCAGTTTATCATAGTGTTAATGCTAATAAATTATTTACTATTAAAACTACCAGGGGCGCCTGGGTGGCTCAGTCGGTTAAGCATCTGCCTTCGGTTAAGCATCTGCCTTCGGCTCAGGTCATGATCCCGGGGTCCTGGGTTCAAGCCCCGTGTTGGGCTCCCTGCTCAGTGGGGAGCCTGCTTCTCCCTTTCCTCCCATCTTGTGCTTTCTCTCGCTATCTCTGTCTCTCTCAAATAAATAAAATCTTAAAAAAAAAAAAAAAAAAAGAGTATCTGACCTACCGTGCAGGACCAGACGGCTCATCTCTTGCCGAGCTTAATACAGTTTTGATTATGAGTTCCTAAAATAAAGGGGAAATACCTGTAATGATTAAGATTTCATTCATTCATTCATTCAAGTATTTATTAAATGGCTACTATGGGCCCAACCACTGTGCCAGGTGCTAGGGATACAACAGTGAAATAAAACAATCTTTGTTCTCACCTGAATACTTTATTAATAGAGTCCAATATTATTCATAAAATTAGCTAAATAAAAAAAAACAATAATATGGTCTGAATATTTGTGTCTCCCCTCCAAAAATTCTTATGCTAAAATCCTATCTCCCAAAGATGATGTTAGGTCATGAGGATGGAGACCTTATGAATGAGATTAATGCTCTTATACAAGAGACCACCAAAGAACTCCTTAGTTCCTTCCACTTTGTGAAGACACAGAGGGAAGGGACCAGCTCTGGAGCAGCAAGAGGGCCCTCACCAGAATGCCACTCTGCTGGAGCCTTGATCTTGGACTTCCAGCCTCCACAACTGTGACAAATAAATTTTGCTGTTTATAAGCTACCCAGTTAGTAGTAGTTTTTTTTTTTTTTTGGTAGTATTTTGTTACAGCAGCACAGACTAAAATAAATGATTTCTGAAATCTATAACCAAATACATATGTTCAAAAAAAGAACTTTTCCTGATTAAAAGATTAATAAAAAGTTCACTATAAGATAATTAAAACAGATTTACTTGCTCAAAAGTATTGGTATCTTTTCAAAACTTTGAGAAATATTTATTTAAAAGCAAGCCTCCTCTTTTTTGATAATTTGTAAAACATTATAATGTGTGAGTTTGGGGATAAGTGCTAAATAATAGTTAAAATTATGTAAATGAATAAAATATTCAAAAGGGAGAATAAAGAGAAAGTAATTATCTAAAGAGAGGATCTTATAGTAAGTTTATGTTTAGCAGGCAGAGAAAGAACACTGGTTTATTAAGGAGTCCTAGAATATTTAGAGAAGCAAGAAGTAAATCAAGATGGGTCTGTGCAACATAAGTCAAAGTTGAAAAGATTTAGGAAGGTCAGGAATATCAACACGGGTCAAATACTACAGTGGCTAACTAAGGAGAGGAAAACAAGAATGCCACGAGGCTTGATAATTAAGACTCTATTACTTCCTTTTTCAAAAAATCATTCATTCATTCATTCATTCATTCATATATTCACAAAGCACTTATCAGCTACATAGATTTTAAGCTCCTTAGGAGGAGTACCTTCTACTTATCTTTGTAAACTTAGCATCTAGCCCACGGGCTTGCAATTAATAGGTACTTGGAACAAATCTATTGTTTAAGCCCAAGAGCTTTCTATGTAATAGATCCTGTCTTAAATGCTGGAAAGAAATAGATGGTTAAGATGCAGTACCTATCCTCAAGAATTTTACATTCCAGAGAGGGAGACAGACTTGTAAACAATCACAACACAAGAGGACACATAAAAGGTTCCATGTGAACAAACAGGTAAACTTCGGAAAGTCATAGAAGACTTCACAAAACGGTCTTAGGTAAACAGGATTTTGACAAATGATCAAGGTCAAAGACTAAGATTATTTGTGTTTGGGTGATTAAGAGAGACAAAAAGAGGAAAACAGGTCTATATAACGGATGTTTAGGCAGAAAGAAATGCATTTTCAAAAGCACAAAATTGAAAACAGCATGGTATGTTCCATGTGGCTATGTGGCTGCAGTTTAGAATACACAGAGAGCTAGTTTCAGTGAAAATTAAATATGACCACTATGGCCTGTAATTTTCCCTTAAATCTTCAGTTTTCTGACTAAGAATAATCATTATTTTCTTAGGCTTTTTGCTTTCTTCATTATTAGAATTAGCTTTTATTTTGGAGATACCCCTTCCCCAAAGTTTGTTTTGATTTTTTAAATCATTTCAGCCATTACTATCTATACAATGGCCAGAGACAATGAGGCCACTCTGAAATGTAGATCATATGTAGTTAGCTAGGCTAATCCCTAGCAAACTCAAAACTGCCTAAGCAAATTAAAACTATTACCTATCCCTCACCTTCAGGATCTTCTGAAAATAGAAGATACCGAAGATATTACATTTCTGAAGACCAAAGCTCAATTTCTAGTTATTAATTGCCATTGCAAATTTGCATTGACCTACATAATTTTATGTGTAAGCGAAATTCACTTTTTTAACAAATGTTTCTGGAGTACCAGATGCCAAGCAGCATGTTAAGCTCTGAGGATACAGCAGTAAATAAGACTTTATGGTGTTTGTCTAAAGCATAAATCAAACACTAAATAAGTAATTACACGTTATAAATGTCGTAAAGAGAAATATGGGTGGTATGAAAAGTATATGCAGAAATCCAGAAAACTGGATTGAAAAAATTTCTTTCAGAGAAGGCAAAAGTTTAAAAAAGATATATAAGCATGACTTTTGAAGAGTTATGCTTCAGGTACATAGATTCCCCACCCCAATTCCAGTTTCCTACAGCAAAACAGAATATTCCATTACATTGTTTGATATATCACATGGGGAAATTAGGAGGCAGAGTGTCAAATTTGCAGATTTAGTGCCATTTCAATCTTAGAAGCCTTAGAGGTAGCATAGTATCTGCCTCACAGGATGTTTCAATAAATGGTCTGTGAGTGAATGAAAGAATCCTAAGATACTGATATATAAATGGATTCAGTAATGAGAAAATGTTTCCAAAGTCATCAATACAAAAAAGACTATGCTCCTAATGGACATTCTAGCCTTGTGTCTGAAGGGTATGACTGGTTAATGTTCTTTAACAATTATGTGGATTTCTAAAGGAAAAGAAAGAATACAAATTTTATCATACATTGTTATTATAAAATCATTTAAACACTAAAAATTAGCACCTGATTTCTTACCTTAACATCTGTAAACTGAGACACAGCAATATCAGGAATGTTGGGATGGAGAGCAGGCAGTTCACAATATAAGTTAGGAAAGCAAACCAAAGATCCCAGAAGAACTTGTGCTTCTACTCTTGGTGCCTAGGTATCAGATTTTTTAAATCTTTATGATGTATTTTATTATGTCATTAAATTACCAGAAAAGTTACTTTATGACCTAACCATATTAGAAAGAGAAGTGAGAGCAAAAGACAAAATTAAAAAGGAAACTGGAAATACAAAAACATTCAGATTTTCACCTATACTTTCCACATAAACTACTGTTATTCTCAATAAATAAAATGAACAAACAGCAGAGCTCTCCTTAAGAGCAGCAAAAAAGCAGAAATCAGCCACAGTTGACTGTAAATAATATATAGTTTAGCTAACAGCATAAAATTACCCTAATTTTGAGAAAAAATATAAATACTTTCATTTTAAAGGCAACTCAACACTTCATAACATATTGTACTAATGAGCAGATGACTCAATGTCACTAGATTATATTTGTTACTATCTAAGGATAGATAAAGTAACTAACGACTAAAACATTAACTATCTCTTCAAGAAACAAGCACTAGTCTAGATGGTTTTTGATATTATGCACATGAGAAAAGCACTGCCTATACTACTTACTAAAAACAGAATTTATGCTTGGCCTGCAGATGAAGGTAACTTCTCATCTTTTCTCCTTAGCTGTATTAAGCCATCTCTGAAGTATCAGCACTGAGCATTTCTTTTTCTTCTTCTACCTTCTTGCATGTCCACCAAACACCAACACCCACCTACTAATATATTTCTTTATTAACTAAAATACCTACAATATTAATTTATATGTTTAATGATACCTGCTAGAAATACTAAATGCTAAAACAAATGCTAGAACATGCTAAAACAAATATGCTAGAAATATAATACTTTTATTCACATAAAACAAGAATCTGCCTCCAAAAGGATTTCCCTATGTTCCTAAATGTTATTAGAGAGGCAGTGGAGTAGTACTTTATTATGATTATCAACAAAACAACTCATTTCCATATTTAAAAAATAATCCAGATTTGCAGATAAAAAGACAACCCCATAAAAGGGTTAGGGTAAGCTTGTAGATACCATGCCAATTTAAAATTAGCTATAGGGTGCCTGGCTGGCTCAGTCAGTAGAGCATGTGACTTCATCTCAGGGTTGTAAATTCAAGCTCCACGATGGGTGCTGAGATTACTTAGAAAAATAAAATCTTTAAATAAATAAAATAAAATTAGCTATAAAAGTGAAACTGATAAAAACCAATATTTTAAAAGAGATTAGCTAAGGGTTTTTCTTTAAAGTTGGATAAGGTAACTAAGAATGTTCAGGTATGTGGATATAATGGGAGCATACTGTAACGTGATTATAATTAAGAAAAGCAAAACCTAATCAATTATTTTGTAATCTGTCTGGCAGGGGAAGAAAGGAGCCGCCCATTAACAGAAAGATGATGATGTGTACGGGATCTAAAATGGAATCCAAAGAGGAAGACTGGACTGTGTATCTCCAACATCATCCAGAGGAAAAGACTAACCTTAACCTTACAGTAGAGACCAGGTGTCAGGTTTGATTCCTGCAATAACTTGTTTTCCTATGCAGTCTTTCTCATAGTCTTTCTCGCTAGTTATGGCTGTTCTTGCATAACTGGAGAAACAGGGTTAATAACTAGCTATAAACACAGGTTCTTCCCTTATGTGAACATTTCCACTGGGTGACTGCATCCAGTTTCATGGCTTACAATAACAGGTATAAGCTAATGTCGTCCAGCTTTCCATTTCAGTCCCGACATCTCCTTTGAGCTCCTGCCTTGTACATGCAATGGCCCTCCTAACATCTTCTCATGGATCTCGAATAGGCGGCTTCCTATACCACAAATAGAACTCCTTCTTGTTCACTGTTGGTCTTTTGTATAGCTCATGCGTGAAATAACATATATTAAACTGCTTTCTAAGTTACAAAATGATGGTCAAGTAGGACTGATTTTTCTCTCCCCCAAACTCTTAGTTTATTCTAATAGACTTTCAATTAATTGTTATTTCTCATTTATACTTTGTGCCAGAGTGCTCCTTCTCAAGTAGAAATCTGATCATGTCACTCCCTGTGTAAAATCCCTCAATGCTTACTCATTCTTTCCTTGGGATGAACTCTAATCTCTTTAGCACTATAAACCAGCTACTGTCTTCCTCTTTAGCTTATCTCTGCTAGTTACATATGAACATATTCCAACTATAGTGAGTTACTTGGCATGTCTCACAGCTCCATAACTGTTATCAAAATCCTCACATGCTGTCTCAGAGTTTAGAGTTTACTCCTAGAGCACACTTTTGAATTATCTCACCTCTGGTCCACCTCTTTTGCTATGGCCCACTGCCCTCTCTTTAGTTTCTTCCCTCCCTCTACTTGTTTCCTTAGATTTCCTCAATTTTAAATTTTGTTTGGCTTATCAGATTTAATCCATTTTTATAGCTCATGTGTCAATTTATCAACTAATTTTAGTACTTTCTTGTATTTCAAAATTTACTTAAAAAAAGCAACTTCAATTAAACTGTAAATTTTCCTGAACATCAGCTTGTTAAATTTATTAACAAGGGCTCCTCCTTTGTTGCTTTGTTAGTTGAGTCCTGTTTAACTACAGTCTGTTATATTACAAAGAACAGGAAATAAAAACTTACATTGAGAAAAGCCGAAGAAGCCACTCTACCAGCTGCTACAATAAAATCCATAATAAGCATTGTGGCACCAGGCAAACCAAGTGAAAAAAACTGAGGTGAGCAGTGCTTGATGATTGTATTGACAATATCCTTAGGAGTAAGAAAAGAAGGGGAAAAGAATATCATAAATTAATCTTGGGTATCAGCTAATCAATATCCTTAAAAATAGATAACATATGAAACAGTAAAATAGGCAATTACTATACATTGCCTAATTGGAAAGACTGATTTTAAATCTTCTAAATAATCCATGCTTAGTATTATATTCTGTCAAAGGAAAGTAAACTTAAAACACATTTGTTTAACTGACATCAATATAGCATTCTCCCCCCCACACGAGAGAGCAAACTGGAAGGCTCTTTGCTTCAGAGGGTTGAAAATATAAGGCCTACGTAGCATAAAACTGAACTGCAGAGTGGTTCCTTCTCTCATCTACTTGCTTCCATGTGAGATCTCTGATCTCTTAAGTTTCATGACCTATTATGTGGCAACTGGAGGAATTCTCCTTATTAGATAAACTGAAGTCCTTTGATGACAAATATCTAGCCTCAGAAATACAGACCAAGGCATTTTTGAGGGAGTATTCTTTTTTTTTTTTTAAGATTTTATTTATTTATTCGACAGAGAGAGACAACACAAGCAGGGGGAGTGGGAGAGGGAGAAGCAGGGCTTCCTGCTGAGCAGGGAGCCCGATGCGGGGCTCGATCCCAGGACCCTGGGATCATGACCTGAGCTGAAGGCAGATGCTTAACAACTGAGCCACCCAGGTGCCCCATTGAGGGAGTATTCTTTTTTTTTTTTTTTTTAAAGATTTTATTTATTTATTTGATAGAGAGAGTGAGAGAGCACAAGCAGGGGGAACAGTAGAGGGAGAGGGAGAAGCAGGCTCCCCGCCAAGCAGGGAGCTTGATGCAGGGCTCGATCCCAGGACCGTGGGATCATGACCTGAGCCGAAGGCAGACGCTTAACCATCTGAGCCACCCAGGCGCCCCTGAGGGAGTATTCTTAACTTGGTTATTCATTCACTTTGCCTTTGGAATTCAACATGAGGATGCAGTGTTTTATGCTGTATTACTCAATCTGATTCATCCTAAACAAAAGGTCTCTCTGTCAAGTAATTAAAGGTGTCATTTTGTTTGGGACATGTTTATAAGGTAGTACATTGTAAGTACTATTTCAAATTAATGTGAGAAGTATTTTCATTTTTCGGGAAGAGAGATATAATTACCTCTTTTGATATTAGTTTAATGTTCTTTAAATGAACTGCAAGTGAAATTTAACCACATTATGATTAAAATATTTCATTACCATGACTTATAACCTCCCATGGATTTTTTTTTTTTTTTTTAATTTTATGGCCAGGATCAAGACTCCTGAATAATGTTCTAGAATCATATTTATGATTGGCTAATGTAATGACTGCACTGATACAAATGCCAAGTCAATAGAACTGTCACTATGCTAATATAATCTATGGAAATAAGAAAATATGATGTGCTAACTAACTCTTAGAGTGGAAAAAACCTCTGACTGTTGCATGACTAGATAAACAAATCCATATGCCTCGAGTGCCAATTATTAAGTAACAATTACAAAATGCCCAAGAATAAGTACATTAGGACATCAAAAAAACATGTCTGTCTAAGCAAAAGATGGCTTAATATCTTAAAAAAGCAAACTAGTTATTTTAACATCAGAGGAAAGATACATTTAATAAACAAGTTGATCCCCTAACTGTAACAGCTTTTCAACTACGTTTCAAGAACAAATGAGGTTACAAAACAGAAGAAACTTGTAAATAAAATGACTACATAAAAAGAGTATTTTTAATTTTAGACCTTAAAAGTTAAGAGTTAAACAATCAAGAATCAAAGATAAATTTATAAAGCAATTGGTTAGAAAGTATATATTTACCTGATCAATATGAAGTAATCCACAATGCATTATATTGTAGAAATGTGTTAGAAAATCTCTGTTTGGAGAAACATCTTGTCTTCTTTTCATTGTATTACAGATAAGTTTGTAAGCATGTAATTTACCTTGTTTATATTTATCAGTCAACATGGTTGCCTACAATTTAAAAATGTTGGTTTTAATACTCAAAAACAAATACTGTTTAATTGAATATAGCAAGCAATATATTGTTTTCATTTATTTCTATGTTGGCCCAATTTCTTAATGAATCAATTAGGATTACTGAAACTACTATTACTATTAAAATGAAACAACACAGGTATGAAGAACCACATACTGTTTCATTTAGGAAAATGTACCAAACATATCAAATAATACTCAAAAGAATTAAATCTTTTTTTTTAAAGATTTTATTTATTTATTTGACAGAGAGAGCAAGAGAGCACAAACAGAGGGAGCTTTAGAGGGAGAGGGAAAAGCAGGCTCTCTGCTGAGCAGGGAGCCGGATGGGGGGCTCAATCCAAGGACCCTGGGATCATGACCTGAGCCAAAAGCAGACATTTAGCCGACTGAGTCACCCAGGTGCCCCAAGAATTAAATCTTTAAAAATATACAGCACATTCTGACACAAATTTGAGATTTACACTTCACTTAAATATAAAAGAAACATAATTCTATATACTTTTGTTTTATTACATAAGTAAAAATGATGCACCTGTATAATAATTTTGCTATGCCCATTCTCCTCTCTATATAACCCCCAATGACTAGTTAAAAACTAACTGTTCTAGAAGACTATACAAAAGCTAAAGAATCTATCAAATGTTTAAAACTGATTACATCGTATTTACTAAATGAACCTTTTAAATTAATGTTTTATATATTAAGCATACCTTGAAGAGCCAAGGTGTAAGAATTCTCAGTGGAGGAATCAAAACTGGTGGTGAAGGGGAGGTCAGGTTATCAGTTGAAATGCCAAGGTTATCTCTAATCTGTAATTTTCAAATAAAATGCAACAAACCAATAAAAGTGTTCTTCCAGTTTGTTTTACCTTAAACTTGAGTTCAATTCCAGTTCCTATCACTAATTATGTATTTAAACATGGATAAGTAACTTCACCTTGCTAGGAACCAGTTTATAGTAAGGGGGTGGTGGGTGGCAATGAGATCTAAGGCTTCTACTTCTTAACACTTTTCTTTCTTTCCCTTTTTTTTATTTTTTATTTTTTACCTTAGCTAGATTTTGCCAAAGTTCACAGAGGTAATCAAAAACTTGAGCATGTATTTCGGGATCCATAATAGCGTTGACATCTCCCAAAATGCCTAGCATTCTTCGCCACATTACAGTAGCAACATCAGCATGCCATCCTGTGAGTGTACCCCCTGCCATCACACTACAACATTCAGATGGAAACTCACTGATTTCTGTAGAAAAAAATACACTAGTGTCAGTAATTTTTCTAAAGAATTGGTCACAAAAATACAAAGGAGTCAAAATAACAAACTTAAATGTCTACAAAAGTGAATTCTTAAAATGTCAATATGCATTAGTGTTATTTTTTCCTGATAAGATCAAAACCTCACCAGTTCACAATTCCTTATTATGGCAGTAATTACTTATTCAATACCACCTGTACTAGGATTTACCTAAGGAGGAAATGATGCACATACTAGATAGAGAAATTTATAATTGATATAAAGATCATATTTATAAGTACATACTCCCTCTTTCATCAAATGGCTACTTCAGGTTATAGCATCAATTAATAGAAAATCTCAGGCTGAAGGCAGTTCCTATAGGAAGTCTTCATAAGCCTGTTTCTTTGTACTTACAACTTCCAAAGAAATATATTTCACAATTAAGTCAGGCCTAGCATTAAAAGGGATATCACAATGACATGGGAAAATTAACATTTTTACTAAAACTTAAACATAATCTAAAATTCTATAATGATATTTTTGTTTAATAAAATTGGCAAGATTATATGTAAGAAATATAGGTAACCTTGAATCCTAGCCTCATTTCTGTCATTAATTATGTGACTCTGTACAAATTACTTAATAACCTTCCTAAGGCTACACTTCCTCACTGTAAAATAGATGGTTTAGCTAGATATCATTATAGATCTTCTCCAGCTTAAGAAACATCCATTATTCTATTCAGTGTATATAATGGAAAAGGCAAAATAATTACTAAGTTAGTAAAGATTATTCCTACTTGATAATATCCCAGTGTGCTCATAATTTACAAGTTCACTGTAACTATATGTAAGTCCTTTACTCCTCATGTTTGACTTTTTTCTCTTTCCACATAAAGTGTATAATAACTGATTGTATTATCAAAAAGTTACCAAATTGTCTTTCACAATAATAAAAAATAAGAGTCTGGTGTAAACCAATGAAGTAAAACAAAAAACACTGCAGTTTTAACCATCACTGTTAATATCTCCCTACTCTACAGAACCTTCATTATATAGTGATAAATCAACTGATTTGTCTCTAACTTATCCCTCTCAAAAACAAAATTTTAAATAATTTAAATAATAAGATCTCCTAACACTGATGCTCTGAAAGGAAAAATGGCAAATATCTAATTTCCAAATATTGCCTAGGTCATCTGGAGTCTGAAGAACAGAATGGTGGAGCTTCTCATCAAGCTGCAGATCTTTCTGTTCCATGTGATCCATATTCAATGTGGAAGGAGAAGGTGTCTGTGACCTGGATCCCAGAGCCGAATGGATGGGAGAAGCACTTTCTGAACCTGTAAAGACAATTTCATAAAAATTACCATAAAGAGGCTATTCAACACACTCTACCTAAGATGTAATGCTTAAAACTCCAATAAAACACAACTGAACAGCATCAAAGGATAAAACAGGTTATAAATTGGCCAAAGAGGTAAATAAAATCATAATACAGTACAAGATTTTGTATCTAGGGGTCTCATTTGCTTTCTTCCATGGGACGCATCTGGAATCAGAACTGGACATACCAGTTCATAGAAGCCATCAGTGAGAGTGAGAATCAATGTCTACTCCCATTCCTGGTCCAGCTACAGAAACTCTAGGACCCACTGCTACTCTATTTCACTTACTTCAGACTTGGAGCAATTCAAGAGAAGAGGACCTTGCTCACTGTGGCTCACTGTGGCTCTTTATATGCTATCATTGCTGGCCTGGTGTCCAGTGGTCCCTGGTGGTCCCCAGTCTTCAGTCTCTCCCCCACCACACACACACATTCCCTCCTTCCCAATCCATTCTTCGTAAGGCAGCAAAAAAATTAAAAATCTAATCTGATGGTACGCCCTCATTTAAAATCCTTCTATGGATTTTATGGCTCTTTACTGGCCACAGCATAAGCCCAAACTTCTTAGTGTGTGGTTTTCCAGTCTTTCTGTAACTTTCTTACAGCTCCATAATTCCCCTAGTACTTTTAAGTTCTAGTCATAGAAAGTAAACTGCTGGTATTTATCAGAATATGTAGTATACCTCTGGCCTTTTCCACATGTTTTTCCTTTGCATGGACCCCTTATCCTGTTCTTATAGGTCTGGTTAACTTTTTATTTTTCAGGTTTCACCTTAGACAGTCCTTCCTGAGAAGCCTACCCAGCACTGATGTATCCAGGGTAAATAAGTAGCCTCCACTATTTGCACTTGTCCCCCACCTTATACCACTTATCACACTGACCTGAAACTGCTCAGTTTCAAATACCTTCACTAGTGCACATACTCTGTAAGAACAGGGATTGAGTCTGTGTTACATACTGATGCATTGCCAGTACCTGGTACAGTGTCTGGCACAGAGCAGAAGCTCCTGTTAAATTATGTATAGCATAAATTAATACTATATTGAACAATTTGTGGTGGTTGTATGGGAGTGCTACTAGTACCAAGCAAGCCCCTAAAATATTAGGTCTTTCCAACAAAAAATCAATAAAGAAAGATCAGCCTTAAATGACACATTAGACCAGATGGACTTAACTGATATGTACAGAACAATCCATCCAAAGCAGCAGAATACATATTCTTCTCAAGTGCACATGGAACATTCTCCAGGAGAGATCACATATTAGGTCACACAACAAGTTTCAATAAATTCTACAAGACTGGAATCATATCAAGCATCTTTTCTGACCACAACACTATGAAGCTAGAAATCGACTACCAGAAGAAAACCAGAAAAACTATAAATATATGGAGACTAAACATGTTACTAAATAACTACAGGGTGGGGCGCCTGGGTGGCTCAGTTGGTTAAGCGACTGCCTTCGGCTCAGGTCATGATCCTGGAGTCCCTGGATCGAGTCCCGCATCGGGCTCCCTGCTCGGCAGGGAGTCTGCTTCTCCCTCTGACCCTCCTCCCTCTCATGCTCTCTGTCTCTCATTCTCTCTCTCTCTCTCAAAAAAAAAATAAATAAATAAATAACTACAGGGTGAATGAAAAATTAAAGGAAAAAAATATCGAGAAACAAATGAAAACAGAAATATGACATACCAAAATCTATGGAATGCAGCAAAAATGGTTCTAAGAGGGAATTTCATAGCAATACAGGCCTGCCTCAAGAAAAATCTCAAACAATTTAACTTCACACCTAGGGAAACTAGGGAAAAAAAGAACAAACAAAGCCCAAAGTTAGTAGGCGGAAAGAAATAATAAAGATCAGAGCAGAAATTAATGAAACAGAGACTAAAAAGACAATAAAGAAGACCAATGAAACTAAGAATATTCAACGCCCTCTACCTAAGACGTAATGCTTAAAACTCCAATAAAACACAACTGAACAGCATTAAGGATAAAACACGTTGTAAATTGGCCAAAGAGGTAAATAAAATCATAATACAGTACAAGATTTTGTATCTAGGGGTCTCACTTGATTGATAAAAAATAAGAGTCTGGTGTAAACCAATGAAATAAAACAAAAAACACTGCAGTTTTAACCATCACTGTTAATATCTCCCTATTCTATAGAACCTTCATTATATAGTGATAAATCAACTGATTTGTCTCTAACTTATCCCTCTCAAAAACAAAATTTTAAATAATTTAAATAATAAGATCTCCTAACACTGATGCTCTGAAAGGAAAAATGGCAAATATCTAATTTCCAAATATTGCCTAGGTCATCTGGAGTCTGAAGAACAGAATGGTGGAGCTTCTCATCAAGCTGCAGATCTTTCTGTTCTATAGAATATAGAAGCAGGATACATCTATAATATATATAGATAATCCTGTTCAGATAAAAATGACAATCCTTTACCTAGACCCACAAGAAGAAAAAAGAGCTCAAATAAAGTCAGAAATGAAAGGGCATTACAACCAATACCACAGAAATACAAAGGATCATAAGAAGACTACTATGAACAATTATACGCCAACAAATTGGTCAACCTAGAAGAAATGGATAAATTCCTAGAAATGTACAATCTTTCCAGATTGAATCATGAAGAAACAGAAATCTGAATAGACCAATCACTAGTAAGGAGACTGAATTAGTAATCAAAAACCTCCTTAAAAAACCAAAATTCCAGGACCACCTGGCTTCACTGGTGAATTCTATGAAACATTCAAAGGTGTCTATGTCTGCCACTCCCCCTGCTTGTGCTCCCACTCTCTCTGACAAATAAATAAAATCTTAAAAAAAAAAAAAAAAAAAGAAGTCTTAACACCTATCCCTCTCAAACTCTTCCAAAAAATCGAAGATAGGAAAACTTCCAAACTCATTTTATGATGCCAGTGTTACTCCCATACCAAAACACCACAAAAGAAAATTAGAGGCCACTATCCCTAATGAACATTGATGCAAAAATCCTCAACAAAATATTAGCAAACTGAGTTCAACAACACATAAAAACAATCATATACCATGATCAAGTGGGATTTATTCCAGGGAGACAAAGATGGTTTAACATCCACAAATCAACCAATGTGCTACACCACATTAACAAAAGGAAAGATAAAAATCATATGATTATTTCACTAGATGCAGAAAGTATGTGACAAAATTCAACACCCATTTATGATAAAAAGTCTCAACAAGCTGGGTATAAAGGGAATGTACCTCAATATAATATTAAAGGCCATATATGACAAACCAGCATCTAGTATCATATTGAATGGTGAAAACTTGAAAGCTTGCCCACTATCCCCACTTTTATTCAACATAGTATTGGAAGTCCTAGCTACAGCAATTAGGTTAAGAAAAAGAAATAATAGGTACACAAATTGGAAAGGAAGAATTAAAACTGTCAGTATATGTTGACCACATGATACTACATATAGAAAACCTTGACGATTCCACCAAAAAACTGTTAGAATAAATGAATTCAGTAAAACTGCAGGATACAAAATTAATACGTAAAAACTCTGCTGTGTTTCTGTACACTAATAATGAACCATAAACAATCCCATTTATAATATCAAAAAGAATAAAATACCTAGGAATAAATTTAACCAAGGAGGTGAAAGATCTATACAGTGAAAACTATGAGACACTGATGAAAGAAACTGAAGAAGACACAAATAAATGGAAAGATATTCCATGCTCATGAGTTGGAAGAATTAATATTGTTAAAATGTCCATACCACCCAATACAATGTACAGGTTCAATGCAATTCCTATCAAAATACCAATAGCATTTTTCACAGAACTAGAACAAATAATTTTAAAATTTGTATGGAACAACAAAAGACTGAACAGCCAAAACAATTTTGAGAAAGAAAAACAAAGCTGGAGGTATCCTGCTCCCTATTTCAAATTATACTACAAAGCTGTAGTAATTAAAACAGTGTGGTATTGGTATAAAAACAGACACAGAGATCAACAGAACAGAGAGCCTAGAAAAAACCCATGCATATATGGTCAATTAATTTACAATAAAGGAGGGTAAAATATACAATGGAGAAAGGATACTCTCTTCAATAAATGGTATTGGGAAAACTGGACAGCTATATGTGAAAGGATGAAACTGGACCACTATCTTATACCATACACAAAAATCAACTCAAAATGGATTGAAGACCTGAAAACATAAAACTCCTAGAAGAAAACATAGGCACTAAGCTCCTTCACATTGGTCTTAGTGATATTTTTTAGATGTCTCTTCAGGCAAAGGAAACAAAGGCAAAACCAAAAACAAGTGGGACTATATCAAACTAAAAAGCCTCTACACAGTGAAGAAAACCATCAACAAAACAAAAAGGGAACCTACTAAATTGAAGCAGTATTTCCAAATCATATATCTGGATAAGGGCCTAATATATATATATGAAGAAATATATAAAGACCCATAGAACTCAATAAATATATAATACATAAATGAATATATATATGAAGAAATAAAGAAATATATAAATATATAAAGATCCATAGAACTCAATAAATATATAATATATAAAATATATAAAGAACTCCTATAACTCAATAACAAAAAACAATCCAATTAAAAAATGGGCAAAGGATCTGAATAGATATTTTTCAGAAGAAGACACAGAGATGTGTCAAGAGGCACATGAAAAGATGCTCAACATCACTAAACATCAGGGAAATGTAAATCAAAACCACAATGAGATATCACCTTACACCTGTCAAAATGACTATTATCAGAAAGATAAAAAAATAACAAGTGTTGGTGAGGAAGTGGAGAGAAGGAAACCCTTGTGCACTGTTGGTGGGAATGCAAACTGGTGTAGCCACTGTGGAACAAACAGTACAGAGGTTCCTCAAAAAATTAAAAATAGAACTACCATATGCTCTAGTAACTCCACTACTGGGTATATATCTAAAGAAAACAAAAACACTAATTCAAAGAGGTCTGCATCCCTGTGTTCACTGCAGCATTATTTACAATAGCCAAGGTATGGAAGCAACCTAAGTGTCCGCTGAAGGATGAATGGATAAAGAAGATGTGGTTTTTATATACAATGGAATACTATTCAGCCACAAAAAAGAATGAAATCTTGCCATTTGTGACAACATGGATGGACTTGGAGGGTATTATGCTAAGTGAAATAAGTTAGACAGAAAAAGACAAATACCATATGATTTCATTTATATGTGGAATCTAAAAAACAAAACAAAACAAAACCCAGACCCACAGATACGGAGAACTGACTGGTGGTTGTCATGACAAAGGGGAGGGCGATGTGGAATGGGAGAAGAATTAAGAAGTAAAAACTTCTAGGGGCACCAGGATGGCTCAGGTCAGGATCCTGGGGTCCTGGGACTGAGTCCTGCCTCGGGCTCCCTGCTCAAGCGGGGAGTCTGCTTCTTTCTCTCCCTCTACCCCGCCCCCTGCTCGTGCTCTTTCACTCTCTCTCAAATAAAAAAGTAAAAGCTAAAAAAAACCCCAAAAAACTGGAATGGATAACCACCCATCAAAGGGCATCAAACTACAGTGAGAACCAGAGTAAATTTGGATCATACAGTGGAATCCCTAATCTATGGGCTACCAGCTGCTCAGGATCCCTCTGGTCACTACCCGAATCTTGCAATAATGTGACCCCGCATTTCAGGACTGAATTTCTTAGATCCTACTCATCATATATTTGACCACATAAAAAATTTGCTGAAAAGCATAATTTACTGTATAAATATAGAATATTAGTATATTGATAAATAGGCCTTCTATTAGGCAGTATTCTCTACAGTTTCTATAATAAATATTTTGTCAAAAATCTATAAAAATCTGGGCTGACTCTGAAAGTGAAAAGAAGATAGTACTTCTCAACTATTTTTTGGTTATCTATTTAAAAACTGCTACAGGAAATGCAGTGATGGAAACATATATACAATTTTGTACACAATATTAGGAGTTCAGCTAGTCCGCTGAAACTTACCATGTAGACTCCAGGTCAAGAAACTCTTACATTAATGCATTTTTTTCCTCCATTGTTACATACTGATGAATGAAAACATAATATTTAAACTCTAATAAGTAATACTTAAAACCTATCAAATAAAATCCTAAACAGATTCTTTGGTGGCTTAAAAAATGCACTTAAGGAAGACATTCCCTTGAGTAACTTTACCAGTAACCGTTGCAACTTCAGCGGAGAAAGCTTGCTGATTAAGACTGCTTGTTTCAGAATCTATCTGAAGTGTGGTTAGACTAGCCACTTCCTGTTCTTCAGCACTCTGATGATGGCCAGAACCTGAATCCACATCAGCAGAGGATGTAATCCCAGCATCAGCCCCAAAGCCAAAATCTAAAGGAAGAAGAAATGCTAGTCACCGAAGTCTCAACTACAAAAGAAAAGTATTTACAAAAGAGACAAAGCAGGGTGCCTGGGTGGCTCAGTCAGTTAAGCGTCTGCCTTAGGCTCAGGTCATGATGCCTGTGTCCTGGGATCAAGCCCTGAGTCAGGCTCCCTCCTCAGCAGGAAGTCTGCTTCCCGCTCTGCCCCTGCCTCCCCCCCACTCGTGCTCTCTCCTCTCCCTCTCTCAAATAAATAAAATCTTTTAAAAAAAGAGAGACAAAGCTACTTCAGCAAAATGATTAAACATTAACATGCCCCTTAAATCTATTCTATTTACATACCTCTCAGACAAGTGCAAATAATGTTAACAGTTTGCAGTTTATAATTAGAAACACATTTTTAAAGGTTCTCATAGCTTATTACTAAAAACAATAAGGACAAAAACCAGACACATATGATGTATCATCACAATTCTTATCCAGGTTTTCTGATAGCTGGTAATATGCTTTTCAAGAACTTTATAATCTCTAGCACAGGTATATATAATAAAAATGGCACATATGTGGTAAAAACCATTATTGTCTTAAATCACATATTCCGTTCTGAGATCATAGTAGTATATAATCCATGAAAGCAGTAAACATGTTTCTCTAATGCATCTCCCAGCTCTTCACTAATTTGGTTCCCAAGGTTTTCGTGTTCTTTTTTTAAATTTTGGTACTCTTCACTGCCAAGTGTAACCCAGAATTATAGCAGAAAAGCTATGTGGGAGTGACACACCACCAAGATAGTGGTTCTATCTAGTGATAGATAACTAGATAGTGGTTCCCAAATCACCAACTCATAGCTATGATTGTTCTTTATTCTAATGTCAAGCCCACTCTAATTTTTTTTTTCCTTTCTTTATGTTTGGTCTTAAAATATCATTTGTTTTATGAAAGGACAGTGGTTTTTGTTTTTTCAGTGGCTTTAGTTTGGTGAAATAGAGTGGTCCTGACTTGAATTCCCTAAAACTTCCTTTGGAATTTCACTGAAAAATGAAATCAAAGTATGTGGGAACCCTTGTCTAGTAACATTAGAGAAGAAGGTGATGGTTACATAATCCATAAGTCAGTCTCAAACAGAAAACAATCAACAAAAAAAACCATATCGCTCAAATAGAAAAAGATACTTGCTGTCAAATTTTCGGCCATCATATTGGAAAGCGCTGAAAGAATCCGAATGACTATCAGAGCTGATAAGATCACTGCTCCCTGCACTGGCAGGAGAAGTCCATTCAGAGGGCACACCTGGGTCATCAACAGGGCGCATCTGGTTTTGCTTATTTAGAATATCAGGGAGGTCTTTGGGAATTTCAAGACTGCCTGGACTACTTCCTCTTCTTGTCATAGTCTAAAAATTCAAGAAACATCTCACTATTAAAAAAACTTATTCTCATTAAACATCTGAAATCTTGAATTTCCAAGACAATTACCACAATAAAAGTTGAGATTTAGGGTCTGAAGTTGGAGGAGGTAAAACCGAACATCTATGTAACTGTATGGAGCCATAACCTGAATTACTGTTGGTTTGTCTAAAGTAGAGATCCAGTTATGATATGGTGTTGGGCCTAAGACTCTTTAAGCCTCAAAAGGATCCATGGGGTGAAGTTAAGAGAGTAGGAAGAGCAAAGTATTCAAATAGAAAAAGCAGCAGCAAATAGTAGAGACAGTGGAGGGAGGAAGGAATGATGGCAAAGAGGTTATTCTATAATGATTATATATAATGATTCTATTATTTTTTCCCATTCAAGGAAAAAAACTAAACTAAAAATAAAAGGGAAATGTAATGGAGCTACAGACATTCACAAGTTCAAATCCAAATGGAGGGGCCCCTGAGTGGCTCAGTTGGTTGAGCATCTGACTCTTGATTTTGGCTCATGTCATGATCTCAGGATCCTGGAATTGAGCCCCGTGTCGGGCTCTGTGGTCAGCAGGAGGTCTGTTTGAGATTCTCTCTCTCCTCCCTTTGCCCCTCCACCCCCCTAAATAAAAACCTTTTTAAAAAAATCCAGTGGAATGTGACCATTTAAAAAAAGCAATTCCACATATATTTATCTTTCCTTAACAATTAAAAGCATTGGGCGCCTGGGTGGCTCAGTTGGTTAAGCGACTGCCTTCGGCTCAGGTCATGATCCTGAAGTCCCAGGATCGAGTCCCGCATCGGGCTCCCTGCTCGGCAGGGAGTCTGCTTCTCCCTCTGACCCTTCCCCCTCTCATGCTCTCTATCTCATTCTCTCTCAAATAAATAAATAAAATCTTAAAAAAAAAAAAAAACAATTAAAAGCATTATTAGGGGTAAAATTGCTTCTATTCTCATTCTGCCATAATTCTAATAAAACAAAGGTAACTTTAAAATCTATTCTGAAGTTATCTGTAATGAATAAGCAATCAATATTTATGTTATCAAACTTATGGGAGTTGGGTCAGAAGACTTCTCTTGTTATCTTTCTTGCTAAGGGTCAGCAGTGGGCAGGAAGGTAACCTATGAGCAAAGGCAAAACACAGAGGGAAGACTCAGAAGGTAGGGGCTTATACCTAAGTGGTTAAACAAATAGGTATTCTAATCTTTTATCCTGGTCCAAATTATAAGCCTATTTGTTTTATGTCTTTAAATAAAAAATATTATAAAAGTATAATTTAAAATCTTAATTCAAAAAAGGGGTAAGTTTTAGAGGAAGATTATTCTGAATAAAAATTTACAAACACACACACACACACACACACACAGGTATATATCTTTTAGCTTTAGCTTCTCTAGTCTCCTTGCTAAACCAAATAAATAAAATAAAACAACACTTACTGAGGCATTACCACTTCGAAGCCGTTCTGCTATAAACTCATCCATCAGATCAGGAACATTAGCATTGCTGCTGCCAATATCACTATTAAGAGGGGGCAGTTTTGGGCTCATGTCCTCTTTATTGACTAAAAATAAATAAATAACTATATATAGTGAGAAAAGACTTAACTGCATTTCCTGAATTTGAAACAAACAAAAACAACCCAAAACAAATCACCTATGCCATATCAATTATTTGCCAAACATGCATTTATGAATAATTTCTCTCCTTTTAGATTTAATTTTAGGAATTAGTAAATTGGTATTTATTTTATTTAACTAAGCAGATGTTAGTCAATCTTCAGTATAACCTTAAACAGCAAGAAAGCTTATAGATAAGCACTAGTTGGAGTTAGGTTAATATTGCCTATAAAGAAACAGGTATATTTATCTTTCTTCCTGCCTCTATGCTTCTATTTAGAGCTTTAATAACTTAGAATTCCATTCTTCCCAAGGAATATTTACAAGGAATCTATCCCTTGAATCTATGTACATCTCAGTGGGATATAAATGCATTTAAGTTTAGATAAATAAAAAATCTGTAATTGTGACACAATGTCATTTCTGTTCACTACAAAGTCTTAATATTATTGCTTTAAGAAAAAAGAGGTTTATTTTCACAAAGGTTTTTCTGTAAAAAGAAAACCCAAAAAGTTATTTTGATTTCTTCATGACTACATTAACAAGAAAGTTTTAAACTTGGGAGAAAAACTTATAGAACATAAGATATTTATTTGACTATTATGCTGTTGAAGAGTTAATTTCTCCACAATTAAAAGAAAACCAGCATTGCTTATATTCCTAATGAACTAAAAAGCATTTCAGGTTAAGAAAATACACTGGTCAAGAGTTCACTGCGAAATACCATTATCTTTGTATTACTGGCCAGGCTTTGCTAAGCTGTCGAATACTGCCCTCAAGTGGCATTAATGGCTCAATGCAAGATGCATTATACAGCATTCTGTTAATCATGCTAACAAAAACCATGTTAAACAAACAAAATCAAAACCTACCTTACTGCTGAAAGTTAATTTTCTATATCTGTAAAGTTATTTTAAATTTGAATCAAGATAAGAGAAGACAGTTACCATAATCTTGCCTTCTGTAATCTGTCCATAGAGGTTCCATATTTAAATCATGACTGGCTATCATGAAACCTTTATGCACATCTAAAATCTCAGAAAAAAAGAAAAGTACTGGTAAGTGTTTTAAGGACTTGCATTCTATACAAATGAATGCAAAACTAAAAAGCCTACAACTTGTTTTGAAATGGCTTACATGAAAAGTAACTAAATCCACTTTGAGATTTAAGAAATAATTTCTCCTTCAGTGATAACTAAAAATGTTGGTGCTGGTTGTAGGACCTTGATTTCCATTATGTTACATAATATCAAAATAATTTTCTTCCAAGAAAAAAGAAAAACCAAGTAAATCAGCAATAAAAATAATGAACTCAATTAGATATAGCCAGTGCCCTTTTAAATATAAACTATAAGGAGGCAGGGGGAGAAGGTATTCCAACTACCGAGTAAACTTAATTTCATGGCTCATTGTAGTACATACTCAGAAAAATATTTGATTTCAATAGTCTCTGAAAGGTCACTAAAATTTTCCTGTATCTTCCTCTTTCCTATCTTCTTCAGCAGCAAAGAGGTTTAACTAAATGCCTGGGGAAATTAGTAATTTAAATAAACATTTTATGCTGGGAAAAATACAGCTGGGAAAAGGCGCATGCATAACCAAACAGAGAGAAAGCAGTGACCATCCCAAAGCTTTTTGATTGCTTATAGCTTGCTTCAGTTGCATTAAGCCAAACTGGTGCTGTCTTTCTCCTTTTGCGCTCTGCACACTGTTAGTGCTCACCTGCAGCTTTCCTTCCAAAATAGCCCATTACATGACTGTACAGATCCCTCAGTGGAGCCTCTGGTGGCATTCTGTTCTGCCTCTGTGGGGAAACATTTGCCTTCGGCTTCGAAAGAGCATGGACAACAGTTTTATAAACGCCACCCAGGGAGCCCTGCGGTAGTCCTGCCTCCTGACTGGATGACCTAACAGTACTACGGCTACCTAACTGACTACTTGCAATTCCTTCTTTCGGTAATAGAGTGGTGGGAACCTCTGTAGAGTCCTTCACTGTTTTACTTCCTGATGCTGTACCAACGGTATCGAGAGGCCTGTACACACCAGGTTTTACTAACTCTGTAAAACCATCTGAGCTGGTATGGGGGTTGCTGGCGCCGCTAGTGCTGCTATTACTACTACTACTACTAAAGCCACCAAGTCTCCGCAGTCTCATCTTCCATGGGGCCTCTTTGTTTTCCAGAGGATTATAAAACTGAACTGACTCAGTAGATGGTCTAAAAGTAACATGAACAGTATTTCGTTTTTTAGTACCAATTTTCATGATTTTGGCTCTATGAGTTACTGTTTCAGACAAGCTCCTTTTAGTTGGAGAAAGCTTGCTAGTGTTTGCAACATGAGGCAGTCTGTGGTTAACAGGTGTTTTTAGTGTAGTTTTCTTGGCATGCATAACATGTGGGACAGTGATTTTGTCATTAATTTGCACACCCTTAACCTTTTCGACTAGTGTTATATCTACACAGGCATTGAATTCTGTGGCTGGCTGTCTATACAGGTGTTTCCTTTTTTCTTTATCACAAGGGCTACCTGAATTAGGTTCTGATGATTGTTTATCACTGTTTAGTTCCTTAGATTTTTCATAAGTTTTTGTTCTCACAAAACTGTCTAACTGGCTAGGTGCAATACTACCCATGAAGACAGCTGAGCTTGGTTCTTTTTGAAACTGAATGTTTTCAGGAGTCCCAACAAAAGAGGCCGTATGTTCTGATTTACTTTCTTCGTCTACGTATTCTAATTTATCTAAAGATGATCGTTCATCCTTATTTACTGCAATAATCACTTCCTCAGAAGCTGCATCTTTACCTAACTCATTTTTACTATGATTTTCCTGGTTTTCCTTAAAATATTCTTTCAGGGAGGAAAGAAGATCGTCATCTCCTTCAAGGTCAATGTACTGGATCTGTTCAAAAGCTGAATCTGCAAGTTCTACTGGATCTATTAAGTGACAAAGATGGTCATATATGCTATCACCAACTTCCAGAGAAGACTCTCTACTATGAGTATCAGTGATGTGGCTTTCAGTGGATCTAGTTATTGAAGAAGCCTCTGTGGAACTCTGCAAGCTTGGTGCATGACGGGATGAACTGTCAATGACAGGAACTGCACCTTTGGCTCGTTCAACAGTGAATGGTTCCAAGATGTCAGAAGTGCTGCTACTTCGAGGCAATGGCTGCTCCTCATTCAAAGCACCAAAAACTTCATTTCCAGTGTCCTCACTTTGTGAAAAATGTCTGACTCTAGTTGGGCGGGGAAGTATCTGAGCATCATCAATATCTGTAAAAAAGAAAAATTATGAAGAGTAGGAACTATATGAACATGAAAAAAACAGTATTAATTTCAACCATACCCTAAGCATATGCTTAAAGTAAAAAAAAATTCTGAGATTTTTTGGTAAGCTCAATGAAATAAAATCTATTAAAAATAGAAATCTGTTTTTAAATAATGATGGGCACAAGCCAATATAGCATGTAGTGAATTAGAAAACTATCAGAATACATTTTAAAAATGTTAACATGCATAGTAACAGTAAGGTGATGAAACATTTGGAAGTGCAGTTAAAGATAGAGCTGTGCCAATAAATAAAGCAATTTAAACTTGCTATTCAATTTTTCCTGTTTAAGTTCCAAGCAGAAAAAGTAGATCTGAACACAGAAAGCTGATTTAACTATTCTGCTGTAGAATCTGAAAGGGTCTCATAAATTCTCATTTCTTCCTTACCACACAAGAGGCATCTTTTCTTCAAATCTTGCCTATTTGTTTGATCACATATTAGAAATGGAAATCTCCACCCTCTTCCAAAAGTTCTCTTTGTTAGGAAACTATTTATCTGTTCTACTGAGCTGTTTTGCTTTATTTTTTATAGCATTAATATCTATTTACCCTATCAAATAAAATACAGTGTTAAAAAATTGTGGGTTTTTTTTTTTCCCATTTCTCACAAACACCATTTAATCTACTAGGAAGAAACCTTCTCTGCCTATCATTGGCCCTTACCATTAAACAAACATCAAACTTAAAAACTGTATCTAGGTCGGGGCGCCTGGGTGGCTCAGTCGTTAAGCGTCTGCCTTCGGCTCAGGTCATGATCCCAGGGTCCTGGGATTGAGCCCCGCATCGGGCTCCCTGCTCCGCGGGAAGCCTGCTTCTCCCTCTCCCACTCCCCCTGCGTGTGTTCCCTCTCTCGCTGTGTCTTTCTCTGTCAAATAAATAAAATCTTTAAAAAAAAAAAAAAACTGTATCTAGGTCTTTCGGGGTACCTGAGTGGCTCAGTAGGTTAAGTGTCCAACTCTCGATTTCGGCTCAGGTCATGATCTCAGGGTCCTGGGACCGAGCCTACACTGGGCTCCATGCTCAGCAGGGAGTCTGCTTGGGATTCTCTCCCTCTCCCTCCATCCTTCCCCCTGCTTGTGCATGCATGCACACTCTCTCTAAATAAAATCTTAAAAAAAACCCAAAAACTAAACGTATCTATGTCTTCTTACATCTCTAAGAATCACAAATTTTAGAGTCAAAATGGACATCACAGATTATCTAATTTAATTCTCTTACTGAGGAAATGGAGGCCCAAAGAGATGAAACCATAAAGTATGAGAAGCAGGCTTAGTGTTCCATGTCACCGCATTGCTTTCGCTGCTAAGTGTATGGTAAATCCTCAAAAATATTTATGAAATTGAAAATCACAAGTTGAAATACTATTAAACTATATATATATGCAAATTAGAAATTTTAGAATTAAAATACAGTGCCTATGAATCCATCTTGGCCTTTACATTACCAGGAAATAAGTTAAAAAAAATTTGTTTGTAAGCCAGCAAAATATAATGAAAAAAGGACAAAGAATCAAAAAGTCAGATGTTATTAATCATTAGGCTTATAATGCAATAATGGAAAATGAGAAGGTTTAGATCCAGAGTAAAACGGTGACTTATCCAAGATCACAAATTAACTTATTGATGGTGCTAGGTCTAGAACTTAAGTTTTCTTACTCCAGACTCTGAGACCAGTGTTCTCATTTATAAAATGGGGACAGTAATTCAAAATATTTTTGGGATTCATGCTATGAATAAAAAGGAGGCTGGTCCTTCTGCTATTTTATCTGTATCAACTTCTTTGTACGAGGTCCACAAGGAGTCACTTTATACATAGATTCAGAACAAGGGAAGTTTGTTTTATGATAAGATTCCACTATATTCCTAAAGATATACATTTAGATTCCAAGCACAGGTCAAATACACAATACCGCCAGAAGTTAAGACTATTAAATTATTTTAAGTTGAGGGGAATATTCTAAAAATGACACTGGCTTCTTCTTCACACACTCCATTTAGAAATTCTTTTAAATGAAAAGTGAAACATTTCCTCAGAAACTAAACATTTATGCATTTATACCCATTATTTACTACTGCAGCAGATAACTAATGCTTCTTTGTCTGTCTTAATGAATATAAGTACTTTGGTTTTATTTTATCTTCCATAATAGATCATAAGAACTTCTGCCTAGGGGCACCTGATGGCTCAGTCATTAAGCATCTGCCTTTGGCTCAGGTCCCAGGGTCCTGGGATCGAGGCCCACATCGGGCTCCCTGCTCGGCGGGAAGCCTGCTTCTCCCTTTCCCACTCCCCCTGCTTGTGTTCCCTCTCTCACTGTCTCTCTCTCTGTCAAATAAATAAATAAAATCTTAAAAAAAAAAAAAAGAACCTCGGCCTAGAGGACAGAGATTATTTTTAAAATGCACTCCAAGTTTCTTTCCACAAAATATCCTAATAGGACTTAGCAAAGGATAAAAACTATCTAATTTTCTATAAAAAAATCTTAAAAATTATATAGTTGAGACTGTTCCAATTCAAAATCAAAATTTTAAAATCTTATTAAAAGCTAATGTTATTGGGCGCCTGGGTGGCTCAGTCGGTTAAGCGTTGGACTTCGGCTCAGGTCATGATCTCAGGGTCCTCCCATGTTAGGCTCCTTACTCAGGGGGAGCCTGCTTCTCTCTCTCCCTCTGCCTGCCGCTCCCCTTGCATATGCTCTCTCTCTCTCTCTGTCAAATAAATAAATTAAAATCTTAAAAAAAGGTAATGTTATGATTCTAGCAAATATGTGAACTTCAGAAAAGTAGAATATTAGTTTTTAAATTTTAAGTTCCTTTATTGACATTTCATAATTTTTCTATTCTAAACAAGCCAGTAAAGATTACTGTGAAGTTCTCTTAAGAATTTCTTCTCAACCCAGTCCTCGCCTTGCATAATTATAAAATTTAACCACTATTTCAGTCTGTTTTTTCCCTAAACTTTTTTTTATCACATATGAATATCCAATACTTTCATGCAAGTTTAAGAGGACAAGAGCTTTAAAAATATATATGTATTTTTCTACCAATGATGCACTGCTTGAGAACTTAAGTTTAAATTTAAACAAAAAAACCCCCAATATTTAAGCTTTAAATACAGTTCTTACATGGGCATATAAGAATAGTAACTGTATAGGGCGCCTGGGTGGCTCAGTTGGTTAAGCGACTGCCTTCGGCTCAGGTCATGATCCCAGAGTCCTGGGATCGAGTCCCACATCGGGCTCCCGGCTCAGCGGGGAGCCTGCTTCTCCCTCTGACCCTCTCCCCTCTCATGCTGTTTCTCTCTCTCTCTCTCTCTCTCTCAAATAAATAAATAAAATCTTTAAAAAAAAATTTTTTTTTTAAAAGAATAGTAACTGTATAACATCAAAGAAGAAAATAATTCCTGACAGGAAACCAATGTCAGCACTTAAGCATAACTGACTGAGCAAGCCTTAAATTTAAAGAAATGCCTGTATATCTGAATTCTGTTAAGGACAAAAAGACTAAATGACAGCTAAACCATATAGTCTTTTCTACATGCTAGGCACTGTTCCAAGATATTACATATATTAACTCATTTAATCCTCACAACAACACTGTGAAGTAGGTGTTGTTATCCCCATTTTATAGATGAAGAAACTATTTAAGTGACTTGTCTGAGGTTACACAGCTAGAAAGTTGAGAGGTGAGATTTGAGGGCAAAAATTAGTCCATGTTCTAAGTATCCTGAATAATATATGTCATATATTCATCAAATAATTCATTAATTTTTTTAAATTGACAAAAATTAATTGTATTAAGAAATTATAAAGCAGCATAATGATTTATCTCTATAAAGATAAGAATCTTAGAAATCAAAGTTTTGTCAAATACAAACACAAGTAAATGATACAGAAGAAAACAACGGACATACTTTGTATTGGATTGATGAAAATAACAGTGGCTTTAGGTTTAAACAAAAATGGGTCTTCAAAACAATGCTGCTTATATTTTACCTTGAAAAACAGTAGCCTCTAATTAAATTATTTTAATCTAAAGTATCAGTAAACATTAAATGAGCAAACCAAGAAAAAAGTTTTTTAACAAATTTTAAAAAACTTTTGACATTGATAAAATGCTTCCTATAGAGCCTACAAAGAGAAATGTCAAGTTTTATCTCTGGATTTCCTTAATGATGTTTAGTATGAAAGTGTTGGAATGGATTAGTTTTCCTTTCCTGAATATTCTGTTTCAAAGAAAAGTTTTCTTTGCTATTTTGAATGATAAGCTGTAAATTAAAGTGTAATATTAGCTTGCAATGTGTAAAAAAATTTCTTTCCACTAGAATTATGTTTCCTCAGGATTTTTTTTGTATTAATATCACAATATCTCCATTGCTTGAAGTAAGTCGTCACATAGTGGAGGCTTAGTACACTAACGCTGGTAGAAGGATAGCATGTTTTTTATATTAAAAATTTGTAGCTGCTAATTCATAAAATACCAAGCTAGTTCCTCAGGAAAATAAATCTCTTAAGTTATAACACTAACATACCACTAGAAAATTTTAATAATTTTAGAAAACAGGTACAGAGTCAAGTGCCAAATCCCTTTTACCCAACGTTAAATTCTATTCTCGATCAATCATAAACACTAGCTATCAGCAATACTTTTAAAGCTCCTGAATTCATAAATATCATTTATATTAGTTTACAAAGAAGTTCATGCCATTTTAAAGCTGAAGTTTTTTCCTGGATTTACCTAAAGGAAATGACAATGTCTTTTATGTAATTAAAAAATGTTTTTGCCTATTTAGGCAACATGGCAATGTACTTTCAAGGGAAGAACCACAGAGCATCCATATTTCTAATATTATTACTAAAAGAGTCTAGTAAAAACTCTTTTTAAGACCGGATGTTCAATTTACAGGTAATTCAAAGCAGTATCTACATCACTGAAATCATGGAAAAACTGTTTATGCTGATGTTTTGTTACAACTGTGAGTCTTATTGCTTATATTTTGGTCACTGACAGTGTAAAGAAATGCTACTGATTTTTCTAAATTATTCTTACACTGGCAACTTTGCTGAACTTTATAGATTCTAATAGATTTATCAACTTGGTTTTCCCTGTCATTAAATCAGGAAGGCTCCTTCTGATGCCCCAATCTCATAATTCTCTTGCTTAGAGAAGTTAATAAAGGAATTTTAACTCACATACAAAAAAATTGAAAGCAACAAATCAACTTCAAATAATTAATTTTAATTTAGACCACTAAAATTTAAACCACTAAACTATCTTCTACTCTTTCATCTTTCTAATATTGTTTCCTTTACTCTTAAAATTTGGAAATAGACAACCAATACATTTTTTATGTTAAGAAAATTGCACTGTTTTGTTTATGAACATGTTATATAATGCCATTTTAAGTTAGCTTCAAGTTTTCAGATGTACTTAAAAAAAAACACAAATTATTTCAGCAAAAACAAAACAAATCTGATTTGGAATTACGCTAGAACCAGCAGATTATAGGTAGAAAATCTGTAAAAGATTACTATCACATATTGATGATAAGAAAGAAATTCCTTGGTTGTGTAAAGAAGGGCCGGCCTACTTGTTTGGTTGGAGGTGGAAAATTCTCCTCCTGATTAGGCAGAATTTAGGAACAGGATGGGCCATGAGAGATAACATTTTCTTTCTCCTGATACTCAGAAAATAGAAGTAGAAAGATCAAAATATTTTGCTCTACAGAGCTCAATTCAAGTAATGAAGCACTGTTAAATAATATTAGCAGCCTATGTAATATGGCCTAGATAGACTAGAGTCTAACAGCAAGTATGACAAACCAGTGAGCAATTGAGAACTAGTTCAAAGAAAGTACATCTGTAAACTTAATTTCCAGGTGAGACACCTACACTACTTAATCAGAAAATAATAAGAAACAGTTGGAAAAGTATAAACAAAGTCAGGTGCCCACCCTGCTTATGTTTTTTTACACTGCTTCTTTCATTAAAGTATTATTTTGGGCAATAAAAGCTAATTTGCTAAAGAACAATTACTGAGATTTCTGGCTTCTCTGTAATCCATTTATCAGGAAAAGAAAGACTGTTTAGCCTAGCCTACCAAATGTTTATAAGTATAAGCTAGTTTAGGAATAAGGGACAGGGAGAGCATGCTTGCCTAGACACCTGTATTACTTGTAAAGCTTTAAAAAATAATGTTAGATGCTTGTGCAACCCCCAGCATATTACATCAAAACCTGGGGCAGATGCCTGGGAAAAAATATTTCAATTGTTACACATGAGTCTATTGTTAAGAACTAATGAGACATGTAGGGCAAATGCCTTTGAACTAGACCCCCAGCTTAAGGAAAACTCTTCAAGGATATTCAGCTATTCAAATAGTTTGGTCTGTATAAAGCTATAAATAGCATAAATAGCATCACACTGTAGGTAGAATGGACATCTAAACAAGAATACTGGAGGCTAAAAAAAAAAGGGCTGGACAGAAATAGGGTGCTTTAAAATCTGATGTCCAGGGGCGCCTGGATGGCTCAGTCGGTTAAGCGTTTGCCTTTGGCTCAGGTCATGATCCCAGGGTCCTGGGATCGAGCCCCACATCAGACTCCCCGCTCAGCGGGAAGCTTGCTTCTTCCTCTCCCACTCCCCCTGCTTGTGTTCCCTCTCTCACTGTCTCTCTCTCTCTCTAATAAATAAAATCTTTAAAAAAAAAAAAATCTGATGGTCCATTTTTAAAAATCTTAATGTTAAAAGAAAAAAAGGAATTAAACAGTTTCCTTTTACCCTCATAAGTATTCAAGAGTATCAGGTAAGTATTTTTCCAGAGAACTCTATTTCTAACCAAAAGCTAGAGTGACTGTATGAGTATTTTGTTTTTTGGTGAAGCTGTTACAGAAACCTCTGCTCCTGATCTTAAATGATGTGCCTAGGAAATATTTCTCTGAGTTCATTTAGCCTGCTCATATGATGAAGAGACCTAAAACTATGAAAAATTTCTTCCTTTGCAGTTCATTTGCCTTATTAATTCTCTCTATACATTAAACTATTCTACAGTAAAATTTACTCAAACCTTGGAAGGAAACATGCAAATAGTTTGGTTGAGAATCTAAGACTGGCAGTTTTCTTTTTAAAATTTAGCACTATTTAAAAAAAAACTCTCTCATAAAACTTCTTTTTCCTTTCCCTAACTCTCCCCCTCACAGTCTCATCTTCCCCCTCATCCCCCTCAATGCACCTAACACCTGAAGAAGCAAACGCTAGGCCTTCAATTTGCCTCCAACAATAAGGGACAATGAAAAAATCCAACAATCCAGATTTCTACTAAATAAGCTTGTATAAGAATAATCCTATCCAATTTTCACAGCTAATTTTTAGAATTATGAGGTTACTTCACTGTCTTGCGAATTTGTTCTCTCTGGAACCATAATGCTATAGAATGTCAATGTGTGTACTTGGAAAAGTTCTCCATACTTAAATAAGTTTGAAAAATAAACAGTTGTGGGAGGGGGGTATGTGTTTGTGTGTCTCTTTTTTAAAACTGGACTTCTGGGGACCTTCAATATATTGATATACACTATAAATCTTTAATCCATTCGATACTTATTAACATCACCCGGGAAGTGCTGTAAATTTATACAACTGCATGGCAAATGCTGAATTCATTCACAAGTCACTTCTCAGGAAAGAAGAGTTTTTGCTGCTACTTTTTATGTTCCTTGCCTCTTTTAAGTTTTTTTTTTAACATTTTTATTTATTTATTTTATTGTTCTGTTAATCATCATACATTACATCATTAGTTTTTGATGTAGTGTTCCATGATTCATTGTTTGCATATAACACCCAGTGCTCCATGCAGAACGTGCCCTCTTTAATACCCATCACCAGGCTAACCCATCCCCCCACCCCGCTCCCCTCTAAAACCCTCAGTTTGTTTCTCAGAGTCCATAGTCTCTCATGGTTTAAGTCTTTAAAAGAAAAATGGTTTTTACTAAAAATAACCAAGTCTAATTATGCTTTTATGTCTTATATGTACACATGCACAAAAACTGGAAGCAACTGTAAGTTACCAATAAATAAGCACTGGTTTGGAGGAATATGTATATTTTTCATATACTTTTCTACATAATCCTATTTTCTAAAATTAACATTATTTTGATAACCAGATATAAAGTTTGTTTTGATTTACTGACTGATATCTCACCATTATCTCTTAAATCTATCACAGAATGCATGTTACCCCAAATAAAGGAAATAAAAACAACAAACAGAACTGCCACTTAGAAAATTCCTTCCATTCTTCCTAAAATACCTTCCCCATTAAGTCATTAAAAGGAAATCTTTCTGAATTATGTATTTACAGTGAAGCAAGGATTCTGAAATAGGCACTTACCCTAGTTAAGGCACTCCCTTACAACATTTTAAAGGGAACACCTCACCTTTATTTTAGCTTTTAAAAAATATTTCAGCACTTAACATGTGTATTTGCCAAAATATTATTTAAGTTGCAGACAAGAAATTTTGTAAAGCCCCTAAGATTCTGAGAAAAAAATAAATTTTCCTGACAGTTTTAACACAGCAGGGGAGTATTTGATCCAAACATTTAAGAATTAGTGGTCATGGCGGGGTGGGCCTGGTGGCTCACATGGTTAGGCTTCTGCCTTCCTTTGGCTCAGGTCATGATCCCAGGACCCTGGGATCAAGCCCTGCATAGTGTTGGGCTCCCTGCTCAGCAGGGAGTCTGCTTCTCCTGCTCCCTCTGCCCGCCCCCGCCCCCCGGTTTGTGCACGCTCTCTCTCTCATAAATATTATCTTTAAAAAAAAAAGAATTAGTGGCCAAAATTCATTTCAATTTTTCTAAACATGTCAAAAAAGGTTTGCAGTAAATGCTTTAAAAATATTTTTTAAAACTAAAAAAAAAGCTTGAAGCAAAAAAGACATCTAAAAGAAGTTTACAACAAATTGGGAGTTTCTTTTAGCTATATATAATTTAGTTATAAGAACAGAAACATTGTTTTGCCCATTTACGTAACTTAAATTATAATTTGATGCAATCAACCAAAATCAGTGCTACTTACATAAGAAGGTACAGTGCTTAAATGGAGCACCGAAAAGACAAAACATCCAATTCTTTATTTGCAGCTAAGCATCCTATGTAACAAAAATACATGCTGTTTTCTTCTATATATTAAAATTTATATGATTCCATTTACATATTTTCTAATCTAGCTACTCTTTGCATCGATAGCTTAAATTATTCAGGTAACCTAATCTTACTGGTGTCAAATACATATTCATTCATCATCAAATATTTATTGAGCATCCAGGTTTGAATTTGAGGCCAAATTTTCTATTTTATTATTGTCATCCATAAAACTACAAAGTCGACTATCAATTTCATTATAAAATTCATTATTCATTATTTCTATTATACTTTGGTTCTAAAAAATAATATTGAACACTTCTCAAAAACATCATAAAGAATATGTCTAAGTATTTATCAATCAAGATATCTTGAACTAGGAAACACAAACATATCACATCCAATAACTGAATATTTTATTTTCTCATTTTTAGAAAAGTAAAATACTCAGTTTTTTTCATTTACAGTATTTTCAAAGAATACCAACCACAAGAGTGTCTATGTATCTACGTATATTCACCTCTCAATATGTACCCCTTTGGTTTGGTTGAAATATCTGATCTTAATTAGGCTACAGATGGTGGAAAGTACTTCAGTTGAAATATCATTATTAATAAAAATGCACCTTCCCTTTGGAGTGCCTGGGTGGCTCAGTCGGTTAAGTGGCTGACTTGATTTTGGTTTGGGTTGTGATCCTGGGGTCCTGGGATCAAGCCCCATGTCCAGCTCCACACTCAGCAGGGAGTCTACTTCAGGATTCTCTCTCCCCCTCTGCTCTTCCCACCCCCCTGCCCCCACTCTCTATCTCCCTCTAAAATAAATAAATCTTTAAAAAAAAAAAAAGGCACCTTCCCTCACGTAAGCCTTCAATCCACTAGGAACTGAAAGGATAAATACAGGTGGTTTAAAAGAGAAGAAAAAAGGGCGCCTGGGTGGCTCAGTTGGTTAAGCGACTGCCTTCGGCTCAGGTCATGATCCCGGAGTCTCTGGATCGAGTCCCGCATCGGGCTCCCTGCTCGGCAGGGAGTCTGCTTCTCCCTCTGACCCTCCCCCCTCTCATGTGCTCTCTCTCACAAATAAATAAATAAAATCTTAAAAAAAATAAATAAAAAAAAATAAATAGAAGGAAAAAAAGTCAACCTCACCAAAAGTGGCAATGTCAAGGAAACACTCATAAGAAGAGCGCTAAGAAAGTACCTAAAAATGTACAAGTCACTTTCTTCAAGCTAGCACATTTTGCATAGTAACTATTCAACATGTTTGCTTCTGTCTAAAAAACAAGACACTGTATGATCTTATTCACACAAAATTATTTTTTTTTAAAAAGCTAATCTACAGTGATAGAAATCAATAGTGATTGTGTAAAGGAGGGGTACTGACTTGAAAGTGTCACGAGGGAATTTGGGAGATAATGGAAATGTTCTATATTTTGTTTGGGATGATGGTTAATAGGGGTGTGTATAATTCTCAAAAATCACTGAACTGAACCCAGGATCTATACATTTTATTACATGTAATTAAACGTTATTAAAGAGCAGACCATCTCGTCCTAGTACTGGGGATCAAGGACCTGGGGCAGAACTGAAAAGCTGACCAGGTTTTGAGGTTCCTTAAAAACTGGGGCTTCAGGGGCGCCTGGGTGGCTCCGTCGTTAAGTGTCTGCCTTCGGCTCAGGTCATGATCCCGGGTCCTGGGATCGAGCCCCACATCGGGCTCCTTGCTCCGCGGGAAGCCTGCTTCTCTCTCTCCCACTCCCCCTGCTTGTGTTCCCTCTCTCGCTGTGTCTCTCTGTCAAATAAATAAATAAAATCTTAAAAAAAAAAAAAAATTGGGGCTTCATAGAATGGTTTCTTTATTTGGCTTAAAAATGAGTTCTTAGAATTCTATATACTATTATAATCTAATATAAATACAAAGATCTATTCCAAAGCAACTCTAAGATTATGTACTTTCCTCAATTATTGATTCCCCTTGCTTACTTCCATTACTACAGATGATGGAGCCATATGCATTATTCAAGATATACCATATCATTAGTCAAAACAATGGGAAATTAAAAGTCAAGGCTCTAATTGTTACCTTCCAAGTCATCTTTTGTCAGATATCTATAATGACATAAATATACATTACTACTTCTTTTAACCACCTGAGAAGAAAAAAACTCAACTGTAAACAGAAAAAAATTTACAACCGAAAATATTGGACATTGGCACAGCACTAAACTTAGCACTTCCAGAATGAACTGCCAGGATAGCATTAGAATTCAAATAACTCAAAATGTTGATTTCTC
Source organism: Mirounga leonina (assembly GCF_011800145.1). Classification (NCBI taxonomy): domain Eukaryota; kingdom Metazoa; phylum Chordata; class Mammalia; order Carnivora; family Phocidae; genus Mirounga; species Mirounga leonina. The sequence continues at coordinate 431,323 of NW_023270826.1, read as the reverse complement.
AACCACTTTCCCAATTTCCCACACCTCCCCCAAAGAAATTAACTTTGAAGAGTTTATTTGATTAAGCAAAATTTGAAAGCAGAAGGATTAAAAAGTGAAAAAGGTGGTGCAGAAATTAGCAGAGGTGGCACTACCTGAAAGCTCATCAGAAAGGGGAGTGAGAACAATATCAGGCAAGAAGGGTTTGGAAGTATGGATCAGAACAGGAGCACTTTTAGCACTGCGTATATAGGCCGATGGCAGAGCACATTCACCAATGGATCGGCTTCTCATGGCTTTAAAAAAGGAAAAGAAAGAAGTGGGGAAGGAAAAAAGAAGAGTGACTATAATGAAAGGCTTGTGTCACAGAAAAAGCAGCAACAGAGAAAACTAAAAGATACAAAGGAAGGAAATTTTAAATTAAAACATTTCAGCACGGCAAATACTGGCAAGCTGTAAGAAAAGAAATCAGAGAACACATGACATTTCAAATGTAAAGTTTTTGGTGTAAAGCAGGAAAATGCTTATTATTATTAGCAGTTACAATAGTATAGCATTAAAAATCAGCAGACACTTTAAATTAGCACTATGTTCTCAAAACCAAGGGCTGAAAAGTTCATTGAATGGAAACACTGAAAAGAACTCAACATTATTAGTTCAAAGAAATTTTTGGTACTATATTTGAGCATTTCTCTGAGCCATTACAAGGCAATCCCGAGTCATTCTTCTTAATGAAGCTGAATTCCAAAAACAAATCATTTCTACTTTCATACTCTTCCCTAACAAAGTTTTGAAGTCACTCCTAGGTCATTTTTAGAACATTTTATGTAATTCATAATCTAAAGGATTGAATCTCATGGTTAGTATTTGATCTGGATAGGAGAAGAATGCTTACTTAAATTCATATCTCTTACTTATATTAAAGTGTAACAGTATATAGGACACCTGGGTGGCTCAGCTGGTTAAGCGTCAGACTTCGGCTCAGGTCATGATCCTGGGGTCCTGGGACTGAGCCCCACATTGGGCTCCTTGCTCAGTGGGGAGTCTGCTTCTCCCTCTCCCTCCGTCCCTCCCCCTGCTTGCGCTCTCTCTTTCAAATAAATAAATTAAAAAAAATAAGTTTAACAGTATAATTTAAAGTTTTTAAGGAGAAATATTTACAAAAATTAGAATTTGCAATCTGGATGAAAAATAAAGTCATTGAGAAAAATAAACAAATTTGTGTTAATTTAAATCTTAAGCATATAATATAAAAACTTTAAAGATTAAGTTCTTAAAGATAACTTAAAAACTGGATTACTTTTCAAAAATTACATTTGTAGTTGCATTTGGTAGTCTTGTATAAGGAGTCACCAGTTCATATGATTAAAGACAAATTTTAGCACACTTAGAAATAATTTTTTAATCGTCGAGTTTATACTTCCCAAACATGTTTTTAACTTAACTTCCAGTTTAGGGGTTCCTGAACAAAGGTGTATGCATATTTTTATGTATGAATAGAGGACTTAAAAGAAACAATATTGCATAATATCCAGTATAATATGACTGGTTAAAAAAAAATTTGAGCGTTAATATCAATTCAAAATCTTGGCTATCCGGGTTAATGTCAACTTTTGGTTCCCCCACAGATGCCTAAATTGCTTAGCCTATCACACAAGGCCTATGGGACCCGGCTGCACAAATCACTACAACTGCCTCTTTTCCTCCTGTTCTCACAAGCTGCTGCCACAGAGAATTTTTATACTCTTTTATACTCCCTGAAATTTTCATGCTCTTTCAAAACAGCATAGCTTTGTGAATTCATAATATCCCTGGTCTTCTTTTCCTCCTGACACTCCTTCTTACTCAAAATGTCATCTCATCTGTGAAGCTTTTCTGATTCTTCCACATAATTAACTTACTGGCAATACAGCAATGAACGAAACAGTTAAGAATCCCTGCTTTTGCAAAGCTTAAAATCTATTTTTAGTGGACTGTATGTTTTTTATGTCAGCCTCCCAACTTTTCAAACACAACAACTATATCCTCTGATCTTTATAATCCTAGTACTTGGCACATAGAGCTCAATAAAGGCTTATTGAATGAATATCTGTATTTGGGGACTATGGCATAATTATTTGAAAAGGAAAGGTTTCAGTTGCGAACATACAGAGGAATAAACCAAAAAAGGATACTTATTTTAAAACTAAATTGACTCTTTTAAAACTAATCTGATTCAATTTTCAATTCTACAGAAGAATTACAAGTTTTCTTCTGTTTTTTTTCCCTTGGGTTAGATAATTCCTTGCATATAACAATTCCTTTTATTCCTTCTTTCCTACCACCAACCTGAAGGAAGAGCTTGGGCATTTCCCTCGGAACTTGCCATAATCGCAGTGGTTTAAGTTTGTTATGATCCTAAATGAATTCTACAAAAATGCACCCCTCTATTTTTTTCACTATACTACAGGTCTTTATGCATACCTGAAAATCTGTCCTGTGCCTCACAGCCATGTATCCTACACTACAGAAAATTACTTATGATGAAATAACTACTAGGATTTTTGGGGATTTACTAATCTAAAGCTTACGTCAGAAATCTCCAGAAAGCCAATGAAATTCCTACTGCCATATACATTCCTAAGCCACCCATATCAGTGATCTTAAATCTGTAAATGAAAGGGCAGTATAAAAAATATAACATCAAGAAATCAAGAAGTAAAAACAAATTTTCAAATATATAAGCATGCCAATTTTTGAAGGCTTTGTATCTTTACCCGTCTCAAAAAAATGAATAAAAAAGAAAAACAGGGGGCCCCTGGGTGGCTCAGTCATTAACTGTCTGCCTTTGGCTTAGGTCATGATCCCGGGTCCTGGGATCGAGCCCCTCATCGGGCTCTCTGCTCCGCTGGAAGCCTGCTTCTCCCTCTCCCACTCCCTCTGCTTGTGTTCCCTCTCTCACTGTCTCTCTCTCTGTCAAATAAATAAAATCTTAAAAAAAAAAAAAACAGATGCATTCCACATGAATTCATCTTGGATCATAAAGTACACACATTATGTCAAAAATTGTAACCTTCATTCAAGAGTTCCCATGCAACAGAAGAAATTCATAAAAACAGCAAATGTATTAAATCACTAAAAGCTCACAAATACAAAATAAATAGAAGGAAAGGCAAGTCTTGGTCTTTTCTCACTTCTAAAATTACACATAGTTCTCCATATTTATAATTAAATAAAATTCACATCATACATACATGTCTGTCCACTGGCAGAAATACCTTTGTAAGTCCCCAAACTAAGGCTAAAGATTATAATAAAAATAAAGTAAAAGGAAAATCTGAAAACAGAAACAGTGATATATTTGTTCCAACAGTTGAATACCAGTTCCTGAATCATAACTGCAAACAAGTTATTACTTCTCATAAACGTATTCTAAAGTAAGTCTAAAGTAAGTCCTAAATTCACTGCATCTCCTTTAATAATGTGTTGGCATAAGCAAAACCTTAGGAATAGTGATGAGGGACTTACTAGAATGTATACACTTTATCATAGATTGAATTTTTAACTGTGTACACTCACTATGAACATAAAAATTTAATATTTTAAGAAAATATATATTCAAACACTATCTTAAATTAATCTGCTGCCCCTTTTAGTATTTTCCAACTTATGCAGGTACTTTTCTGAACAAAATTGTTAATACTTCAACTTTTTATTTGATAGGTTTGTTTAATGAACAAGCCAGACAAGGTTGTTTTGGCATAGGTACCAGAAAGTAATCACAGTCAGGGAGGAATTGAAGATGAGTATTTTGCTCATTATATGCTTTTTAAAGATGAGAAATATGCCAACATGCTAATGACTGTTTCTCATTAGACAGCTCACTGATGTTTCCTTAAACTTTACATTTCACACTAAGCATAAATTACTTCTATAATCAGAAAAATTATATAAGGAACTTTAAAAAGATACATTTTAAGTAAAACAAAGTAAAATTTTAAACTTAAAAGAATAATTCTGTCCTAACCAATACATAAATATTTTCATTAAATGTGACATTAATATAAAATTAAGGCATTTCAGATGTAATCAACATCTTCCTAAGAATCTCAAAAAGTGATTCTATACCAAAACTTTGATGATATTAATTTTAATTCATCCATACCCTTTATCCTTGTATCATTTCTTCTTTTTTTTTTTTTTAAGATTTTATTTATTTATTTGACAGAGAGAGATAGTGAGAGCAGGAACACAAGCATGGGGAGTAGGAGAGGGAGAAGCAGGCTCCCGCCGAGCAGGGAGCCCGATGTGGGGCTCGATCTCAGGACCCTGGGATCATGACCTGAGCCGAAGGCAGACGCTTAACGACTGAGCCACTCAGGCGTCCCTATTCTTCTTGACATAGACAATTCTATGCTTATTTTATAGGCAGAAAACAACTGTGAAAATATAAGTCTTTTGAACGATTTAAAATTAACTATAATTTTTAATTCTTTTAAATTTCTTTAAAATAGTGTTTTTAATGATTACCATTAAATATAGATATATTTCCACAAAAAAATGCTCCTTCCATAAAAATCATAGACTGTAGGGGTGCCTGGGTGGCTCATTTAAGCATCTGACTTCAGCTCAGGTCATGACCTCAGGGGTCTGGGATAAAGCCCTGAGTTGGGCTCCCTGCTCAGCGGGGAGTCTGCTTCTCCCTCTCCCTTTGCCCCTCCCCCCTGTTGGTGCACTCGCAAACCCTCGTTCTCTCTCTCTCTCTCAAATAAATAAATAAAATCTTTTAAAAAATTATAAATTGTAAAACCTAAAGTAACTTCAAGCAATTTTGTTTTAGGCATATAAAGTATTATTATTCCCATTACACAGATGAAGTAAATAAAGCCTAGGAAGTTCAAGATTATCTAGCTATTCAGTGATGAAAGTAAGAGTAAAAAAAGAGATTAGGACAAAGCCTTCTTAATTTTCATTGCAGCACTCTTCCTACTACAATTCAGACCAAGTTATAAGTCTCTGAGAGGAAGAGGAATAAGATGGTAGCTAGGTCCAGAGTATACTGAGTGATCCTACATCCAGAAATTCTTCCCATTATTGCTCCCTTGCTGCTACTTCCAAGATCATAGAAATTTCTTCCATGTCTGTTAAAAGCTGCAAGGAATCTAGCAACAACCTCCACCTTGGTCTCAGCTATCTGCAAGCAGATTCCTAGTTGGAAGTGTGTGAAGCCAATCTAATTATATAACTGTAGCACTGAAAATTAGCTACCCTAATTTCCCGTTTGTGAGTATATTCACTTATTAGAACCTCTACCAGTTAATGCATGAGTTCTGTAAAGCGAATCTGAGTTCTATTTCTTCAATTCTGTAAAAAACAGTTTAAAATTATTGATACCTACAGTAAAATAAACTACATAAAAATGCTAATGTAAGATAAATCTTAATAGCATGTCATTAGACTCTTGACTACTACTGAAAAAAAATAAAAGGTTTTGCTATAGAAGTTTTTCCTTTAACGACCAAAGTTAAAAGGTAACTATGTATTTACATAGATTGTTACTAAGGACTATAAACGTATTGCCCTGTACAATTCTCATTATTTTAAAGAGTACATACCGACGGTTTTTTGCCGTACTATACTCCTTGCCTTTTCGGTTCCTGGGGAACCAGTGGTTGTTGCACTTCTCTGCCTCATTGGGGCTTGGCCAGGCTGATCACGACTCCATCCTCTAGAAAATGACTTGTCAACTGAAACTTTCTGAAATTCATGTCCAACTCCTAGAAATGCAGATTTTCAATCTCAGTATACTGTCACCTGATTAATAATCTCTTCAAATTATGCGTGCTACCTTGCCTCAGTTTCTCAGGTTTCCTCATAATGCATTATGAAGTATCAAGTTAAATGCTTGTGTACCATAAGGCTTTTTTGAACTTCAATTTATGTAAAAATCATATTCCAAAACCGATACAGAATTCTAAAATTACACCATCAAAAATAAACTATTATTAAATCCTTTGCCATCCACTTGTTCCATTAAAGAAGAAACATTTGGATAAGCAAAAAAGTTTGAGAAATGAGCTACCCAAAAGCCATCCTGTGATGGAAGTTGCTAAATCTCTACCTGCCAATAATAGCCAGTTGGGAAATAAATAGTCTAGGAAAAAGTATTTTGGTCACATAATTAACTACCATGGATTACTTTTAAATAGGAAGTGTGACTCAGGCATTATCTCTAGCCAGCAACTACTTATTAAGAGTGAAAAATAACACATCAAGGACTATAAAAACATGTATTAACAATATAATCACTATGTCATTGTCCCTCTCCCCCTTTTTAACACTCAACAGATACATAATCCACATCTAGGGAATGTTTGCTTTTAGTTAAAACTAAGAAAATGCTTTCAACAGAATTTTTCACATAATTCTTTTTAAATAGAGTAACATGAAATCACCTTCTAAATTCTAACAAAAAGTTGCATATGATAAAAAGGAAGAACATTTTATAAATTTCCATTTTGGTTAATTATTTAAAATAAAATATTTAAGATTATAAATTATTTAAATTTTAGCTAGATATATACAGGACACTATTTCTCATCAAAATTACTGATTTTAAGGTTCTTCAAGAAAAATTACAAGGTACCTACATGTTTTATTGTTGAAAATTTTTAATCTGCAGGGCAAATGAAGGAGGGAACAGTTAAGAGAAAACATAATTTTTTACCGTCACCTGTCTCCCTAGCTTGATTTTCCCAGACCAAATTATTTAAACAAATTTATGGGGAGCATCTCTGTGGACAACTCTTACCTTTCCCTTTGTGCTTTTTTTGCTTCTGTTCACTCAGCTTATCCAATGGTAAATCACTGAGATCCAAACTATATAAATTTCTTGCTAAAACTTTAGTTAGAGTTTCCATAGTCAGCGACCACTCAGTGGCTAACTCTTCCCAATAGGTCAATGACGATAATACTGAGAGTAAGTCATCCCATAGTTCTCGAGAGATGTACACATTAAGATTTGCTTTGATCCAGGCAACGATAAGAGTCTATAAAGACAAATAAATTATAATGAAATACGTTCAAATTCAGATATTCAATCATAAAAAAAAAACCCTAAGAACAAGCAGAATTTTAAATCACATAGTATCCATGACCCTTTCTTGGTACATAATACTTATAAAGGAATTCATGCAATCATTAATACCTACTATAAATTTCATTTCAACAATTGCTAACACCCAACATTCTAGCAATTAGGACAACTTATCAAAACGGAAAAGAAATATCCTTAAGTTGTAACTATCCTTCATGCTGTATTACATTAATGTTAAATAAATGCTACTTGAAAAGTCTCCACACTATTAAAAATTTGAAATTATTATGTTGAATTATTTACTAATGCTTATTGAGCTAAACTGACCAAAACCTACATTCTCAAATTGAAGATGAAACTCAGTATATAATTTGAATATTCTAAAAATAAGTTACTGCAGATATACTTAATGAAATATTTTTAAAAAATTGTATGTAAATTAAAGAATAAAATTAAATTTCACTTTGAAGATACCAGAAGAATTAAAGGCATTTTGTAAAATATCCAATCATAGAATAAAACTTATTCACTGAGGGCAGAAATTACTGATCAGCCATTACGCCTGAGATTTTAGGGATTTCTACTGAAGATATAACCTCCTATTGAAGAAGCGAATAGTAAAAAGTTTTTCAAAAGCTTAACTCTAAATTTTACTAAGGAATTCACATAAATTTATACATTAAATGCAAGATGAAATGGACAGAGTTTACAGTATAGAACAGTAAAAACTAGTGACTCTCTATTCTATCTTGAAACATTTATACTCCAAAAAATTATTCTACATAGCAAGCTAAAATTTTGCCTTCCTATAGTTTCAACATTGGGTTAGTTCTAACAATTGGGAAATGTTTATAAAAAGGGCTAATGAAGTTAAGAGGAGTTTAGATAATAAATGTAACTGGTTTCAAAAGATTATTCACTACTAGCATAAAATTTTAGGCATAAGAATATTTTTTAAGAAATGATTTGAATGACTATACTTATGGCCAAGAATTAGATCTGAGTAGCTTTTTATCTTTGATATTAAGAACCATTTTATCCATGTATTTGTATTTAATGTGTCATCTTAAGAACATATTATTTTGGTATTTCCAAAGAATCCATAATACATTTAAAGTCAATACTCTATCCTCAGGTTGGAAAACACAATACATAATTCTTGTATATTCAAACTACCACTGATACTTAAAATACAGAAGTGAATGAAGTCTTACAGAACAGCATGATAAGAAAGATTCTTGATTATTAACTACTTTTCCATTACTACAGAACAACTTAAAAGAAAGTTTTGTTTTTCTAACAATGCCAGAGACTTGGAAACTGATAAAGCAAACAATCAGGCCATTACTCATGAAGCTCCCTGGCAGCTTTTTGCAATCATGTAAGTATGCCACACAAGAGAAAAAGTTAAATATCATCAGCCTGTTTCAACACTCTTTACATAGACCTGGTATTTCCTCCACTCTTATACTAGGTTGTGAGTTTCTATGCATGGCAAATAGCCTATTTAGATAAGCAACTTTAAATTTAGTTCTACAAAAGTTCCTTTAATATGAAATGATCTTTGATTTAAAGCTTTTTTCCCCCAAGTAACAAGTTCAGGGCTCAATGAATCTTATAAAAATACATATCTATCCATCTATTTATCTATCTATTTATTTATTTTTATTGCCTGGAAAAGTGGTCCTGCAAGTCGACCTGCCAAGGTCATATTTTTTTTCCCCTGGAACTGCAGAAAAGCTTGTGATGGCATCTTCAGTACGGACTCCGTGACTCTGAGCAACACAAGCAGCATCTGTTCCCTTAAAGTAAAAAAATTAATTAATGTTTCCTTCTCATATGTGTTTGTTTTTGGTTAATGAATAACTTCAAAATTAATATTTGTTATAAAATGTATTATCTTTCAATAAGTCAAATATCAAATATCTTTCCAATTTTTAGAATTCTTTAAATATTAAAATTTAAAATTCCATTTTATAAACTATACCAGCCATTTTAAAAAACATTTTTCAATCACAAAACCCTCTCATCAATTAAAAATGTATGCAAAAGCTCATTATTGGGAGGTGAGAATGTGGTGGCTGCTCCCATCCCCCGACCCCCCAAAAATCAAGTAATAACCTTACGAAGCTCTTTGAAGAACATTCCTCTATCTATACAATATAGTTCTACCTTGATGCCTATATATCTATTCTTCATCTTTATAATATGGAGAATAAGCACAGAACCAGAAGTGTACCAGGTGCAACTGCAAAAACTACACGATTTTTAAGATTAATAGATCACAGTGATCTTGACAGGTTATCAAGGACCATCACTCTTTTGCCTCTTTCCACCCTTTTAAGTTTGGCCATTTTTTAACCCTTTATTCTCCTTGTGTACTCCAAGTCAAGACAATCCTAATAGTATTTCTACCTTGCCGCTTTCTCCTAGATGCTTATTATTAAGACCATAAAACCACCTTATTTGCACTTGATAATTTGGAAACTGATTAAACCACATGTGAAAAGGGGTATTTCAGTTTGGGTGTACAGCCAGACTACCAGCCCAAGTCCCTATCACAGCCTCCTCTCTGATTTGTCTGTGGGCCCATTCCAGACACAGCAACATGTGGGACGTGGAACAATCCATGTGAGAAACGTGGCAGAGGTAGCAAGAGATCACAGACCTAGAAGTCATCATTTTTCTGGGAAGGGAGGGCAGAATCAAATAGAAAAGTATCACTCAATGAAAAATATCCTGAATTTATTAACAAATAAATACACGTATTTATTCATAAGATAAAAATCAAAGTTGCCACATTTGTAATCTCAGTCTTCTGGCTTAGCTGTATGAAATGAAGAACTTTTTGAAATCAACCACATATGCAATAAAGTATAGATTTTCCAAATAAATCTTATCTGACTTGTGGTCAAATCAAAACTCATTCATATATAACCTTTCACTTTGTAATATGATAGTAATGATTTTAATTCATAAAATCTTATAAATTCAATGTAGGGGCGGCTGGGTGGTTCAGTCGTTAAGCGTCTGGCTTCGGCTAAGGTCATGATCCCAGGGTCCTGGGATCGAGCCCCGCATCGGGCTCCCTGCTCCGCGAGAAGCCTGCTTCTCCCTCTCCTGCTCCCCCTGCTTGTGTTCCCTCTCTCGCGGTGTCTCTCTCTGTCAAATAAATAAAATCTTTAAAAAAATAAATAAATAAAATAAATTCAATATAAATATGTGAGTAATCTCTAATAATGCTATGACTTCAAGGGAACTTACAAAAAAACTTTTTTTAATTCTAAAATTGTGTTCCATATAGCAGGCCTCACTTTAACCTGGCTCAACAGCACTGATGCAAAGTACATTAAAAAAAAAAAAAAGGAAGGGGGGGCGGAGACTAACAAAAGAATGGTCCAAAGTAGTGCGGTTACTGGATAATAATAACCTAGGTTCTGCAGTCTGAAGGACCAGTTCAAATCTCAGCTATGTAAACAAAGATAAATGAACTAATCTCTTTGTGCCTAAGAACAACCACGTAAAATAGAGATATTATCTACCTGAGAGGTGCTACAAGAATTAAGAAAGAAAATGCATGTATAGTGCTTAAAAACATAGCTGGCATCGAAAAGTGTTCCAATTAAGTTAATAATACTTCCTGATGTAACTCTATTAATACTGCTAATAAAGAATTTTTTCAAAATAAAGCCATTTTTTCATATGCAGCAAAACATGTACTAGGCATAATCTTTCACTAAGTACTTCCACTTTTTAAGAATAAGTCAAAGGAGAAAAATTATGTATGTATAAGGATGATCACTGTCTTCCCTCCACCCCAAAATAAAATGGAAATAACTATATATCCATCAAAAGGGGACTGGTTAAGAAAATTATGGCACATACAAATGGCATAATACTATGTGACTATATAAATGGTTTGGTGAACCAGATGTTCATCAAAGGGCAAACAATGATTACCTCCAGAGAATGAGTTTTGGGGCAACTTTTATTTTCTTTTTAAAACTTTTCTTTGTTTGATTTTTACAATGAACATGTATCATTTTTACAAAAACTGAAGAACTGTTCTTTTCCCCAAAAGGCCTATTTTTCCATTCAATTAAATATTTATAGAGTACAAATAATATATAAAATACTATCCTAAGAATGTAGGAAACATAAAAACAAAGACAACAGAGACATACTTTTTAGGGCCTTTCAATTCAGAGGTAAACAGACATTTATACAAGTAATTTAAGGATTCAGACAATTTTGAAAAGAACTAAAACAAAGGTACAAATACATACTGAAAAGAAGTGGGGGGAAAATTATAAGTAAGGATATGTGGAAAAAGGAAGGTGGAATCTAAAGAGTTACTGTGACAACAGAAAAAGATGGCAAGAATTCTACAGAAAAGTTCAGAATGGGGGCGCCTGGGTGGCTCAGTTGTTAAGCGCCCGCCTTCGGCTCAGGTCATGATCCCAGAGTCCTGGGATCGAGCCCGGCATCAGGCTCCCTGCTCCGCAGGCAGCCTGCTTCTTCCTCTCCCACTCCCCCTGCTGTGCTCCCTCCCTCACTGTGTCTCTCTCTGTCAAATAAATAAATAAAATCTTTAAAAAAAAAAAAAGTTCAGAACGTGCACAGGAAACAGCAATCTGGTAAAGCTCGGAGCTGGATCCCATTCTGCAGGGTTGAGTTTAGGCTTGAGAGAAAGACAGAAAATTAGGCAGGGACCTCACTGTACATGGCCTTAAATGCCAAGTTGAGAAATCAGGCATTCACACACTTAATCATTTACTTATTCTTTTATTCACACATGCATAAATTCATTTATTTACGCATGTATTCATTCCTGAGAGTGGTCGGGGGGGAGGGGCATCATATGTCCACTTTAGAAAACTAATCCAGGAAGGCTGATCAAAGGTGTCTAAGATAAAGTGGAGACTACTACTGTCATCATAATTATTACAAAAAATATTTACTTGCTAATAGAAGCCTCTACAATATTGCGACAAGCCCTGTTCACAGACACTACTCCTCTAAAAATTACTATAATTATATATACACAATTAAAAAAAAATAAAGGATAAATATTTTTTACCAAGTCTTTTTGTCCATTGATACTTGTACAACCATGAACCGATAAATATTAAGAATGCGTTTACACATATCTGTGTGCTCATCCAGAAGGTTTTTAATTTCATTTGCAGGTTCAAGAAGAAATATGTTTGATGAGTTTATAATAAACACCTAAGACAAAAGACATCATTAGCTATTCATTATAAAATTAAAATTTATTTAAAAAAATAAATTCAGATGCTGATCACTAGGTGATCTACAATGAACTTAAAAGCGTAAGACTACAGGTTAATTCTGATCCTATTTCTACCACTAGCTTGACATGTGAAATTTAAACCCATTAAACCATTTTATTTTTATGTTTATCTAGACAAATATAAAATCACTATTAGGCACCCAAGGAAAAGAAACCAAGTGAAAAATAGCATTTTTTAAAACTGAGAGCTTTAATATAATAACTCTATTGCTGTCATAAAATGAAACAAACAATAAAAAATACAAACAGTTTAGGATAAAAGAGGATACCTAAATTAAGAAGAATTTTCAGAATAAGATGTTCAATACCATCTATTACTCTTTTCATGTTTATAGTCTATGTGTGTTTATCTGCTTTAGTAGTAACAAACTAAATGAATAGATCACATATTATAATACTACTAATGAGGTGCCATTAATATGCATCTTTTATTATAGAAAAGTTTTTAAAGAACTATTATAATCAAATCATTATATTTTGTTATTGAAGACAAAGTAATTATAATGGTGACAGGTGTGTACAAAGGCTCTCAAAGATACTTTGGAGGTATGGAACATTTCATCTATTGTGAAGCTAGGATATTTACATCTTCTATACCCATAATCCTGATTTAAATCCCTGGATGAATTACATAATAAAACATAGTTGTAAAATGAGAAAAAAGACTATTAAGCTAACTTTAGAATAGTGAAAAGAGGTAACTGTAAGTCTAGCAACACTGACCAAGAAAAGCAAGAGGCACAAATAAATAATAAATAAATTATTAGAAATAAAATAAGGACATTACTATGAGCAATTTGAGAGAAAAGCATTCCAGACAAAAGAAAAAGCAAATTTAAAGGACTTGAGTTGACAGCCTCCCTAGCATGTTTAAGGAACAGCAAGGAGTACAAAATGAAGTGAAAAAGTGGGGAAGCAGTTGGGAAATGATGTTGAGAAACAGAACCAGAGCATGTGGAGAACTTCTCACACTGCCAGTGGTGAAAGAATATATTTTTCCCCGCAAACTTCGCAGACCAATCCTATTGTAAAATACAATAAAAATGAACTAATAAGGGGTGCCTGGGTGGCTCAGTCATTAAGTGTCTGCCTTTGGCTCAAGTCATGATCCCAGGGTCCTGGGATCAAGCCCCACATCAGGCTCCCTGCTTCGCGGGAAGCCTGCTTCTCCCTCTCCCACTCCCCCTGCTTGTGTTCCCTCTCTCACTGTCTCTCTGTCAAATAAATAAATAAAATCCTTAAAAAAAAAAATGAATGAGAAAAAGGAAATGAAAACAGACATACAAAAATATAAATGCAAACCATCAAAATCAAGAGATATTAGATGACTTAGTTTCTAAACTCTTAGTCTCAATTTTGTAATTATCTTGTGGGCCAGCACTAGTCTGTGGACCATACCTTGAGGAGCAATGATGTAAAGCCTTATAGACCATTAGAAAGACTTCTGCTTTTATGCTTAGTGATAATGCAAAGCCAGTGAAGGATTTTGAGCAGAAAAATGATATGATCTGACTTACACTTTATAGAATCCCTCTGGCTACCGTGTTGAGAATATGCCAGAGTGATGAGTGGGCAAGAGCAGAGCAAGGATACTAATTAGGAGTTTACTGCAATAATCCAGATGAAAGATCACAGAGGCCTGGACATAAGAGGTAGTGTAAATGTTGAATAGTTAGATTCAGCATACATTTTGAAGATGGCCAGGATGTGTTACCAAATTAGATGTAGGATATAAAAGAAGGCAGGGGAGTACCTGGGTGGTGCAGTCAGCTGAGCGTCTTACTCTTGGTTTTGGCTCACGTCTGATCTCAGGGTCGTGAGATGGAGCCCTGTGTTGGGCTCCACCCGCAGCACAGAGTCTGCTTGGGTTTCTCTCTCCCTTTCTCTCTCTCTGCCCCTCCCCCCGATCCCTCGCTCTCTAAAATAAATCAATAAATCTTTAAAATTAATTAATTAATTAAAAGTAAAAGAAAATCAGGAAACAAGATGGCTTGAACAACTGGAAACCAGGTGCTATAAATGAAACAAGGAAAATTGCAGGAAGAGCATGTTTGTTGAACAAGAACAAAAGTTTTAGACATGTCAAGTCTGAAATGTCTATTTGATATCCAAGTGAAGATGTTAAGTTGGCATTTGAATATTTGAGTTTAAGACTCAGGGGTGCCTGGGTGGCTCAGTCAGTTAAGCGTCTGACTTCAGCTCAGGTCATGATCTCAAGGTCCTCCCCACTGAGCAGGGAGTCTGCTTCTCCCTCTACCCTCCCCACCCCCGTTTGTGCCCTGTCTCTCTCTCTTTCAAATGAATAAATAAAATCTTAAAAACAAAAACAAAAAACTCTTATTCAGACAAGAGGTCTCAGACTAGAAATAAAATTGTAGATGATGCAGTATATAGATGACATTTAAAGCCAGAGGAATGGATGAGATGAACCACAGAATAAGTAGAAAAGAGATCTAAGAACTGATCTGGGGCCCTTCAACAATGAAATGGTTAGGGACATATGAAAAATTAAGTAAAAAATTCTGAGAAGTGGCCAGTAAGTTAGCAGAAAAACAGGAAGCATGCTATTCAGAAGGACAAGTGAAGAAGAGTTTCAATAAAGAGGGAATGGTCTATTCTATAAAATGCTCCTGACAAATCCAGTAAGATTAGGATTGAAAAATGTACATCTGGGGCGCCTGGGTGGCTCAGTCGGTTAAGCATCCAACTCTTGATTTCGGCTCAGGTCATGATCTCATGGTCATGAGATAAGGCCCTACGTCACACCCTGTGCTGAGTGTGGAGCCTGCTTAAGATTCTCTCCCTCCCCCTCTACCTCTCCTCCCTCCACTTGTGCACATGCTCTCTCTCTCTTAAAAAAAAAAAAAAAAAAGAAAAGAAAAAATGTACATCTGATTTAACAATGTGGAGGTCACATGTGGTCTTGACAAGGACAGTCTGATTTAAAAAATGAATGACTATAATGAACTCCTACAAATCAACAAGAAAAAGACAACCCAACAGAAAATGGGGAAAAGTATATGAATAGGCAATTCATAAAAAGATGCTCAATTTCAGTACTGATGAAAAAAAGCAAATTAAAAAAAGGAAACAAAAATATGAAATAACATTTCACATATTTGGGGCAGCAAAAATTAAAATGTGACTCTATAAGTAAAGAAGGAAGATATAAGGAAATAACTCACAAACACTACTAAAGGAAATGTAAATTATTATAATCATGCTGGAAGACAATTTGGCAATAACAGTAAAGTAAGGATGATAATGTACAACTCCTCCAACCCATTAACTCCACTTCTGGGTATATATCCTAAGGAAATTCTCCCACGTGTGCAAAAGAAATACATACATAAGAATGTACATTCAGCGTAGCACTCTTTGGAATAATGAGAAATTGGAAACAACTTAAAAAACATCAACAGAAAAATAAGTAAAATGTGAAATAGTCATAAATTGCAATACCAGAAAGTAGCTAAAATGAATGAACTACAGCTATGTATCAACAACACAACTCAAAAACATAATGGTTAATGCAAAAAGAAAGTACCAGATGACAGTACACCATGACACAATTTATATAAATTTTGCAATTGTCTAGAAAAATAATATGTAATTTTTATCAATACATATACATCAGGAAGTAAAAGTTAAGGAAAAACAAAATTAATATTTGTTAATGAAAACTGATTAAATGTGGGTGTTGAGTTTATTAAAAAATTATACTGTACAAATACTGAACCATATATTTGAAATATTTAATAATTACTTTATTGTATTTTTTTTAAATAACCAAAAAGTGAACCACCTGCAAAACTGCCTGGGTACCAGCTCGTATGTTTTGTTCTGTGACTTCTTCGGAGGCGTTATGAAGAACATCTTGGTAGGTGCCATTTTTTGCCCAAGTGGAATTTCGAACATGATCAGCAGTATCAGTCCCATCTTCCTAAAAAATATATCAAGTTTTCATATTTCATTAAGAATGCTGCAACAAGACAGTAAGCTGAAGAAGTAAACTGGAAATTATGGGTTCTTCTGCTAAGCATCTTCTCAGAATAGAGTTTCATTTCATTAGAAAAGCAATATATGTAAAAAAGGTTCTTCTCATTAATAAAAATATAAAGAAAATAAAAAATCATCCATAAGGGTCAGACAGAAATTTTATCATTTTATATAGAGAGACATTTTTCTATGTAGCTAATGTATAAACCTCCCTTCTGTAACTTACACACTTAAGAACGGTATTACTTAAAATTCTGTAAAACATGAATTTTGTTCTAAAGTAAATGCCAGAAACCAAACAACTTAAATAAAACAATAGAAAATAGCTTCTATTTATTTTACTTTAGAGTATTAAAATTCTAATTACTCAGAAAAGAATATTAGGTACTTCAAACCCCTAAGACTCCATCTTTCTGGTTGAGTTTTAGCTGTCAAAAGTCTTGCTGACTAAGGAGTTCCCTCAGGTGAAAAGCCACAAAAGCAGACATTTCACTCAGAGTTGTTCCCTTTTTTTAAACTTTCTTTCTAGTTTCTTCCTGCTTGTGGTCACTCACCAATATTTTCAAATAGTTCATTTTTTTTTAATATTTTGTCTAGAGCTTATAATTATAATATGCAGGACGTTTAGTCTAATACAAACTACTCTGCTATTACCAAAGTACTGAAATCAGCTCCATCTCTGTAGCCAATACAATATACAATAGTATATTGTACTCCTCTCTTAAGCCTCATACTCCTATGATCAGATACCTTCTGAACATTTCTTCCTGAATGACCCAAAAACAGCTCCAACTCAAAATATTTAAAAGTTAAGTTTACTAACCATGTCCTCCCATTCTTACCAACCCCTCTGGCCACCATAGTCACCACCACCAAACTTGCATTTTTAAAAATTCTATTCATGTGTGAATTCCAGCTACACCCTGTTGCGAAAGAAACAAACTTGAGACTCCTCCAATTCCTCATTTCTCTCACCCAATTAATCATCAAGACCTACTGATTTTACCACCAAAGAAACTTTTATCTGTCTTCTTCCTTATATTTCCACTGTAATTCCACTGTCCTGGTACTTCTCTCCCTTTGAACATTGCTAATATTTCCTAACTAGTCTCCTTGCCTCCAGGCTGGCCTCCAACCTATCTTCCACTCTCAGCTTGATATGATCTTTTGAAATATAGAACTATCCATGCCATTCTTCTATTTATAGCTCTTCAAAGGTTTTCCAGTATCTATCTAGCATGTAATCCCAGTCGCTACAATGTAGGCATACAAGTTTCTGAACAGAGTCTAGCTCTTGCCTATCTCATATTTCTAGCACTCTCTCCCACCTGTTCTTTACTACAGCCAAATATATATATATACATATATGTAAAATTTAGGGTCTCTCACATCTTTGTAGATGTTATTCACACCATGTGGTTCCTTTCCCTTTCATTACCTGCACTTCATATTATACTACCTCCTCCATGAAGCCTTCCCTAAGCCTAAGCAGAGTTAGGGATTCCGTCTTTCACACTCTAAGAGCATAGCAATATTCTTTTGTAATACTTATTTTGCATGTTTGTCTTCTTGCTAAACTGTAAGTTATGTGAAGGTAGAAAAGAGGTCTTTTTCATGTTTCTATTTCCAACACTGGTTCTCCATATGGACATTACCATGTTTTACGGGGCACTCTCAGAGTGTTTTATTGTCACAAAAATTGAGAATACCACAGAGATTTAATGGGATGAGCCAGGGAATGCTAAACATACTACAAGATGCATGACAGTCTGTCTGCACACACAGAAACTGTCTTGCATTCCACGTCTTTCAAATGTCCCATGGACACTAAGAGAATAAAAAGCCACTATCTGAATCTATAACTTAACTCCATTTTATAATTAAAACCAAATTTGGGGGGCACCTGGGTGGCTCAGTCATTAAGCGTCTGCCTTCGGCTCAGGTCATGGTCTCAGGGTCCTGGGATCGAGCCCCACATTGGGGTCCCTGCTCAGTGGGAGGCCTGCTTCTCTCTCTCCCACTCCCCCTGCTTGTGTTCCCTCTCTCACTGTGTCTCTCTGTGTCAAATAAGTAAATAAAATCTTAAAAAAAAAAAAAATTGGGGGGGCCTGGATGGCTCAGTCATTAAGCGTTGCCTTCCGCTCAGGTCATGATCCCGGGGTCCTGGGATCGAGCCCCACATCGGGCTCCCTGCTCCACGGGAAGCCTGCTTCTCCCTCTCCCAATCCCCCTGCTTGCGTTCCTGCCCTCGCTCTCTCTCCCTCTGTCGAATAAATAAAATTTTTTAAAAAAATAAAACCAAATTTAAATCATTTTTATATATACTAAACTTATCAGAAATATAAATCAGTGAATGATTATATCTTTTTTTGTTGTTCATGCCATTAGCAAGAGTTGCTGGCATTCTGAAAAATGCACATTTCTAATAATAAAACTAGCTGCAGGATTTGAGTAGTCAACATGTTTTATCTATAAAACACACTTACATCACCAGGCTTTTGTAGCTTCCTTCTTTCCTTTCTCCCTCCTTTCCACTGTTTATTTAATTAGGTATGTAGGTGTATTATTTTTGTATGTATCATTTTTATTTAAGGATAGTAAATGATACAGGGCAAGCTCAGTATTAAGGCATAAATTTATGACAAAAATTGGGGGAAAACAAATTATTTAAACTGATAGGTTTATTTTCTAGATTGATGCAAAAATTGGATGTTTTAACTGATGCATAAAAAACAGAACTATAATTATTTCATAATTTACATGGTAAATTTAATTTACTTCAATTATATTTCTCAGTTACATTTAGTTACATTTCTTAGTTACATTTTTCTTTTTAGAAATAGGGAAGGATGCTCTACATATATATATATTATACATATGCACATACAAATATTGATTCACTGAATCCCTGCAGAATGTGGCCTATTCATTCCTATGTTAATATCCTGTTAATCCACTGATGAGATTAAACACCAAGGTAAAAAAAAAAAAAATTACCAAATCACTCCTATCCAGATTTAGTAAAATATGCGTCAGTCTCACATTCCCCAACTTTTTTTTTTAAACTAATATATAATGTATTATTTGTTTCAGGGGTACAGGTCTATGATTCATCAGTCTTACACAATACACAGCACTCACTATAGTACTTACCCTCCCCAAATGTCCATCACCCAGCCACCCCATCCCTCCCAACCCCTTCCACCCCAGCAACCCTCAGTTTGTTTTCTGAGATTAAGAGTCTCTTATAGTTTGTCTCCCTCTCTGGTTTCATCTTATTTCATTTTTCCCTCCCCTTCCCCATGATCTTCTGTCTTGTTTCTCAAATTCCTCATATCAGTGAGATCATATGATACTTGTCTTTCACTGACTGACTTATTTCGCTTAGCATAATACCTTCTAGTTCCATCCACTGGCAAGACTTCTTTTTTTTTTTGATGGCTGCATAATATTGCATTGTATATATATACCACATCTTCTTTATCCATTCATCAGTCAATGGACATCTAGGCTCTTTCCATAGTTTGGCTATTGTGGACATTGCTGCTATAAACATTGGGGTGCAGGTGCCCCTTCAGATCACTACATTTGTATCTTTGGGGTAAATACCTAGTAGTGCAATTGCTGGATCATATGGTAGCTCTATTTTCAGCTTTTTGAGGAACCTCCATACTGTTCTCTAGAGTGGCTGAACCAACTTGCATTCCCACCAACAGTGTAGGAGGGTTCCCCTTTCTACGCATCCCCGCCAACATCTGTCATTTCCTGACTTGTTGATTTTAGCCATTCTAACTGGTGTGAGCTGGTATCTCATTGTGGTTTTGATTTGGATTTCCCTGATGCTGAGCGATGTTGAGCACTTTTTCATGTTGTCTGTTGGCCATTTGGATGTCTTCTTTGGAAAAATGTCTGTTCATGTGTTCTGCCCATTTCTTGATTGGATCATTTGTTCTTTGGGTGTTGAGTTTGATAAGTTCTTTATAGATTTTGGATACTAGCCCTTTATCTGATATGTCATTTGCAAATATCTTCTCCCATTCTGTCAGCTGTCTTTTGGTTTTGTTAACTGTTTCTTTTGTTGTGCAGAAGTTTTTTATCTTGATGAAGTCCCAATAGTTCATTTTTATCCTTGCTTCCCTTGCCTGTGGCGATGTTTCTAGGAAGAAGTTGCTGTGGCTGAGGTCGAAGAGGTTGCTGCCTGTGTTCTCCTCAAGGATTTTGATGGATTCCTGTCTCACCTTTAGGTCTTTCATCCATTTTGAGTCTATTTTTGTGTATGGTGTAAGGAAATGGCCCAGTTTCATTCTTCTGCAGTGGCTGTCCAATTTTCCCAACACCATTTGTTGAAGAGACTTTTTTTCCATTGGACATTCTTTCCTGCTTTGTCTAAGATTAGTTGACCAAAGAGTTGAGGGTCCATTTCTGGGCTCTCTATTCTGTTTCAGTGATCTATGTGTCTGTTTTTGTGCCAGTACCAGACTGTTTTGATGATTACAGCTTTGTAATAGAGCTTGATGTCCGGAATTGTGATGCCGCCAGCTTTGCTTTTCTTTTTCAACATTCCTCTGGCTACTTGGGGTCTTTTCTGGTTCCATACAAATTTTAGGATTATTTGTTCCATTTCTTTGAAAAAACTTGATGGTATTTTGATAGGAACTGCATTAAATGTGTAGATTGCTCTAGGTAGCATAGACATTTGCACAATATTTGTTCTTCTAATCCATGAGCATGGAACGTTTTTGGTTAGAACCTGGCCTATGACAAGGATTAAAAAACTGAAGGACAAGAATTAATTTACACTTAAAGAATAAATGATACCAGGTACCCAAATTTCACTTCCACTCTGTCTTCCCTCATCTGTTCTCCTCTATGAGTAAACTCCAGCCTTTCTTATCACAAACCAGTTTATTCTGCAGTTAAGGATGTTTTCTATGCTGCAATGTGCAATAGTGCAAAACTTTCCAAGAAAGAATTCAGAATATTCTGGTTTGTTGTAAGTACCCAACTCCTAGAATAAGACAGGTAAGGGGAAACTGTAGTTTGGTAATCATCCTTAAGAAATATGTACTACAACATTAATTTTTATCTAGTACCACAGTTTTATATATTACGCCTTTTTTATTGAAGTATAATTGACATACAGTATTTGTATGAGTTTCAGGTGTACAACATAGTTATTCAACACTTATATACATTTCAAAATGATCACAATAAGTGTAATTACCATGTCACCTTACAAAGTTATTAAAATACTATTAAATATATTCTCTATGCTATACTTTACATCTCTGACTTATTTTATAACTTGAAGTTTGTAGCTCTTAATCCCTCCTTCACCTATTTCGCATCTCTCTCCCAACTTCCACCCCACTGGCAACCACCAGCAGGTTCTCTGTATTTATGAGTCTATTCCTATTTTATTTTTCATTTATTTTTTTATAAACTACATGTAAGTGAAATCATATGGTATTTCTCTTTCCCAGACTTATTTCACTTAGCATAATGCCCTCTAGGTCCACCCATGTTGTCACAAATGGCAAGATTTCATTCTTTCTCAGGGCTAAGTAATGTCTAAGTGTGTGTGTGTGTGTGTGTGTAGAGAGAGACAGAACATTTTCTTTATCCATTCATCTACTGATGGGACACTTAGTTATTTCCGTATCTTGGCTACTGTAAATGATGCTGCAATGAACACAGGAGTGCATATATCGTTTTGAATTAGTGTTTCCATTCAGCTAAATACTCAGAAGTGGATTTGCTGATCATATGGTATTTTTATTTTTAATTTTTTGAGTAATCGCCAACTGTTTTCCAGAGTGCAACAATTTGCATTCTCACCAACAGGACATAAGAGTTCTCTTTTCTCCACACCCTCACAAACACTTGTTTTTGTTTTGTTTTGTTTTTTGATACGACCATTCTGATAGGTGTGAGGAGGTATCTCACTGTAGTTTTGATTTGCATTTCCCTGATGATTAGTGATGTTGAGCATCTTTTCATGTGTCTGTTGGCCCTGTATGCTTCTTCGAAAAATGTCTATTCAGATTCTCTGTTCATGTTTTAATCAGACTGTTTAGCTGGTGTAGAGTTGTAGGAGTTATGTATTTTGGATATAAACCCCTTACTGGATATATCATTTGCAAATACATTCTCCCATTCAATAGGTTGCATTTTTGTTTTGCTGATGGTTTCCTTTGCTATGCAAAAACTTTTCAGTTTGTTGTAGTCCCGACCATTTATTTTTGCTTTTGTTGCCCTTGCGTGAGGAGGCAGATTCAAAAATACATTACTAAGACAGCTGTCAAAGAGCTTAACACCTATGTTTTCTTTCAGGAGTCTTACAGTGTCAGGTGTTACACTTAGGTCTTTAACCCATTTTGAGTTTATTTTTGTGTACGGTGTAAGAAAGTGGTCCAGTTTCATTCTTTTGCATGTAGCTGTCCAGTTTTCCCACACCACTTATTGATGAAACTGTCTTTACTCCACTGTATATTTTTGCCACCTTTGTCAATAATTAATTGACCAAATAAGGGTGAGTTTATTTCTGGACTCTCTGTCCTGTTCCACTGATCTATGTGTCTCTTTTTGTGCAATTACCATACTGTTTTGATTACTACAACTTTGTAGTATAGTTTGAAATCAGGAAGTGTACAGTATAGGTTGAATTACCTCCAGCTTTGTTCTTCTTTCTCAAGATTGCTTTGACTATTCAGAGTATTTTGTGGTTCCATACAAATTTTAGAATTATTGGCTCTGTGAAAATTGCTACTGGTATCCTGAGAAGGATTGCACTGAATCTGTAGATTGCTTTGGAAAGTATGGACATTTTAACAATGTTAATTCTTCCAATCCATGAGCATGGTATATCTTTCCATTGTGTCTTCTTCAATTTCTTCCATCAGTGTCTTACAGTTTTCAGTGTACAGGTCTTTCACTTCACTGGTGAAATTTATTCCTAGGTATTTTATTCTTTTTGGTACAATTGTAAATGGAATTGTTTTCTTAATTTCTCTTTCTGCTACTTTGTTATTAATGTATAGAAATGCAACAGATTTCAGTATATTAAGTTTGCATACTGTGACATTACTGAATTTATTAGTTTTAACAGTTTTTTGTGGAATCTTTAATGTTTTCTATGTATAACCCTATGTTATTTGCAAATAGTGACAGTTTTACTTCTTCTTAATAATCTGGACGCTTTGGGGCTCCTGGGTGGCTCAGTCATTAAGCATCTGCCTTCGGCTCGGGTCATGATCCCAGGTCCTGGAATCGAGCCCCGCATTGGGCTCCCTGCTTGGCAGGAAGCCCACTTCTCCCTCTCCCACTCCCCTGCTTGTGTTCCTGCTCTATCAAATAAATAAAAATTTTAAAAATAATAATAATAATTTGGATGCCTTTTCTTTTTATCTGATTGCTGTGGCTAGGACTTCCAATATTATGCTGAATAAAAGTGGTAAGAGTAGACATCCTTGCCTTATTCCTGATTTTAGAGGAAATGCTCTCAGTTTTTCACCATTGAGTATGATGTCAGCCATGGGTTTTTCATATATAGTCTTTATTAAAGTATGTTCCCTCTAAACCCACTTTGTTGAGAGTTTTTATCATAAATGGATGTTGAATTTTGTCAAGTGCTTTTTCTGCATCTATTGAAATGATCATATGGTTTTTACCCTTCCTTTTGTTAATATGGTGTATCATGTTGATTGATTTGCAAATACTCAACCATCCTTGCATCCCCAGAATAAATCCCACTTGAACATAGTGAATGATTCTTTTAATGTATTTCTGAATGCAGTTTGCTAATATTTTGTTGAGGATTTTTCCATCTATATCCATCAAGGATATTGGTCTATAGTTTTCTTTTTTTGAAGCATCTGTGTCTGGTTTTGGTATCAGGGTAATGCTAGCCTCATAGAATGTATTTGGAAGATTTCATTACACTTCAATTTTTTGGAATAAGTTTGAGAAAAACAGGTATCAACTCTTCCTTAAATGCCTGATGGAACTTAACTGTAAACCTATCTTGTCCTGGACTTTTGTTTGTTGGGAGTTTCTTGATTACCAAAATCAATTTTGTTACTAGTAATTGTTCTGTTCAGATTTTCTATTTCTTTCTGATTCAGTTTTGGAATACTGTATGTTTCTAGGAATTTATTCTTTTTCTAGGATGTCCCATTTGTTGGCATATAATTTTTTGTAGTAGTCTCTTATAAGCCTTTGTATTACTATTGTATCAGTTGTTACTACTTTTTCATTTCTCATTTTACTTGGGTCCTCTCTCTTTTTCTTTACGAGCCTGGCTAAAGTTCTGTCAATTTTGTTTATCTTTTCAAAGAACCAGCCCTTAGTTTCATCAATCTTTTCTATTGTATTTTTAGTCAGTTTCATTTATTTTTCCTCTGATCTTTATTACTTCCTTCTACTAACTTTGGGCTTTGTTCTTCTTTTTTTAGTTCTTCTAGGTATAAGGTTAGATTGTTCATTTGAGATTTTTCTTGATTATTCAGGTAGGCCTGTATTTATATAAACTTCTCTCTTAGAACTGCTTTTGCTGGGTCCCAAAGATTTAGTAATGTTGCCTTCATTTTTGTTTACCTTAAGGTATTTTTTTCCTCAAGGTGTTTTTTTTTTTAATTTCTTCATTGATCCATTGCTTATTTGGCAGCATGTTGTTTATTCTCTATGTCTTTGTGTTTTTTCCAGTTTTTTCCTTCTAATTTATTTCTAGTTTTATAAATATTGTGGTTGGAAAAGACGCTTGATATGATTTTGATCTTCTTAAATTTACTGAGACTGTTCTGTGGCCTAATATGTGACCTATCTTGCAGAATGTTCCATCTGCGTTATAAAAAATGTGTATTCTGTTTTTAGATGGAATGTTCTGTACGTATTTGCTTAAGTCCATCTGATCTAATGTCTCAAACAAAGCCACTATTTTTTTTATTAACTTTCTGTCTGGACATCTATCCATTGATGTTAAGTGGGTGTTAAAGTTGCCTACTATTATTGTATTACTGTCAATTTCTCCCTTTATGTCTGTTAATATCTGCTTTATATATTTAGATGCTCTCATGCTAGATGCATATATTTTATATTCGTTGGACTGCTCCCTTCATCATTACGTAATGCCCTTCTCTCTTTTACAGTCTTTGTTTTAATGTTTATCGTGTCTGGTACAAGTATTGCTACCCCAGCTTTATTGATCATTCCCATTTGCATAGAGTATCTTTTTTATCCCATCACTTTCAGTCTGTATGTGTCTTGTAGGCAGCATACTGATGGGTCTTTTTTTTTTTTAATCTATTCAATTACTTTATGACTTTTGATTGAACATTTAGTCCATGTACATTAATTATTGATAGGTATGTACTTACTGCCATTTTGTTCATTGTTTTCTAGCTGTTTTTATAATTCTTCTATGTTCCTTCTTTCTTGCTGTCTTCTCTTGTGATTTGATGACTATCTTCAGTTTTGTGCTTGGATTCCTTTATTTTTTGTGTACCCATTACAGGTTTTTTGTTTGTAGTTGCCATAAGGTTATGTATAACACCCTATGTGTTAGTCATCTATTTTAAGTTGATGGTCCCTTAAGTTCAAACACATTCTAATTGGACTACATTTTTACCTCCCCCTCGCCACATATTATGTGTCTGACACATTTTACATGTTTTAATTTTGTGTTTCCCTTACCTAGTTACTGTAAATATAGTTGACTTTACTACTTTTTTCTTTTAACCTTCATGCTAGCTTTTTAAGTGACTGACCTACTTCCTTTATTATATGTTTGCTTTTACCAGTTGTAGAAGTGCTGACAATACTGACTCCACTGTTGGCCCTCCATCTTGTTCTTATTTGCTTGATGACCTCTCTTGGGGCTGCATGTTCCAGGCCCTTGGAGATTAAGATACATATGTTAGAAATGCCTGCCAAGGCTGGGATGGGGGAAGCTTGCTTTGACTGCCCATGAATCTGTTAGAGATGATGCAGTCTTTTCCTTTCTGATGCACAGGTGGCACCACACGATCTAATTAAAAGGTCAGCTGTCAATTAAGTGCATGTGAACCCTCTGATCACATAGTAATGCCCTTCTGCATATCTCTTGCTGTATAAAATCTACGGACTAAGGTCTAGACTTTGTGGAGGATAGCTGTACAGCACATGGATCCTCATCTGCCTAATCACCTCATCAATAAGCTACCCTGAATAAAACTCAGTAAACCATATGGAGTTGCCTTCTTTGATTTCCAGTCTCAAAGTGTCTTCTCAGCTTGGGGAGTACTCTACTGTCCCTCCCCTACTTTTTAACACCAGTGAAATGTTTTCATTCATAATTTTTTTACTTCTAGTTATGGCTTTTTCTTTTCTGCATAAAGAAGTCACTTTAACATTTCCTATAAGGCTGGTGCAGTGGTGATGAACATCTCTAACTTTTGTTTGGGAAACTCTTTATCTCCAGTTCTGAATTATAACCTTGCCGGGTATTCTTGGCTGTAGGTTTCTCCTTTGAGTATATTAAATACATCATGCCATTCCCTCTGGCTTGCAAAGTTTCTGGGGAAAACTCAGTTGAGAGTCTTGTAAATGTTCCCTTGTATGGAAGTTGCTTTTCTCTTGCTGCTTTTAAAATTCTATATAACTTTTGACATTTTAATTATTATGTGGACATCTCTGGGTTCATCTTATTTGGGGCTATCTATGCTTCCTGAACCTGGATGTCTGTTTCCTTTCTCAGTTTAGGAAAGTTCTCAGCTGTTTTTCCTTCAAATAAGTTTTCTGCCCCTTTCTCACTCCCTTCTTCTGGGACCCCTATAATGCAAATGTTAATACTTTTGATGTTGCCCCATAAGTCCCTCACCCTATCTATATAAAATTCTTTTTCCTTTTGCTGTTCAGCTTGGATATTTCCACCATTCTGTCTTCCAGATCACTGATCCATTCTTCTGTACCCTCTCCCCAGTTGTTGATTCCCTCTGGTATACTTCCATTCAGTCAAAAAATATCCTTCATGTACATCTCAAACTCAAAGCTCTGCAAACCGCTGTCTCTGTACTGGATCTCAGAGTGTGTGAGACTGTGGGTGGGACCTTTAGGAGCACTGTCTGTTTCCTATAGCCCCTTGGTTGTCCCAGAGTTAAGCTTCAATGATTTTAAAAGCTCCTAAAGTTAAGCTCTGCTGATTTTCAAAGCCAGATATTGGGGGGGGGGGGTCTCATTTTTCCTGTGCAGATCTCCAGAGCGGGGATGTATGACAGGGTGCTTAAATTCCTTGCTCCTCAGGGAGGATCTCTGGGCCTGCGACATGAAATCATTTGTGGGTCACCAGACTGGGGATTTGGTTCCCAACCTGACTGCATCTCTGCCACACTTTACCCTTCTCAAGGTGGCTTTTTTTTTTTCCCTTTCTTTCTTTTTCTTTTCTTTTTTTAAATTTTTTTAAGTAAGCTCTATGCCCAACATGGGACTTGAACTCACAACTCTTGAGATTAAGAGTCACTCTACCAACCGAGCCAGCCAGGCACCCTGTGGCTTTTTCTTTTTATCTTTAGCTGTGCAAGAGCTGGTCTCCTAGGCTTCAGGTCTTTCTCAGTGAGAGTTCCTTTTTATGTAGTTGCAGTCTTGCTGTGTTTGTGGGAAGAGGTGAGCTCAGGATCTGCATATTCTCTGCCATCCTCCCATCAGTCTCAAATATTACACCTTTTAAAATGGCATCTAATTTTGATCTACACAATGAATTAATCAGTATACAATCTCAATAGTAATTTTTTAAAGTTGTGACATCAAAGAGCGTTAGGACAGGGTACTGTGGTTAACTGTTATATTACCTATGTTGCAAAATATACTAAAAGGTATCTTTAAGCCGAGATGCACTTCAACAGATGAATGGATAAAGAAGATGTGGTCCATATATACAATGGAATATTACTCAGCCATCAGAACAGATGAATACCCAACTTTTATATCAACATGGATGGGACTGGAGGAGATTATGCTAAATGAAATAAGTCAAGCAGAGAAAGTCAATTATCATATGGTTTCACTTATTTGTGGAACATAAGGAATAGCATGGAGGACATTAGGAGAAGGAAGGGAAACATGGGGGCGGGGGATTGGAGGGAGAGATGAACCATGAGAGACTATGGACTCTGAGAAACAAACAGGGTTTTAGAGGGGAGGGAGAAGGGGAGATTGGTTAGCCTGGTGATGGGTATTAAGGAGGGCACGTACTGCATGGAGCACTGGGTATTATATGAAAACAATGGATCGTGGATTACCACATCAAAAACCAATGATGTATTATATGGTGACTAACATAACATAATAAAATTTAAAAAAGGTATCTTTAACTTCCCATTTATTAAGTATATGTATCTCAACATATTATTACACTTTTGTGAAAATCTAATCTATTAAACTTATATTAAAATATGTTAAGTCTTATGAGTTTACCTCTTCTCTCTTTTCTCCTTCTTCCATTGAAATAACATGGTCTGTGACATTGTCAATACAAGGTAAGTCCGAAGCAGAGATCACAATTTCTTCAGGTTCTTGCATAAACAAAGGTTTTTCTTCTTGCTGGATCCATTCTTGATATACTTTTACCACTTTTCTCATAGCTGCTGCTTCACAAATTGGTAATAAAAATGCCTAGTGAAAAAAACAGAAAACACACATAATTATACATTTCACTTTGCTACAAACCACTAATACATACATTTTTATCTTGTTATAAAGTATGATATAAATGATTTTTAAAGAGTTAAAAGTCAACCAATCCACTGTCAGAAAAAGCCTTTTGTTTCCAAAAAATTTGTAAATATGTTGACATAGAAATACTTTCAGCAGGGGTGCCTGGCTTGCTCAGTCAATACAGCATGCAACTCTTGATCTCGGGGTCATGAGTTCAAGCCCTACACTGGGTGTAGAGATTACTTAAAAATAAAATCTTAAAAAAAAAAAAAAGGAAGAAATGCTTTTGGTAGATAGACATGGATTTCAAGTACAAGAGCAAAGATTTGTTTCACTTGTACTGTCTATCTCAGAATGAAAATATTCTGTGTTTCATGAAATAACTATACTCCTACAAAGCTCAATGTAAATACTTTTCATAATAAATCAGTTTTATAACAGTTTTTTTTAATTACTATTGAAATAAATTTCGATGAGTTAAATTAAATCTGATTCCAAGAAGTAATACAAATTACATGAAAAAGGCAACTATAAGCACATAAGAAAAAATGTTACAGCTTTATTTCATTTTACATACAATAAATAATGTTAAGTTAAACAATAAGGCAAAATACTTAAATAATTAAAAGGAATACCTTACAATTATTCTTTCCTTTATGTACTTTCTGGGTTGCCTTAACTTTTTAAAAAAAGTAAATTCTTCATCACAAAAATACTACATTTTCACAATAAAAAAACTTTTTTCTACAATTCAGACAGGCAAAAATAAACAATAAAAGTACTCCATCTCACGACCCAAATTCCTTTCATCATGCATGTTTGTGTTCATGTGTTAACATTTTCACTGGACTTTCTCTTTACAAAAAAAAAAAAGGAATTAAATTGCTTTTAATTTTTCCTTTTACAACCACTATTTATTAATTTCAACTCTAAAAGTCACAAGACCTTTACCTAAAAACCTGGCACTTCCTCCTATACAGCTATCAGTAGGTGTATTTAATAATAATAATGGGCTTAAATGACTATTTTATCTGAATGAAACTACCCAAGAAAATCAGCTTTCCAAGATAATGATGAAAAGTTAATGTGTAATATCAACAGGATACTTAATGTAGTTCGGTAATCCTTTTATTTATTTATTATTATTAATTCCCTAGCAATCTACATTACTTGCTACTTTCTTTCATCTAACAAACCCATTCCAAAATTCTCACTCTCATATTCTAGCAGCCTAATGGTCAATGGCATGATTTGGATCATCACTGTCTGCTCTAAAAATATTTGTTTTATAATTCTAGAACAACTCAGCCTTCCTTAAAAAGGTTCAAGGTATAAGAAAAAAATCTCAATCTCAAAGAAATTCTATTCTCAGATACTGAAAAATGAACTTTTTAAAATCGACATGGAAACCCTCTGCAGTTTCTGCTCAATTTTGCTGTGAACCTAAAACTGATCTAAAACAAAGTTTAATCATTTAAAAAATATTAGTAATCTCTAGAGTTAAGATATTTATTAATGCATAAACTGTCACACTATATCCCAAGTGGCTTGATGAATTTACTAAAACCCAGAGTATATATAACCTTTGTTCTTATAAGCCCCAAAGTCTGATTTTGCCAACACACTAAATATGGATCTTAAGGAAAGACTGATATTAGCCATGGCTAAAAAAACTGATACATAAAAACCAGAGTGCCAATTTATACATTTATGACGAGAAATAACTGTCACACAAACCAGAACATTAAATCCATACGTCAGCACCTTATCCCTATGAAGAAGCACCACTCAGACCCCAATATTAACTGAAAATAAGGCAAGTTATCATTCAAAAAATATTTCTGAATCTATGTACTCAGCAAATTTTCTGTCTGTAGATAGACCTGCATGAGGTCATCACAGTTCTGATTCTATAACCATAAAACTATTACACAACCAAAAACTACATGGAGAACGAATCAAAACAAGAGGAGATAGAAAAATCCAGTATTTAATGGTATTAGCTTAAGATAATCTGATCCAGTTTTCTAACAACTGGCTCTGCCAATGGGATGTGATTTACTGGTAGCTGCAACTCTCTTCTTCAGTGAAAAACAGTAACAAAACATGGTGGTTTCTGATATTTTTAATATTCTGTTATTATTAATCAACCCAGATTGTGATGGACACATTCTTTTAAGATTTAATGAAGTACAGTGAGCATTTAGCAGACCTGGGAATTTTTTGTCTTCTTAAAGCAATGGTCTCAGAACCCCTACTCTACCAGATGTTTACAAGAATAACAGTTATTCTAAAATAAGAGTAACATTGCTTGACATTTTTGCAAACATCTTTAATGTTTAGCTTAATAAAAGATGGTTTGATTCTCTTATCTGCTTGTTTCTTCATTCAATCTAATACAGTATCACGTATCAGGTATCTCTGGAAAGCTTCACCATACACTTGTGAGAAAATGACAGTGGAAAAAAGTAAGTAAAATCTTAGTATTGTCATGAAAACAGTTTTGACCTCATGGACCTGAAAAGGTCCTGGAGACTTCCCAGAAGCCTAAGACCACAGTTTGTGATCCACTGCCTTAACATTACTTTGGGGAAAAAAATTATATATATAATATCTATATATAAAATTATATATATATAAAATCTGTGTTCTTAAAGGTTAGACTATTGATGTGTTATATTTACCTCATATCAAAATACGTGAGGGCTCCTCACTGTAGTCTCCAAATAATGACAACATAAAGTACACTGGGTTGACTTATAAAATAGGGGGTTAATGCCTGCAGTACATCTATGCCTATTCTATTGGACATGGAGAATAATTTTATCATTTCAAATGATTTGGGGATTTATGCTTTTTAGTTAAATCTTTATGTTAAATACACGTAACAATATAAATACCCATCTGAGACAGAACTCAGAATCATTATACTGGCCCTAAAATAACATCATCAACTATGGTTAACAAATTATCTGAAGACTTAGCTTCTAGAAATAAATGTTAGCCCCTCAGGTAGCAATGATAAAGTACCTGGCACTCAACAGTTACAGAACTTATTCTTCTTCCTTTTTTTTTTTGAGAGAGGGAGAGAGAGAGCGCGCATATGCAAGAGCTGGGGGAGGGGTGGAGAAAGAGGGAGAGAGAGAATACCAAGCAAGTTCCGCACCCAGCACAGAGCCAGACACAGTGCTCAATCTCAAGACCCTGAGATCATGACCTGAGCTGAAATCAAGAGTCAGATGCTCAACCAACTGAGCCACCCAGGTGCCCCAACAGTTATAGAACTTCTTGATTCATTCACCAAATATTTACTAGGTGCCTACTTATGCCAGGCACTAAGGATACAATGATAAATGAGTAAGAGAAGCATTCATGGAGGGTAGCAGGAAAGATCAGAATTCTAAAAGTAATTTTTTATAATAAATGTAAAACTCAGAAGAGGTACTATGAAGAAGAGGACAATTTTCAAAAACATCATAAAGACGTACTTACTACGTGTGTGTCTGTGTGTGTGCATGTGCGTGCAGGTGCATCTGTCTTTGAGCGGGTGGGTGAAGGTGGTCATGGAAGACTTCTCTGGTGTAATCATATTTAAGTTGTGATCTAAAGGATGAGATGAGTAGCAGGTAAAAAAAAGAAGGGGAAACGGGTAGAGAGGAAAGAAAGGAAGGCTGAAGAACAAAAGTTAAGATAGGGAAAATAATAATTGTGAAAGCTATGAGAATGGAATTACTTGAGAAATGTTAGGTAAACATATTTCTACTAAACTTATTTACCTATAGAAAGACTTGTGCTCTAGCTGGGCCTGCTAAGGGCAAAGTCATTATATGGCCATATACCTGATAATTAATGGGGAGTATTTTTATCTATATTATATTGTGGAACATATGAACCTTCAAAATAAGGAAAGAAATATTTCACAAATTCTCAATTTTTGAAAATTTATCAGTAATACTAAGCAGGTAAAAAAGCTTTCCTATGACAATCTAATCTTAGAAACTGATCCCTTTTCAAAACATGAATGATTCATTGGTGTCATCATCCTAAAATTTATTTTTCCTTAAGTTTTGCCTTAAAAATCACTTTTTCTTAAAAGAGTTATTCATTTATTTTAGAGAATACAAGCAGGGGCAAAGGGCAGAAGGAAAGGGAGAGAGGGAATCTCAAGCAGGCTCCAGGCCCAGCACGGGTCTCAATCTCACAACCCCGAGATCATGACCTGAGCCAAAATCAAGAATCGGATGCTTAACTGACTGAGCCACCCAGGCACCCCTCAGGTCATGATCTCAGGGTCGCGGGATCAGGCCGCTCATTGGGCTCTGCTTGAGATCCCTCTCTCCCTTTCCCTCTACCCCTCAGCCCCCATCCCTCTCTAAACAAAATAAATAAAAATAATTATCAGAATAAAAACATCTCAGAGAACTTCAGTTCCCAGCAATATCATTTAAAGATATCCTAGAATATTCCTGCATAAAATATCTAAAAAAATACAATATACCTTATTAAATTAATGGCTCAGCTTGTAAGGCTATTCTGAGTCCAGAACAAAAGGTGAGTATTAATCCAGACAGGCAAGTGAGCAATGAAGCTGTTGGCTGCTTCCTTGGAGAGCCTACAGAGTATTGGCTTAAATAGCCACCTGTACAGACGGGAGAGACAGATCAGAGTCCTACATGTAAAACTGACACCAATGAAGGCTACAAACTCAAGGCAAGCTAGGAGGGAAGGCAAAAAACTCAACTCCAGAGAAGAGTCAGTGATGAAACTTGTCTACTGACTTGGGGTAGGGGAATACGAGGGAAGAATAGCCTTTCCTGCAAATTCATATTCTCAGGCTGGCCATCACATAACTTTGAGTACTGCAAAGCAGGAAGAATCATAAGCTGAAAATTCTGATTTCAAGTAAACCAAGACGGGGGTGCCTGGCTGGTTCATTTGGTAGAGCATGCAACTCTTGATCTCGGGGTCATGAATTCAAGCCCCACATTGGGCATAGAGCTTACTTAAAAATTTTTAAAATAAATAAATAAATAACGTAAACCAAGGTTGACAGGACCGCCAAATACCTGGAGAAGCAAGAGCAATTCCTCTCTGGAGGAACACAACTTTCAACCCAGGTTTCAAAGTAATTCCCACAAAAGTCCAAAGAAATCTAAGTCCATATCACAAAAATCCAAAACAAAAAAACAAGGGTAAATAAACAGAAACAACAAAAAGCCCAAACTGTAAAAACTTAAGTTAGTGGAATTAGTGGAATAAGGGCTATAAAATGAGTATTTTTAATATGTTTTAATTAAGAAAATGAAAATGAATATGAATAAAGAATGAATGAGCCACAGCAAAAAGTGGAAAAACCACCAAACGCAAATTTTAAAAATTAAAATATAAGGAGCATGATTAAAAACTCAATGACAGGGCGCCTGGGTGGCTCAGTTGGTTAAGCGACTGCCTTCGGCTCAGGTCATGATCCTGGAGTCCCTGGATCGAGTCCCACGTCGGGCTCCCTGCTCAGTAGGGAGTCTGCCTCTCTCTCTGACCCTACCCCCTCTCATGCTCTCTGTCTCATTCTCTCTCTCAAATAAATAAATAAAATCTTTAAAAAAATAAATAAATAAAATAAATAAAAAAATAAAAACTCAATGACAGGAGAACTGCTTCCAAGACTATGCTAGGTAACCCAACCAACCTTTTGATTGAAAAGACAAAATGGCAGATTAAAAGATAAATTTAATCTTAAATGCACTGATGAGCCAAAGAGCAGGAAAAAAATATTAAAAAATAAAAACCTATATGAAATCCAAACTCAGGTTTTACTGGGAGCAATAAAGCTGACTTTCACTTTGAGTGGCACCAATTACTTTGGTTTCCACTGACCTATTGTGGCAAAGCAGGGAGAACAACAGTAAAACTCTAAACAAAGTTGTATTTTCAAAGGAGTACATATTGTCAGTGCGATGCTGAGTTAAACAAACCCAACCCATTAAAAGTTAGTAAGGTAAACTGCCCATACCTAAATGGGGAAGAGATAACAATAGCAACAAAAATCTCCTCAGAGACATTAGAACTAAAAGCTAGCCGTAACAGAGGTTTATACTCTGTGTTCACATTATGTGGCTGGCTTGAACTTCAAATCAAGAATTCAGTTTAGGACGCCTGGGTGGCTCAGTTGGTTAAGCGACTGCCTTCGGCTCAGGTCATGATCCTGGAGTCCCTGGATCGAGTCCCGCATTGGGCTCCCTGTTCGGCAGGGAGTCTGCTTCTCCCTCTGACCCTTCCCCCTCTCATGTACTTGCTCTCTCTCATTCTCTCTCTCTCAAATAAATAAATAAAATCTTAAAAAAAAAAAAAAGAATTCAGTTTAATGAGAGGTTGGTAGTGTCTCTTTGCATTTAGAAGAAGCAAATGCAACTCCTCTCTGAAGGAATTAACCTTTAACCAACCAAATCAGCAAATAAAGTCATAAGATACAAAAGCTCAGAATCAAAATTCTAAATTTCTGAAATCACAAACTACTGTAAAAAACATTTAGAGAATAGAGCACCATGAGAAAGCATATATGGCAGAATCAGATCTACAAAGACCTCAGGAATATTATAATGATCAGTCAATATAAAATAACTATGCTTAGTATAAATAAAATATAAGAACAAGAGACAAAATTAAATTAAAATTAAAATTAAATTAAAATTAATTAAAAAGGAAGTACCCAGAATGTAGGACAGAGAGACTAAGAGATGGAAAATATGAACTTGAGATTAACAGACATGTATAAAGTGAAAAGGTCTAACATACATCTTGTCAAGAGTCCTGGAAAGACAAGAAAAAAATGGGACAGAGGCAATATTTAAAGAGATAATGGCTGAAATTTTTCCAGAATTGTCAAAATAATCCATTAATGAAGTATGCCTCAAATATCCCCTAAAGAATAAATAAAAGGAAATCCAGACCTGGACACACCACAGTAAAATGTAAAATGCCAAATACTAAAAAAAGATATAAAAAAGAGCCAGAGAAGGGGTGCCTGGGTGGTTCAGTCAGTTAAGCGTCTGCCTTCAGCTCAGGTCACAATCCCGGGGCCTGGAATTGAGCTCCCTGTCAGGCTCCCTGCTCAGCAGTGCTACTCGCCCTCCTTGTGCTCTCTCTCTCATGCACTCTCTCTCTCTCAAATAAATAATCTTTAAAAAAAAAAAAAAAAGAGGTGGAGAAAAGATAATTAACTTATTAGTTCAACTGCTGGTTGACATCTCAACAGCAACAATGTAAAGCAAAAAATGGTGGGAAAGTATCTGAGCATCTAAAATGTGCTGGGTGAAAATAATTGTCAATCTAGAAGTCTATGTCCAATGGAAAAAGTCTTTCAACAATAAAGACATTTTCAGACAGGGAAAAATTTGTAAGTATTTGATATCAATGGACATTAACAAAAAATTCTAAATGATGAACTTCATTCAAGCAGAGGAAAGTGATTCTAAATGAAAGATCTGAGACGGAAGACATCATAATCACAGAAAGTGATAAACCACATAACTAAATGTAAATCAACACTGAATGCACAAAACAATAATACTGGAGTTAAAACACAAACCTTCAAAATAGAACTGATTTGATAATAACTATATGTTAAGTGGGGTGGGGGGTGGAAATTAGAGTAATAAGGTTAAGCTCCTTATACTGATTAGAAAAAAGGTAAAAAAAAAAAATAACTTTAGACCTTGGGAAGTGAAGTATATATGTTAAATTTATATAGTAATCACTAAGGAAAAAGGAATAATGTATAACGTTCGAACCAAGTGATAGGAAAAGGATACAAAATGAGAAAACATCAATTAAAAAGAAAGGAAAAAATAAGACAATAATGTAACAAAAGAAATACAGACATGGTAAAAAACAGAACAAAATATGACAGTATCAGTAAATCCAAAATATCAGTAATTATAATAAATACAATATTCCAGTTAAAAGACAAAGATTTTTCTTTTTATTCACAAGGAAGTTTAATAAAAGGCCGGCTCACCTTCCCACTCTATCTGATTGCCCTGCCCATCTTTTTTGCCAGCTCCCCTTGCTTGTGCTCACAGGTCTTTGTCCTTGGCCTTCTTCTCTTCACGACCTTCCTGTTTTTCCAGGCCGACCTCATTCACTTTTTTTTTTATTCCAGGAATTTATTTTTAGGAAATATTTATGCATGTACACAAAGATTTTATACATCAAGATACTCACTTCAGCATTGTATCTAATAGCAAAATTTTGGTAACTATCAATAGGTAATGGTTTCAATAACTGATGGGTGTCTATGTATTGGGATTGTACAGCAGCCATTAAAAACAATGTTGTAGAAGAATGGTTAGTCTTATTGGAAAATGTTCAGATCACATTAATAACACAAGCAGACCCCAAACAATATAAACAAAAAGAGTCTTTTAATAATGTATACATGTGCATGGATTTATAGAAAAAATACCTTGACACTAAATACAGTAAAATATAACTGGTTATTACTGCTTGGTTTTTGTTTTTTTTTTGACATCTTTTTTTTTATTATGTTATGTTAATCACCATACATTACATCATTAGTTTTTGATGTAGTGTTCCATGATTCATTGTTTGCGTATAACACCCAGTGCTCCGTTCAGTATGTGCCCTCTTTAATACCCATCACTAGGCTAACCCATCCCCCTCCCCCCTCCCCTCTAGAACCCTCAGTTTGTTTCTCAGAGTCCATAGTCTCCCACGGTTCGTCTCCCTGTCCGATTTCCCCCCCTTCATTCACTCTTATGGCTTCATGTACAACAGGTTTGCCAGTGACTTCCAAATCTGGATTACCAATCCCAACTTCCCTCTCCCAGAACCTTACATCCATCTCCCCATCGGATACCTTCACTTGGATATGCTCCAGGTGTCAGTTGGTTTAAAACTGACCTCATTACTTTTCCCCAAACCTTTGCCCCAAACCTGTTCCTTCTCTAGGATGCCCTTTCTTTAGTGAAGGTTCACACCATGCACCCAGTTGCCCAAGACAAAAATCCCAGTCAGCCTAGGTCCTCCATCCCCTTATATTCTATAGGTCATCAGATATTCCTTCAACAATTTATAAAAGACAAAGATTTTTAAAAATCAAACCATATTTACAAGAGACATGCAAAATCTAATGATATAAAAGGGTTAAAAATTAAAAGATTATTTTAAAAATACATGAGGCTAGTACTTTTTTTTTTTTTAATATGGGGCTTGATCTCATGAGATCAAGAGTCCCACACTCTACCCACTGAACCAGCCAGGCGCCCCAGATGCTAGTTCTTAATAAAAAGAGAGTGGTGTAAATCTACTAATAGTAAATAAAATAGACCCTAAGCAAAAATAATTTCCATAGATGAGAAGGGCCATAAATAAAATGTTTAATTCACATTGAGGTATAAAATTTTAAACTTGTATGTACTTAATTATCAATTATATAGCTTCAAAATATACAAAGAAAAATTTATGGAGATACAAAGGAAAAAACTGACAAATCACTGTCAGAGTATAAGATTTTAACACACCCCTCTCGTAACTGTGAGGTCAAGCTGACCAAAAACCTTAAGTAAGGATATAGAAAAGTTCAGGTTCTAATGATCACTGAACTCAACAGAGAAGCATACATTCTTTTCAATCATACAGGACATTTATGAAAACTGACTACAAACTGAACCATAAGTTTCAATACATTTTACACAACTAGGATTGTACAAACTATATTCTCTGTCCAAAAGAATCACATCAGGAATTTGTAAGAAAAAGGAAAATCAGGAAACTCTGTTTGGAAGATACAAATTGCTAAATAACTCATAGGTCAAAGAAGGTATTATCATGAAAATTAGAAAATACTTACAAGTGAGTAACAGCAAAAATGCTATATAACAAAATTTGTAGAATGTAGCTAAAATAGTACTGAGGGGTAAATTAATAGCCTCAAGAAAGTTCATATGAGAAAAATGTGAGACTAAAATTAATTAGCTAGTAAAAAAAAAAAAGAAATCAAGAAAAGTAGAAAGAAGGAAATAAAAGGAGCAAAAATTAACAAAAGAGGAAAACAAGTATAAAACAGAGAAGACTAATAGCCAAAAGCTCATTCTTGAAAAGACTAATAAAAATGACAAATCTCTAGCAAGAATCATCAAGGAAAAAAAAACAAGGAACAAATAAAAACTAACAGGAATGAAAAGGGGGAACAAGAATATAAATGCCTCAGGGGCGCCTGGGTGGCTCAGTTGGTTAAGCAACTGCCTTCGGCTCGGGTCATGATCCTGGAATCCCGGGATCGAGTCCCGCATCGGGCTCCCTGCTCAGCGGGGAGCCTGCTTCTCCCTCTGACCCTCCCCCCTCTCATGTACTCTCTCTCATTCTCGCTCTCTCAAATAAATAAATAAATCTTTAAAAAAAAAAAAAAGAATATAAATGCTTCAGAGATTAAAAGATTCTAAGAGAATGGAATGAACCTTTTGTCAAATTTGAAAACAAATGCAGTGAACAAATTCCTAGAAAAATAAACTTACACAAAGGGACTCAAGAACTCGAAAGCCCTAATGGTTCTAAAAGTTTGCTTTAAGTTCTCCCACATGTAAAGTTCTCCAACATTATTTGCCAAATATCTTTCCTTTCCCATTTGTCAAATATTCTATCAACACAAACCTTAAACTTGGCAACTAGAACCATTGTCAAAGCTGGAAAAGATGTTAAGGCAAATTTGTTTTTTTTTATTGTGATATTCACTTTATTGAGCTTGTAGGAAACTGAGTCTATTTGTATATAACTGTATACATTTTGTACTCATTAACACAAAAATATAGACCACTTCATGAATTTGCCGGTGGTCCCTGTGCAGGGGCCATGCTAACTTTCTTTGTCTCATTCCAATTTTTAGTATATGTGCTGCTGAAACAACCACAAGGCAAGTTTGTTTCTTTAACTTAGGTTAACAAAACTAATGCTGCGTCATGCTTTGTTTTACATATCAATAAACATGTGTACAAGGTGAAGATTTGCTTTGCCTAGACAGCTTCCTGGCATGTGAAGGCATGTGGTATAGAATAAACAGCACTGACATGGGAACCAGGATCTGGGAGTTTTAGTCCCAGATCTACCACTTACTTGCTGTGAGACTTGAATGATCCCCTTCAGCTATAAAACTCAATGATGTTTACCTGCAAGAGTTAAGTACCTTTGCTATTAAAAGCACATGATTGGTTTTCATAAGGCTTATTTTCCACAAAATTTCTATGTAATTGAGAATGTGCACTTACGAATTTCTAGCTATCTTTATGTGAAATAGTTTTTATTCTTTTTCTTTCTCTCCATTTCTTTATTTTAGTCCCCAAATATCTGCCTTAAGCAACTTTAACTTCAGAATGCCTTAGAGGACAAAACAGCCTCTGGAAGGAGAATAAAGGCAATGAAAACATTGCTTCTTCTATTCAAAAACCACTTTTTATTGATTATAGAGAATGGAAGATAAAATAATTTTACTGTAATTTACTAATGAAATGGTAAGAAGAAAAGTTTCAAACCATAAAGTGAGTAACTAAGAAAACTGCTCTAATAACAGAAGGAGTATGAGGGGAGGTGGACAGTTATTAAACTAAAATCATCATAAACTAAAAAATATAAATAGAAAATATTAAAGGATTAGTTTTAATTTTAAAAATTAAATATAAACTTTAAAAAAATTTTTATTAAAAATTTTGAAAAGCTGAAAGCCAGTATATTCAACATTAAAAACCAAAGTCTATACTACAAATTAAAATTACTGAGAGGTACTTTACCTGACGAAATATCTCTGTGACAAAGTTTACATTACTTCTTTTAGAAGAAAAAACTCTGCGAACTATTTCAATGTCTGTGAGATGTTCCTCATCAATACTGCAGAGACTGGATGAGCTAGGTTCTCGCTCCGTCAGAGTGCTTGTATTGGAATGAGACTGTTCTGGTTCTGTAGTTCTATCCGCTTTATCAGCATTATCATTTTTGTTTTCTTCTCTGGATACCAAACTAGCAGCTGCTCTCTACAATAAAAACAAAAGAGGGAGAATATCATAATCATTCAACTTGGTATTTTGCTTTCTAACAGCATTCCACAAATAACTTACACCGTTGTTTAAAATCGGGCATAGATTTCATTTAGAATCCATTCTAAATAATTAAGTAGCAATGCAAATAACTCAACATCTAAGTAATATAGTGATACTCACTAATCATCTATCCACCTATAATTTGATTTTAGAATGTTTGCAGTACAAACAAGTTATCAAAAAAACACAAAGGAATGGAAGAAAAGTTATGACAGAAGTAGAAAGGAAGCCAAAAGAAAATATAAGAAAACTCAAGAATGGGGCACCTGGCTGGCTCTGTCGGGACAGAGTGTGACTCTTGATCTTGGGGTTGTAAGTTTGAGCCCCACATTGACTGTAGCCATTACTTAAAAATAAAATCTTGAAAGAAAGAAAACTCAAGAGAACACTCTATATTCTCTTAAATGAATTTTCACCATCGGGCGCCTGGGTGGCTCAGTTGGGTTAAGCATCTGCCTTCGGCTCGGGTCATGATCCCAGCGTCCTGGGATTGAGCCCCGGCGTCCTGGGATCGAGCCCCGCATCGGGCTCCCTGATCTGCAGGAAGCCTCCTTCTCCCTCTTCTACTCCCCCTGCTTGTGTTCCCTCTCTTGCTGTGTCTCTGTCAAATAAATAAATAAAATCTTCAAAAAAAAAAAAAATGTCTGCCTTTGGCTCAGGTCATGATCCCAAGGTCCTGGGATTGAGTCCAAGTTGCACTCCCTGCTCAGCAGGGAGCCTGTTTCTCCCTTTCCTACTCCCCCTGCTTGTGTTCCCTCTCTCACTGTCTCTCTCTCTGTCAAATATATAAATAAAATCTTAAAAAAAAAAAAGAATTTTCACCATGACTGAAGATGAAGACAACCTAGGGATAAAGTAAAAGTCTTAAGGTTGGTGATGAGGAAATTATTACCATGGTATGATAGTAGTAGCTATTCCATGGTATAGCAAATTACTTTCTAGTAAGTTACTCAATTTTTGGTCTCAGTTTTGTCATCTATAAAACAAAAGGTTTTAAGTAAATGATTTCAAATATGCCTTCCCAATCAAAAACTCTGTGGTTTAATCGCATTAAGTTCTGGGATCATGAAAAATAGTTCTGCTTGAGAGTTTCTACACTTAATAATTATTTGTAGAGACCTTAGAATGAAGTTTTAGGGAAAACATACCCATAGCTGGCTACAAATAAAAGGTTAAAGGGAATATAAAAATTTTATATTTCCTGAATACTAATTAACTAAACACACACTTTATTCCCCCACTTAATTTGTAAAAGATCTAAGAAGTCATAACAAAAACACACAAAGTTTAAGATTTTTAAAAGTAAAGAAAGTCTGAGAAAAGGAAAATAAAAATTATTTAAAAATACTAGATTAGAG
This sequence comes from Mirounga leonina, assembly GCF_011800145.1. NCBI lineage: Eukaryota > Metazoa > Chordata > Mammalia > Carnivora > Phocidae > Mirounga > Mirounga leonina. Next base: position 388,807 of record NW_023270826.1, on the reverse strand, counting down.
GTAAGTTCAGAAAAAACACACGTTGAGAAAAAAGAAAGTGATAAAAAAACAATGTGTGAAAAACAGGGAAACTGTTTAATAAAAAAATACCAGAAGTTTAAATATTAGTCCCGCCATTGTATAGCTGGGTATAATTTTATATCACATTTCTAGACTCAGTGCCCTTGCTGAAAAAAGGGAAAATGAGATGGGGACTTTTTTTTTTTTTTGAAAGATTTTATTTTTAAGTAATTTCTACACCCAGCATGGAGCTTGAACCCACAACCCACAAGATCAAGAGTTGCATGCTCCACCAACTAAGCCAGCCAGGCGCCCTGGGAGACAAGACTTTAAATCAGCATTCTGTGAATGCTCAGAAATCAAAAAAGAACTATGATTACAAATCATTTCCAACTGCAAGAACTTGTGTGTACCATTCAGAATATTTTTAGTACAGCACAGTTAACATAAAATACAGTAATAAATTAGAAGCTGAGACTCATACATGACTAGAATTATCTTCTATATCTTCCAAGTTTTTTTTATTAAGAAGCCTACTGATTCTATAATAATTGTTAAAATTTGGATTTACAAAATACATTTATACAAAGAAAATATTACCATCATTTAAGTTTGTTCTACATCTAAGGCAACTGAAATCCGTAGACACATCTCTTAAGCCATTTTTAAAGTTTGCCCTTTGTGGTGTATTACCTGAATATTCTTTGGCAAGACTTCACCTTCCATCCCAGGAATATGAGGTCCTGTATGGGGCTTTGGCTCAAGCCAGAAAGAAACCAGCCAACGAATGACAATAACACGAGCCTTAATGAAAGGTTCTTTTGTACAATAGATTGCTTCATTGGTTTCGGCATCCTTCTTTATCATAACATAATGTGGCTTTGGTCTCACCTGTGGGATATCTACAGAAAAATAAAAGGAAAACAAAAACCAAAATAAGAAAATTATTATGCTTAGCTAAATCTACATTTTTAAACATTTGAGATGTGATGATACCCTTGTGATGATACCCTTGTTTTAAAAGTAGATTTAAAATGACATTTTAAAATAATTTGCTAGATATTAACATGCAATCTAGAAGAGTGAACCATATATTGCTATAGGGAAACATGTCTTTTTGCAAAACATCACTAAAAGGCTCAGTGAATCCTGTCTAAGTACAGAAAGGCTTCCAGAGCCATTTAAAATTAATGAGAACTCACTTCAATTAACCTACGACTGAGATACAAATTTTGAATACAAAGTATGAGAATTTTTCCTTGATTTTTATAGCAAAAATATTTTTAAAGCAAATATTGTTCTCAATGGCAAAGATCTGCTACTCTAATTTAAGCCCTTTCTACAAGCCTTAATGATTATGCCTAAGTCTATTAGCTGCCTAAACTTGGCAAAGCTTAAAACAGGAACATCTTTCTGCAAAAAAAAAAAAAATTTCTACATACAAACTGCAGTGGCTTCTATATATGGAAGAGGTCTGCTTTTAAACCAAGATTTGTCAGAAAGGCTCTAGTTTCAAGGCTCAGCCATTTTGGCACAGCCACTAAATACTGGACAAGACATCATCAAAATATATGACAACGTCATTATTCATACAGAACTTGAATAAGACATACTAAATTGAATCCTTGGGGGACCTTAAAGAGGTCCCTTTTATTATACAATGGAGGGACTAAAATTTATAATATAGTTTAAGGATCATACCAAATAGCAGAAGTTTAATGTATAATATCAAATATTTATGGTGGGTTAATTTTTCCTATCAGTGAGATCCAGAGAAGACATTTTTTTAAAAAATCTCTTTACTCTCAATTAAACTTTCCTATTAGTAAAATTCTACTTTCTCTATGAATCATGGTATAGTATCTCTAAACAACCAATGCAAATATTAAATGTTGTCAGTTTTCTGCAGGTAACAAATGCCAACCTTACATTGAGGTATATTTTATTCTTACGTGTGACCTTTTAGAAAATTCCACAGACTACCTACCAAGTACAGGATGATATAAACTATTCTCCTTGCAGATGTTTGGGAAAATATAAGGCAAGTAATATTTCTTAAAATGTGAAAACAAAAATGAAAATCCCCTTTCTTGGTTTTCTTTGTTCTTCCATTCTAAACTTTTTACCTAAAAATAAAAAATACAATCAGAATCATTCCATGAGACAGAAACAATTATTAGCTATCATAAACAAGGTTGTAAAAGGTCACTTAGGCGATACACTAATCTGTTATACTCTAAAGATACAGAGCTAAATATATATATAAAGGACAAATAGCAAAAACTGGTATAATGCCATGTAAATGCATTATATATGTTAAATTACAAAAATCTTAGAAGTTAAAGTGTGATCTGAAAATTTTCAAAGTTGACCCAGACTTGGCTCTAATGACAAAGATACTAATGTTCTTTCCCCTTTTGCCCTGTCCTGAATAATTCAGCCTTAAAAGTCATACAAAATAGGCATATGTGAGTGGGAGTGGGGGAAAGAGTGAAAGCAGTGGCAGTCAAGTGCAGATAATTAGAGCCTAACGACAAAATGCAGGGCATCCATGAAGGGGATGTAGCAGAGGCGGCAGCCCAGTGGAGACTTAGAGCCCAAGAGGGGTGAGGACAGTGTCCATGGAGTAAGGGGGTGGGGGATAAGAGGGAAAGAGCAGTAAAATATAGGGTGTGATAATTCCAGTAGGGTGAAGAAGATAGCTAAGTAGGGGGATGGCAAAGGCCCAGAGTAGGCTTCATTGAGATACCACTATACATTATTCACTATTTTTTTCTAAGATTTTATTTATTTATTTGAGAGGGAGAGCGTGAGCACGCACACGAGCAGGGAGGAGAGGGAGAAGCAGGTTCCCTGCGAGCAGGGAGCCCAACATGGGGTGCTCAATCCTATAACCCTGAGATCATGACCTGAGCCAAACATCAGGGTGATTCATACCAAGACCTCCATGGTGTCCCTCTCACTCCGAAAACAGCCGTCCTTGGCCCCGGCAATGCCACAAGTGGTCCCCTGCCAGCTTCTGCAGCCAGCCAGGCCCACCAGGCCTCCCACCAGGCCCCCTACCTCAGTCACCCCTGACCTCTGTAACTCACACTGACTTAGAGCTGGTGGGGAGTGGGAGGGACGTGGGGATGACCAAGTGGGGTTTTTCTAAGTTCTCTGATCTCTGGGCTTGAGCAATTCGTAAAGGAAAGACAGGGTGTGGGGTTAAGTACTTAATTGGAGATGAGTGGGTTCACCTCTCTTCTTGCCCCTTCTTGGAATATAGGGCTCCTCTCATTTCTCTGGACCCCTAATTCCTGCTTCTTTCTTTGAAGGTACTGAGTGAGATGAAGTTTTGGGGTGGGTGGCCTCCTACACACTCTTTATTCTTTTGTTTCTCTATTTGGGGGGTTGGAGGTGGGAAGTTAGTCCCCAGGAGGGACAAGGGACATTTTTACATTTTGGAGCTAGTCACTGGGAGTACAGGAGGGGTGGTGGTGGGAGATCAGGTTTATGTATATGTACTATCTTCTTTTTTATTATTAAACAACTTGGAGGGAGTTGAAAAAAAAAATGGGGGGGTGCCTGGGTGGTTCAGTCAGTTAAGCGTCTGCCTTCAGCTCAGGTCATGATCCCGGGGTCCTGGGATTGAGCCAGGACTGACTGAGCCACCTAACAGGTGCCCCTACATTACTCACTTTAGAATAACTAAAATTACATACTGACCATACCAACTGTTGGTGACGATGTGAAGCAACTTTTAAGCTTCAAAGATTGCTGGTGGAATGTAAAAAGGTACAACCATTTGGAAAACAGCTTGGCAGTGCCTTAAACAAGTCAATATGTACCTACTCTACAACCCAGCTATTCCACTACTAGGTATTTACCCACGAGAAAAAATTTTATGTCCACATAAGGACTAGTTTATCAATATTCACAGCCGTTATATCTGTAATAGCTAAAAACTGGAAACAACTAATATCACCATCAACAGGTGACTGAATAACAAAGCATGTTATATCCATACAATGAAAAGTTACTCAGCAATAAAAAGAACCAAACTATTGATACACAACAATATGGATGATTTTCAAAAAAATTATGATAGAAAAAAGAAGCCAGACCAAAAAAAAAAGTATGTACCATATGATTCCATTTATATGAAAATAAGGAAAATGCAAACTGTAGTGACATAAATCAGATCAACAGTTGCCTGGGAATGAGGTAGTGGTTAGGAGTGGAAAAGGATGTATTACAAAGGCATGTGAGAACTTTTAGGGGAGACAGGTCATTATCTTGATTATGGTGACGGTTACATGGCTGTATACATGAAATAAATGTCATCAAATTGTATATTTCAAATATTGCAGTTTACTATATGTCAATTATATCTCAATAAACCAGCAAAACAATTTTAAAAATCTATATGAGGTATAAAAGTTGTTTTTTAAAAAAGAAAAACTGGTAATAATAATGACAGTAACAACTACCACCCACAGAGCACTTTGTGTCATGTATTTTTTTTTAGTACTTTTACTAATTATTTAACCCTCAAACACCAAAATAGGATAGGTATTATTTTTATGTCTATTTTAAGCCAGAGAGGTTAATTTACCAAAGGTGACACTATCAGTAAGATGTAGAATCAGATTTAAACCTTGGCAATCTCAATCAGGGTCCAAATTAACTTTCTAATGTTAGTTTCTGAGGCATAAGGAATTTCTGTGTTTGGAATAGTTACAAGAAATGTGTATATGCTAAGATTGTTTTCATCAACCAGGGCATGCACATTTCATATGTAGGGATGAACAGGTTACCTTACAAAAAATACATTCACCTAGAAATTTACAGAGTACAAACAGGTTAAAGTGTAAATTACATTCCTCCACCCAAAACCCCATTCTCAGCCTATCTCCCTACTGGCTGCCTCTTGGCAGGTTGATTCCTAAATCAAACAGTTACTACTTAAAGACCACAACCACTGATTATAAAGGAAAGGATTGGAAAGTAAACCCAACTGGCCCACAGAGGAAGGTATATACATAAAAGAGTCTACTTCAAGATTTTCTCTCTCTAGCTCCCCTTCTACGAGACTCATAATCCCGCCAATGATTTTTATTTCACGAAAGGCATACTAACATACATTTTCAAAAGTAAAAATTTGTCCTCCTTCAAGAAAATAAGCAAATATCTACTCCAACATAATAATGGTAAGAGAGAGAAAAATTAATTACCCACACAAAGATGGTAAGAGGGGTGATATCAAAGAGGATAACACATACCTGAATTACTATGTATTTTAAAAGTGCTTCAAGAAAATAGCTTGTGAGATCTTCTTGACCTTTGTCTCCTGATTGTGGAGGGACAAGAGGAGTGATTTCCTCTATAGTGACTTGAGCTATACAGAGACAAAAGTTTAGTATAATCAGAAAACAAATTTAACAATGAAATAATGTGATCCAAATAAAATTTAACTGTAAGACATATATGCAATGAATACGCTTGAAAACGTTCTAATGATTGAACCTTGAAATAAATCTGAGATCATCCTAACAGCCCATCACAACAGCCATAAAGTTTAATAATCAGCTGTTTCATAACCCCTTGAGAGAATGTGACAGGGATGGATAGACAGATAACAAAGGGCTTAAGAGTGAATCTTACTTGGAAAAAAACTCATATTTTAAAATTTACATTGTGTGCCCATTACAAAAATTCCAGCCCATTACAAAAATTCCACAGTATGACGAGAAGCCTCAACAATAATGACCTTATTTATCAATTAAAGGACTTATTACTCTAGTAATGACCACTTTTACTGTTTAAGGTAGCTCCTTTATTCAAAGAATAAAATGATATTTCCCTCTCAAAAAGAAAGGATAGCATCTTAGTTCCTTGATTACAAAAGTCCGTGTATAAAATAAGAAACTTTTACATTTTCGAAAATGTTCCGATATTCAAAAACATTCATTATAATAAACGCAAATTCAAAAAAATTGACCAACAACTAGCTGAACTCTCTTAAATATTTCCTAAGCAGCACCTAGTTTGATATAGGCAGGTTCCTAAACCTGTTTCTTAGTAAATATTAGCCAAGTAATTAAGCTCACAAAAATAGATTTTGTTACAGTCCTCTTGGCACAAAGTAAAATACTCTTGTACTTCAATGTACATCCAAATTAACTCAAGGATACAAGACGACACATGAGAATTAGAAATAAAAGATAAATGTAAAATGGCTTCTATTAACCATGTGTTTCTGATGCTTGACACCAGAAGCCTTGCTGGCCAGGGAGAGAATGTCCCTCCCCAGCCAATTCCCAGAGATGGTAAAGATGGGCCAGAGAACATGCCTTCCATACACAAACCAACCAGTCCAGAGTCCACACCTCTACCCCTCTTCTACCCAGCTCTCACATTCAAGGCCACTATTCCCCTGACCTAATCACCCAGGTACGTGGGTGACAATGAGGGACAGCCCCTATGCACCTAAGCCTGCTGAAATTATCCAAACGAGCCAATCACAGGACTGCTCACACTGCCTCAAATGTTTCTACCTACAGAAATCACAATAAGGGCTCTTGCCTTTAATGCCCTACCCCTGACTGACCCTGGTACTTCCCCATGTGGCCACCCTTCCTGGTGTGGCATGCTCTCTCCCTTGGGAACTGTAACTATTTTTTTATGTCAATCATCTTCTGATCTGTTGGCCTCATCATAGGCAAAAAATAATAAAACCTAAATTTTATAACATGGCCTTGAATTACCGAGTTAATAAACATACGGACATTTTAAAAATACATTAATAAACTACACAGGAAATATTAAAATACTGATGGATAAGATCTCATGAATCTTACTTTCTTGAAGGTTGAGTGGAGGATTAATGAGATTATCTAAAGTTCGAGGTCCATGTTCAGATTGTAGTGCTGAAAATCCGGGAATTAAGCATGAAAACATCCAAAGCTGTTCTTTGCTACAGTTATTCTGAAGAGCTTGCAACCATAATAAGAAAAGACGAACACCTTCCCGTCTGATCTAAAATAAATAAAATGAAAAACAGTATATTTACTAATAAGGGAAATATTTTCTTACTTTTAAGGCCAAAATTCTCTAGATGATTAGAGAGTGTTACTTGGCAAAAGAGAGGAAGGACAGAAAGAGGTAAAGGAAAAAGGAGAAAAGGAAGAAGGAAAGAGGGAGGGAAGGAAAGAGGAAGGGCTACTATACCCATGTCATTTATTGAGCCCTCATTATTTGTAAATTTAAATTCACTGATTTTGAACAAATACAGAATAAATTTGGCCTCTAACTACTTACAGCCATAAGATAATCTTTATTCTCTAATTTCCATTGGTAAAAAGAAAAAAATCAGAAAATTATTTCCTTCTTGTTTACTTCCCTCTTTCCCAACACCACTGGTCTAATCCAAGAACCAAGAAGAAAGAGGGCAATAACTTTCCCTGTACAGTGACTTTGGTGGTAAAAGGTGGAATGGTTATGGGGATCTTGGTACCCTGCTAAATCAATGTTCTTGTTCTTAAAAAAGCTTACCACTCTCTGAAATTATGTCATCTACTTATTATTTGCTGCTAACCTGCAAAGCAGAAATTTTGACCGGTTACTATATTCTAAGTACCTAGAACAATACCCCATATACAGAAGACAACAAATATTTCAATCAATGCATAAATTCTCTCCCAGGAAGAAAACAGGAAAAGACAGAAAAACATTCAATCTCTGACAAGCAAAACACAAAGTTCTTCATTAAGCTAATCTCACTGGTAGCTTTGGAAACTGCCTTACCACAGCTTGGTAAATGGCCACTGTCAAAGCTGTTCAACAGCTGCCACCCTTACAGTTTAGAGAGATAACAAGAAAACAAACAATTAGGAAGGCTTATTCCTTTGTACTGCTATACCAAGCCTTGACACCAAAACCACCCACAATATGAAACTTTCACTTAACCTACAAGATGCTTTTGCACTGGGTAGCTTCTCTTACCAGAGCACAATGAGATAATGAAAAAGAAAAGAAATAAAATCAACTTTTTAATATAGATCCATCATTCTTCCCTACATCTAAGAATAGTTATAGTAATATAAAGAATAATTTGTAAATAATTTTTGTCTTCTGGGAACCAGAGAGCAAAGTATTTCTAGTGAATCACTCAATGCAGTGGCAAAAGTTTTTCAATAGCCTGGTCAACCCAGTATGTATTTTCACACATACTGAGTATGTTGCTATATTTTATTTTAAGTCAATTCACTTCAACTAAGTGAACTAAAGACAACTCACAATTCTTTAGAAAAAAAGTTGATGTAGGAAAAGTAGAACAAGAGACAGTTTTTTTAAAAGTCATAGAAAAAAAATATAATTATACCTTCAAGGAGTTTCCTGTGTGGAGTAGTTTCTTTAAAATTAATCCTGAAAAGGAAACACGATTTAAAATACTCATATTTTCTTAGTTGTTTCCAAATGTCAGAGTTCTCGGTCAGACTTGAAAACACTTTAAACAAGTCCTTGGCAACCTCCAAATTATTCTTGGTGACCCTGATATCCCTCTGGCCATAATCTTGGGACTAGAAGGGCATGTAGTCACCTTTTCAACACATGTTCTATTGGAATTAAACATGATTTAGTCTATTGAAACAAACCCTAATCCCAAAATTGCATTTACTACAACATTATCTCTGTGTATCTCTTACTTAAGATTAAGAATACAATTAAATACTTTCTGCATCACTAATACAAATAAAAACCACTGCAGGGAACTTCCATTTAGTTAACCACATGAACTTTATAATTCTAATATTTCCTAACAAACATTTTCATTGTACTTTCTTTTTCAGAATATTCAAAGCTATCTTTAATATTCCTTTTAAATTTATACAATTTTTCAACTCTATAATAAAATATTGAAATTACATTAACAAACATCCAGAGACCCGCCATTTGGTCTAAATAAATCTAAATACAGTCCCATGTTTCCTATAATTTCAAAATTTCATTTATTTACCTTATTTTTGATGTTTTATCTAACAAGTATCATTGAAGCCTCCTTTGAAACCATGTCAAATCATTCTCCTTCCTTCCCCAGAAAAAAACATTATCCAGATTTGTATTATTTCCAAAATATTTTTATATTAGGGTTATTATTTATAAATTAATAAAATATTTAGAATTGGTTTATATATTTAAAACCTTATGTCAGTAACAAGAATCTCTTCCATAGCTATTTATTCTAATCCTATTTTTTTATTCTTTCTAATAATATCAAGATCACACACATACAAAACACACACACACACACACACACACACAGATCAAGCCTGGATTTTATTTGGTTAAGTTTCATTTGTCATACAAAAATAAGCTTTAATTTTTTTTTTTAATTTTATTTATTTGACATAGAGACAGAGAGGGAACACAAGCAGGGGGAGTAGGAGAGGGAGAGGCAGGCCTCTGACTGAGCAGGGAGCCCAATGCGGGGCTCGATCCCAGGACGCTGGGATCATGACCTGAGCTGAAGGCAGACGCTTAACCGTCTGAGCCACCCAGGCGCCCCAAGCTTTAATATTTCAAATAAAACTGTGTTGATTTATCTGCAATTCTCTACCTTATGTTTGCACAAATTCAATTTCTTAAAACAATACTATGTAAACCCCAGTCTTTAATCAGCTCCCCTAAAAAAATCTATGTATGCTAAACGCACTGTGGTATCGTGGACTGGATTCTGGAACAGAAAAAGAACATAAAACAGAATACCAAATCTGATTAAGTCTGAAGTTTGTTTTTTAAAACAAAAACCTTACATTTACATATGATATACAAAACAAGCCTTCCTGTAAGTTACTTTTTTTTTTTTTGAGAGAGAGAGTGCATGTGCAAGAAAGCGGCGCAAGGGGCTGGGGGTGCTGCTCAATCCTAAGTAAGCTCCATGCTCAGCGCAGAGCCCCACTTGGGGCTCAAGCTCACGACCCTGAGATCATGACCTGAGCCGAAATCAAGAGTCAAACGCCCAAATGACTGAGCCATCCAAGGGCCCCCCTACCTAAGTAACTTTTCACAACCAACATTAGCTTCTGAAATTTATCTATAGTGATCTATATAGCTCTAATTAATTCACTTTAACTGCTGTGTACAATTCCATTCCATACTATTAATCTTATTTATGTTAGGACATTTGGTTTGTTTTCAAATTTTTGCTATTCCCAGGAATACTATAATAAAGGTCCTTGTCATAGCTATAAAAATAACTAACACCATACATAACTGTGAAAGAGTAACTGCTTTCTCCCACACATCAGGAATGATACAAGAGTGTCTGCTCTCACCACTTTCATTCAACACTATACTAGAGAAACAATAAGAAAGAAAGAAAGAAAGAAAGAAAGAGAGAGAGAGAAAGAAAAGAAAAGAAATTAAAGGTACCAGATTGGAAATAAAAAAGTAAAACTATCGGGGCGCCTGGGTGGCTCAGTCATTAAGCATCTGCCTTCGGCTCAGGTCATGATCCCAGGGTGCTGGGATCGAGCCCCGCATCGGGCTCCCTGCTCGGCGGGAAGCCTGTTTCTCCCTCTCCCACTCCGCCTGCTTGTGTTCCTGCTCTCGCTCTCTCTGTCAAATAAATAAATAAAATCTTTAAAAAAAAAGTAAAACTATCTTAAATTGCAGTTGACATGTTCCTATATTTAGAAAACTGAAAGGAATCTACAATAAAACGAATAGAATAAGTGAGGTATAATTAACTAGAAACAATATAAATGCCCATGAACTGGTGAGTAGATAAAACATGATACAGCCATATCATAGTACTCTATACAGCAATAAAAAGGAATGATAATACATGTTATAATATGGAAAACAAACAAAAAAATTATGCTAAGTGAAAGAAGCCAAATGCAAACTACTATAAATTATATGATTTCATTTATATGAAATGTCAAAAAAAGACATTTATTGAGCACAGAAAGCAGACTGTGGTGGTGGGAAAGGCACTAACTGTAAACGGGCTTGAAGGAATACTTCAGGGTGAGGCAATGTTCTAAAACTAGACAGTGGTGACTCTAAAGATTTGCTGAAAATCACTAAATTATTTACTTAAATAGATGAATTTTACACCTATATAAAATATAATTCAATAAAGCTACTTTTAGGGGCACCTGGGTGGCTCAGTCAGTTAAGCATCTCACTCTCTCTCTCTGTCAAATAAATAAATTTTAAAAATTCTTAAAAAAAAAAAAAAGCTACTTTTAAAAAATCAACTAGATTCATTGATTTATTTTCCTTTATATATAAGACAAAAATGAAAGAAAACAGTCTTAGGATTTTTCTAGATGACAAAGAAAAATGACCACTTATGTGTCTTCTCAAAGTTAGACATTTACTGGACTATTATTAATCATGACAAGTAGAGAGCCTAAAGCTCTTCTGAAGATTTAAGGCTACATTCCTTAGAAGATACAATAAACTTTTGAAGTTCAGATGTCTCAAAAAAAACTTTCTTCATAAACAACCTTCAAAGACATTTTTATGATTATGAAACACAAAATAGGATTTCACTATTTTATTGAGTACCTTATCAAGTGCTTATTACTAATTCATATCTCTTCTGATATAAAACCTACTCAAATATTTTGCCAATTTAAAAATATTTGTCTTATCATCTTATTATCAAGTTGTAAGAGTTGCTTATATATAATGGGTATGTTATATTTAGTCTCAAACTTTATCCAAAAAGTTCATTCTAAAAGACTTTACTACTTAGGATTTTGGTTTTAGCCCCTGCATCAATATCCTTCCTAGATGTCCAGAGTTCCTTTTGTTTCTGGAATTAATTGGGAAGGCTTATCACTAAATTATTTACTTAAATAGATGAATTTTACCTATATAAATTATAATTCAATAAAGCTACTCTTAGGGGCACCTGGGTGGCTCAGTTGGTTAAGCGTCTGCCTTCGGCTCAGGTCATGGATCCCAGGATCCTGGGATCGAGCCCCACATTGGGCACCCTGCTCCATGGGAAGCCTGTTTCTCCCTCTCCCACTCCCCCTGCTTGTGTTCCCTCTCTCACTGTCTATGAGAAATAAATAAAACTTATAAAAGTTTTTGAAAACTTATAGTTTCAAAGCCCCACAAGAGACTTCTTTTTTGAAATAAAACACATTTTATTCATCTAACCATCAGTTAACAGACACTGGGTAATTTCCATCTTTTGGCTACTATGAAAAATGGTGCTATGAACATTAGAGTATACATTTCTATGCAGACATATGTTTTCCTTTCTCTTGGGTATGGTATATCTGGGTATGGAATTGCTGGGTCATAGAGGAGCTCTATGTTTAATATTCTGAGGAACTGCCAGACTGGTTCTCAAAGCAGCTGTGGCATTTTACATTCCCACCAACAATGTTCGAGGGTTCCAATTTCTCCACAGCCTCACCAATACTTGTTATTTTTTGGCTTATAGTCATCCTAGTAGATGTGAAGTGGTATCTCCTTAGAGTTGTGATCTGCATTTCCCTACTGACTAACGACGTTGCACATCTCTTCATGTACTTATTGGTCATTTGTATATCTTGGAGAAATGTCTATTCGAATCCTCTGCCCATTTATAAACTGTGTCCAAAAAGATTTCACTGGCTATAATGGATTAAAAAATGTGGGACCTAAGTAAAATCTATGACTTTCGTTTTTAAGAGAAACGAATACGTTTTACAAATGAATATAAGGCCTATAACATTCTAGTTCAACAATGTAGACAGGGTGGCCATCCACATATTCCCAATGAGAAGGGTCATGAGAATCATTAGCAATCAAAACTGCCATCACTGAGACACCCAAACCAAAGCCAACAATGCTTACCTGCAGACTCCCTTCTAACCACAGAGGGGGAAAATGTCTGAGAACAAGAGCTCAAGAGCCCTGTGGTGATATTGTTATTGTTATTAAGACCAGACTCCAAACCGGCAAGCACCTTGGCTTAGTTCCTGGAAACAGAAAGTCTGTGGTCTCCTCCCTACTTAGTCTCTGACAGTAATCCACAGCAGGGGTTTTTTTGCCCTTTTTCCTTTTTGGCTTCATTCCATGATCTAGAAAGCTCTCCTCTGGCCCTGCAAGCAAGAAAGTTAACTCTAGTTCCCCTCACTATTTTCTGTGGAGCAAACTACCGGATGACACCGCTTGCTTTCAAATCTGGAGCCCAAATATTCACTCTACCTGGCACTTTACATTTCTGATTCTGAGATGTTTATTTTGATGCTGAGCCTTTTATTTTTTTGGTTTTTTAGTTTTATCATTACTAAAGTAAAGGAACAGACAGATCAAAGAAATTTAATATGCCATTTTGATTGGAAATCCTTCATCTACATTTTTATCTCATACTCCCATTAAGGATAGTCCTATATTCTTTAATTTGTTTTTACTAAAACATAAACTAGAAATTCATTTCAAGTAATGACTAACCCACTACAGAGCATTTTCATATATTATCATTTATGTCAAATGTGAAATACATATTTAAATCACTTACCAATACTATGAAACTGCCATCGCTGATGAATTCTCTCTGGAAGAAGTTGTAAAATTTTCTAAAAATCAGTATGAATAAAACAAAGAATGAAAAGCAAGTAATGAGTCCACATTCTGTGCAATGTGAAAAATTAAACAAAGAGCTTATAATAAGCCTATAACAGTTTCTTATGTAAAAGACAGCATCACAAACACAAAATAGCATTTGAGTTAATCTGACAGTACTTGCACTATTTCAGCATTGACACATTGATCAGTATTTGAAAACACCAAAAACAAAACCCAACAAGCTATACTAACGAAGATTTGGAACAAGACATTAATGAAGTTTATCTTTTACAGTGATGTGGAAAGTAAGTATATTCCCCTTTATGGATTAAATAACGAACTCTAGGGGCACCTAGGTGGCTCAGTCATTAAGCGTCTGCCTTCGGCTCGGGTCATGATCCCAGGGTCCTGGGATCGAGTCCCACATCGGGCTCCCTGCTCCACGGGAAGCCTGCTTCTCCCTCTCCTGCTCCCCCTGCTTGTGTTCCCTCTCTCACTGTGTCTCTTTCTGTCAAATAAATAAATAAAATCTTAAATAAATAACGAACTCTAGCATATTTCAAAATGATCATTTACTATTCTTAGAATTTCCATATTGTGGGTATTACTGATAAGTTCTGAATCCTTTCAGATACTACTATTTGTGTGACATTTTGTCTCACTTTGAGTAGTTCTTCCTCCTGTTTTGATTTTCACAAAAATCACAGCAAATATTTGTACTGATTTGATTCATGTGAACCCAAAGGTACTTATATTTACGATGGCTATAGGTATAAGAACAATATTTAAAAATTCAGGATCCTTACAGTTAAACTAATACAGGTTTTCATTAATTGGAAGTAAACACTTTTTACATATAACACTTTCAAAATTTTACCTTAATTCCCTTTACAAATTTCTACTGTGTGAATTAATCTAGTTCAACAGCTGCCTTACTATGGTACTGAACTATGCTCCCAGTACTCATCCGCTTGCTGAATGAGTTTTGTGTGTGTGAGTTTGTTGTTACTGCTGCTCTTACTATACTGTTATACTTCAGAAATGCCATGAACCAAAGTGTTCATAAGGGCCAAACACTAGATATTTTTACATGTAATGGTATCTCATTAATCCTCAGAACCATCCTAAAGAGAGAGTTTATTAATCTCATTTAAAAAATGAGAAAATGGGTCAAGTAATGTGCTTAAATTAGAAAGTGGAAGAACTGATTCCAATCTTGATATGCTTAATTCCAAAATGTGTACTTTTATACTATTCTGCCCCAAAAGATAGTATGCATGTTTTACACCTATCTTCCACTTGATTTGATCTTATTAGTCCATCTCATACAAGAGAATGATGAGGAAATTTTACATGAATTAAACAAACTTCTTTACCATTGCCCTCTTCAAAGTTCTCTAGCCAACAATTGTGTAATTGTATTTATTTTGGTGTGGAAAGAGATAAAATTAGAAGTTGAAAAGATAAGTCTGTAAACTACTCAGAAACATTCCTGGGGCGCCTGGGTGGCTCAGTCGTTAAGTGTCTGCCTTCGGCTCAGGTCATGATCCCAGAGTCCTGGGATCGAGCCCTGCATCGGGCTCCCTGCCCGGCGGGAAGCCTGCTTCTCCCTCTCCCACTCCCCCCGCTTGTGTTCCCGCTCTTGCTATCTCTGTCTCTGTCAAATAAATAAATAAAATCTTTAAAAAAAAAAAAAGAAACATTCCTAAATTATGACTATTATACTTCAGATTTAACCTCTTATAAAATGTAAATAAACATGTCTTTATTTTTATGTGATTACTATAAAGATGAAAGAAACCATGTGTAGTCTTAACAGAAGAAAACAGATTATAAATCCTGTATCATATTATTAACACTAATGATGCTTTTTATTCCAAAAAGAGGAAGTCAGTTAATTTATAAATTTCTTGATTTTTAAAAATCATCATTAGTCTCTAAAGGTAGAGGTCATGCAGATATTATTGCCCCCTTGTAAGTAAAAAAACATCAGCACAAAGGTTAAATATTTTTTCCAAAAGATGAAAGCCCTGTATCTAGGGCGCCTGGGTGGCTCAGTTGGTTAAGCGAGTGCCTTCGGCTCAGGTCATGGTCCTGGAGTCCCAGGATCGAGTCCCGCATTGGGCTCCCTGCTCGGCGGGGAGCCTGCTTCTCCCTCTGACCCTCCCCCCCTCATGTGCTCTCTCTCTCTCATTCTCTCTGTCTCAAATAAATAAATAAAATCTTTAAAAAAAAAAAAAAAAAAAAAAAAAGAAAGCCCTGTATCTAACATCTTTTTATTCTAAGAAAATTCAGTCATTCATTAAAGACAATCAGTATATATTACATAGAGGAAAATAAACACTATTTTTTAACAGAAGGAAGATCCTGAAAGATCTTCCATTAACTAATCAATACACCTCAGTTTCCTGGACACAGGGCAAGCATGAATGTCTGAAGGAACACTTTCCAGAAATTATTATCTTGCCTTCTCTGCTGATACCTTTTTTTTTAACTTCTTTTTCAATCTTATTTCCTTCTCTTGCCTAATTTCCCTGGCTAGCTAGAACCAAGTGCAATACTCAATAGAAATGGCAAGAGTGGATACCCTTGTTTTGTTCCTAATCTTAAGAAAGAGGCACTCAGTATCCAGTACTAGGTATGGTCTTGAATGTGTATTTTTATAGATGTCCTACATCAAACTGACGATGTTTCCTTTTATTCCCATTTTGTTTGGTGTTTTATCATGAAAAAGTACTGGATTTGCCAAATGCTTTTTCTTTGTCTATTGATAATAACATGAATTTTTTTGTCTTTAATTGTTATTACTAGTTGGTTAATTTTTAGATGTTAAATTTTGTATTTCGTAGATAAATCCCACTTCGTGATGTTGTATAATTCTTTTAATCCTTTTTATATGTATCTTGGTTTGGTTTACCTTTGTTTTTTTTTTTTAGGATTTTTTTGGTGCCAATACTCATGAAAATATTTTATTATAATTTTCTTTCCTTGTTTTTGTCTGGTTTTGGTTGGGTAATACTGGCCTCATTGAATGAACTGTGAAATACCATCTTTTTTTAATTAAAGAATTTGTGAAGAACTGGTATTTTTCTTTAAATGTCTGGTTAAAATTCACTAGTGAAGTCATCTGGGTCTGGGCTTTTCTTGGTGGGATTTTATTTAAACACTAATTCATTTTTTCACTAGTTCTAACTCCTTCAGGTTTTCTATTTCTTTTTAAATCTCACTGCTTCCTGTCTTTATAGAAACGTTTCCATTTTATATATCAAATTTGTTGGCATACAGTTGGTCATAGTATTCTCTTACAATTTCTATGAAGCTGGTAGTGATATTCCTTTTTAATTCCTGAATTTAGTAATTTAATTCTTCACTCTTTTTACTTAGTCAGTATGGCTAACTATTATTAGTTTTCTTGATCTTTTTCAATGAACTGATTTTTAGTTCTGTTGGTTTTCTCCATTTTTAAAATCTTTCTTCCATTTATTTCTGCTATAATCTTTATTATTTCCTTTTATCTGCTTGCTTTAGGTTTAATTTGGTTCTTTTTCTAGTTTCTTAAGGTGGAAGCTTAGGTAATTGATGGGATATAATTCTTCCTTTTATCATATCAAGTTTATAACTATAAATTTTCCTCTGAGTGCTTGGTTAGCTGCATTCCCTAAGTTTGGGTATGTCATATCTTTCTATGAGCCACTGATTATTTGGGGGTGTGTTCATTAATTTCCACATGTTTATAAATTTACAAAATTTCCTTGTTACTGATTTCCTCATTTAATTCCATATTAGAGAACATAATTTGAATGATTTCTGCTGATACTTTCATTCTTTCTCAAAACATCTATGTTTTAACATTCCCCTTTGTAAATAGTTCATGCAAACACCTGGAGAGATAAACATAAGCCAATTCCTCAGGGACAATGATTACTGAAAATAAAGCACAATAGGTACCAACACCAGTTACTTCCATTTAGAACTCTTAAAAAAACAAAAACAAAAACCATTCTTTTTTTTTTTTAACTCTGACTAAATCAACAGCTAAATCAATACCTAAGAGAGATATCAGATTCTTCAAATTCTTCTAAACCATATCAAAGTACCCAAAGTATAAAACGGAATTATCTTTAATTACCAACAGACAAAATAGCTCAATGTTGAGACACAGATTTCCAAATTCTTTACTGTCTTTCAAGTCACAAGATCTAATCCTGGCTTTCTCCAGATCTCTGAATTCTTGCTAAAGATCAAAATACTCCTATCATTGCTTGATTTGAAAGACAGAATGAAGAAGCAAGGAGTTATTTTAAAAGTGAAGGGACCCTAATTTTTATCAGTATGCCAAAAACAAAATATAAATTTTAGTAGAGCATCAAATGTTGCTACTTCCTTCTGTTTATTTAACAATAAAGACTTGTCCCAACCCAATCCAAAGTAATACAGAAAAACAATTTATAAAACACTTAACTATTTTATAGTATTACCAATTCTGTGGTGTCAAATGTATAAAAACATAATTCTATTTCTACCTAAAAACAACACATGTATTTCAAAAAATAATTAAGAATTAAATCAGATATATTTTTAGGTCAAAAAATGTGATTCAATTCTTAGAAAGCACAGCAAATTCAGTCTTTTGATATATGCTATTTTATAGTTTCAATATATTCCTTTGTATGTTTCAAGAATTATTTTGGAGGGGAAAAAAGTTGATTGGCAGATACTTACCTCAAAAATAAAAAGTATAGCATCCAATTCCTCCCTCTGAGACTTGTGACCTAAAACATTTTTACAGAAAAATATTTTAATCATTATCATTTTGTCCTCATTGTTACCATTTAAAAAGCTTAAAATATTTCAAGCACTAAAGTATTTTCTCAGTGATTCTTTAATAAAATGTTTAAAGCATATTCTGTTCAATGTATAGATAATATTGTAGCATCTCTATTTTTTTCAACAATTAATTTAGATTCTACATATTTATATCTAAAAACAAATAATATACTGTGGAAGGGTGCCTGGGTGGCTCAGTCAGTTAAGTGTCTGCCTTGGGCTCAGGTCATGATCTCAGGGTCCTGGGATCAAGCTCTGCCTGGGGCTCCCTGGTCAGTGGGGAGTATGCTTTTCCCTCTCCCTCTGCCCCTTCCCCCACTCATGTGCGTGTGCACATGCTCTCTCTCTCTCAAATAAATAAATAAAATCTTTTTTAAAAAAACAAACAAAAAAATATACCGGGGAGAACTTAGAATAAATTCTGAAAATGAAAATATGAGAATGACTGCTCAAACTTCACAGGCATCTAAAGGCAGAGCAAAGAAAATGAGGAAACGGGTAAATAAATCTGACCAGGTAAAAAGCAAATCTTCCAAGCCTTCTCAAAAGAATGAAGACAGTATTACTAACCCATACTTTGAAAGGGTATCTAAAAGATGTTTCACAAAAAAAAGTGAAATAACATTAAAATTCCAATGTCCAAGAGTCTATTTTTAAGTGGTTACTTATGACAATTGTTTGAAACATCAACATAAGCCAGGACCAATTATAACATCTTACCTTTCTGTTTAAGACTAGCTTCAATAGTCACAAAATTCTCAAAGAACACGTAATATATATGTGAAAAATGTTGGTCAAAAAACTGTTTAAGATCAATAGACTCTGCATTCTCTGAAAAGGAAACGAAAAGTTTTTAGTGACTACATATATGTTAAATTATGTTAAGCAAATAATCATAGTGGCGAGTTTCCCTCAAAAAAGTCAAAGAACTGCTCCTAAAATTTTATCCTATTAAATATTTGAGACATGCATTTATTTATATCCTTGTTATCACAACTTTAGTTTTTAAAAATTTTAGTTTTAATTTTAAAAACAGGTTAAAGGGCATCTGGGTGGCTGAGTCAGGTAAGTGTCTGCCTTCACTGAGGTCCTGATCTCAGGGTCCTGGTCCTGGGATCCAGCCCCTGCATCCCTCTCCCTCTGCACGACCCCCACCCGCCCGACTTGTGTGCTCTCCCTCTCTCAAATAAATAAAATCTTAAAAAAAAAAAAAGG
Organism: Mirounga leonina; assembly: GCF_011800145.1. NCBI lineage: Eukaryota > Metazoa > Chordata > Mammalia > Carnivora > Phocidae > Mirounga > Mirounga leonina. The sequence goes on along the minus strand of NW_023270826.1, from coordinate 369,202 downwards.
TTAAATCAGGTTACCATAATCTTTGTTTCCTAAAAAAAAACACAACAATGTCTCAGAGATTTATTCAAAATTTATTTTGAATATTTAACCAAACCAAGGAAAGAAATCAAGTTTTAGTTTCAATTCACAGCTATGCTTCTCTCAACTTATCCCCAAGACAGTTTAAAATCAGTATTCCTAAGAGTAATTATATATCTTATCTAAAACACATTTATTCAGTAAATAGGTACATAACAGACTTTATAAATAGGCACTTAAGTATTACAAAGCTCAAATACAGATAATATTGCTTTAAAGGAATTGTCAGTATAGCCCAGGGCACACAAAATCAAACATATAGCTGTATGCACAATAGAAAGTGTTAGGTACTGAAAGTGAAGTTACAAAGTATAATGGCAATTTAGAAACACAAAATTACTTTCAAAACTAAAAGAGGGGTGAAAGTACGGAAAGTAGGAAAGCTTAACAGGATTTATTATTTAAAAAGACTTTTAAGGATACAAAAGTACGGATCCGAAGGGGTACGTGCACCCCGATGTTTATAGCAGCAATGTCCACAATAGCCAAACTGTGGAAAGAGCCAAGATGTCCATCGACAGATGAATGGATAAAGAAGATATGGTATATATACAATGGAATATTATGCAGCCATCAAAAGGAATGAGATTTTGCCATTTGCAATGACATGGATGGAACTGGAGGGTATTATGCTGAGTGAAATAAGTCAAACAGAGAAAGACATGTATCATATGACCTCACTGATATGAGGAATTCTTAATCTCAGGAAACAAACTGAGGGTTGCTGGAGTAGGGGGTGGGGTGGGAGGGATGGGGTGACTGGGTGATAGACACTGGGAAGGATATGTGCTCTGGTAAGCGCTGTGAATTGTGCAAGACTGTTGAATCTCAGATCTGTACCTCTGAAACAAATAATGCAATATATGTTAAGAAAAAAAAAAAGAAGATAGCAGGAGGGAAGAATGAAGGGGGGGAATCAGAGGGGGAGACGAACCATGAGAGACGATGGACTCTGAAAAACAAACTGAGGCTTCTAGAGGGGAGGGGGGTGGGGGAATGGGTTAACCTGGTGATGGGTATTAAAGAGGGCACGTACTGAACGGAGCACTGGGTGTTATGCACAAACAATGAATCATGGAACACTACAGCTAAAACTAATGATGTAATGTATGGTGATAAACATAACAATAAAAAAAATTTTTTAAAAAAATAAAAAGACTTTTAAGGACAGAAAGGACTTTGAACATGAAGTGGTGAAGGGCATTCTAGGCATAAGCAAAGACAAAAAGGTGAGGAAAGTATGAAGCATGATAGGATACAGAAAAAATAATTCATTTTAGTTAGAGCCTAAAACATTTTGATAAAAATAAAATTGAAAAAATAGCCTTGAAATATGTAGTAAAATGTCTTGAATGCAAAGTAAAGGAGACAAATTATTATTAAAAGCAAGATGCAGACATATACATATCATGCATTTTGTTGTTTGGTTTATCTTCAGGGAGACTGAGAAGGTTGAAGAAAATGGGGAATAGAGAACTTTTACTTTTAATAAATACTTCCTATTATTCGACTTTGTTTGCAAAAAGCACCTATTTGTGGGGCGCCTGGGATGCTCAGTCGATTAAGTGTCTGCCTTCAGCTCAGGTCATGATCCCGGGGTCCTGGGATGGAGCCCTACATCAGGCTCCCTGCTCAGTGGGGAGCCTGCTTCTCCTTCTCCCTCTGCCACTCCCCCTGCTCATGCTCTCTCTCTCTCTCACTCTCTCTCAAATAAAAAAAATCTTTTAAAATTTTAAAAAGCATGTATTTCTTTTATAATGAAAAATAAATGTATAAAAGGCACTGGAAAAAAAAGATTTTTGAAGCTGGGAATGAGATGAAGAATAAACTACTAATTGTTATGAAACTCAAAGGTAAATATCAGTTAATTTCTTGAAATGCTCTAAGGTTCAACAGAAGATTTCAGAATAAAGTTAAATAGTGAACAACATATAGACAGCACTTTAAACTCTCTTTCATCTATTATCTTACTCTGTGAATAATCATAATGATTTTTTAGTGATACCTTGTCTACCGAATTTTCCAAGACTGTTTCCCCTTTGCTCCACCCTCCCAAAGGAAAGGATGGATGCCCTCTCCTCTCTATTCCCTTGGATTCTCTACATTTCTATCTTATGGAAATAACTGTTTTACATGGTTTTTTGTCTTCTTTCCAGGACTAGTCTATAGCTTTTTTAGAATATAAACTGTGTCTACCTTAGTATTCCCAAAACCTAACACAGTGCTCAGCCCATATGTACTCAAATATGTTTTACTACTGATAAAACAAGTTATTTTAACTTTATTAGATTCATTTATTAACTTAGAAATTTTTATACTAGAAAAGACTGCATAACCTCCTGACAGGTAAAACACTGCTTCATCTAGACTGGAATTAGAACACCCAGATTCTACTCCTATCAGTAACACTACCTGTGTGACTTTTCACAGAACTAGAAAAACATAATGGCTAACATAAACTGAATGTTTCCTATATGTTAGACACTCTTTTAAGTGATTTACAGAAATGAATTCCTATAATTCTCACAATGACACTATGAAATAAGTACTATTATTATCCCTATTTTATAGATGAGAAAACAGGCACAGAGAGTTTAAGTAATTCCGCTAGTAAAAAGCAGAGACAGGGATTTAAACAATACAGCCTGGATCCACTGCCCATGCTCTTAACCTTATGTTATTCAGCCTCCAGTGTAATAGGAATAGAACACTAGTAATTTATTATCTGCCATAGGAAGATATGAAGTCATCAAATACTAAACATATTTTATAGACTTTCAAAATAAAAACATATACAACTGAGAAAAACAGGAAAAGTATTCTATTTTTCCCCACATAGTAGTTTAGAGTAACAAAGACCATGAAATTAGAATAAATAGGCTACTATAATTAGCTCTACATTTCCTGAAGTTAATGTTTCAAACGCAACTAATGTTCCAGAGGAAAGAAGAAAATGAGAGAATAACAAAGCAAAACAAAAAAATCAAAACAAAGCAAAAGCAAACATGAATCAACTCAAGATTTTACGACCTAATTTAGGAGCCAAGACAGTCTCTTGATTTCCTTTTCACACAGCATGTTAGGAAAGCCTGGTAACTACATACTTGCTAAAAAGATACTGAATCAAAATTAGACTAATTTCCTTTTGACTCCCTATCTATTTATAATGAACTAGTCAGCAAATAAAAACTCTTCTACAAAATATTTTTGATCACCAGTTCACTAAATTTACACAGTGGGGGAAAGCAGGGTAGGAAATAAACAAAACAAAAAAAACAAGGGAGGAGGGAGAGGTTAAAAACACAAATGGATAAACTACAAATCATACACTATTAGGCTGGATAAATTATAAATAATACACAATTAGGCTCCCAAAAAAGGGGGAGGGGATATATGGGAAAGGGAAAATAAATTGAAAAATGGGAGGAAGAGAAAAAAGGACAAAGGGAGGAAACTGAGAAGAAGTAAGTTGGAACACAGAACTGAAGCTATTACTCAAAAGTAAGATACAGAATAATAACAAGATGGAAAATATAAAGATAAGGAAAACAGACTACCTAAGAAGTTCCAGGAAGAAAATGTACAATATTCAAAAAAATAATATCTATGAACTACCTAAAATCTTCAAACTAAAAATGGCATATTGAGTCTCAAGTAGGATAAATACAAATCTACACATGGACACATCCTAACACCAAAAACAAAATGGGAATATTAAAACAACAAAAATTACCTATATAAGAATATCAAAACTAACAGCAGACTTCTCATCAGCTCAATAGAAGCAGGAAGACAATGCAACTTTATATTCAAACTAACTAAGAAAAAATAATAGTCAATCTGAAGTTCTATACTCAGCTAACGTACTGTTCAGTAACATGAACACGAAAATGAAGAAAAGGCATTTTCTAACATCCTTAGGGTTTAAAACTTGAAAAACCTCACTCAAACTCAAATATAAGAGATTTCTGAAAGAGGAGAAATAAACTCATATAGAAGTGAAAAAAGCAAAACTGAGCAAAAAACTGGAAAATGCATGGGTAAATCTAAACGAATACTGAATGGTTAAAAAAAACAAAAAACAAAAAACTCGTAACACAAAAGGTTACTAACCAGGAGGAAGTAAAATAATAGGCAATAATGTCAAAGATGAAACAAATGCTAGAAAGAATATTTTAAGATCTTTGTTGAAAGAATAGAAATACTGATGAATTCTGACTTTAATATTAGTATACTAGTGAAATTTTTTGAGTTACCACTAAAAGAGTAATAACAATGCAAAACTTTGAACCACTGGAAGAGGAAAATATAGAAGAGTTTATGCTAACAGAAATGAGTAAAGAAAAGCACCCCAATAAAGATGAATGAGGTGATAAATATACATACATAGTATTTACAAAAAAAGTTAATGAATTAAATGCTTCAATTAAGAGATAGTTGTAATCACACTGCATTTTAAGATACCCACAAATACTAAGGTATTTACTAAGAACAAAAATTTTAACCCAAAAGGATTAAAGGAATAAAATAAATATATCACTGAGATACTAACCAAAAATACCAATGTTGATTCCTTGATAAAAGTCAAAGCAAATATTAAGGCAAGAATTACTACAATTAAAGAAGGTCAGGGGCGCCTGGGTGGCTCAGTCGTTAAGCGTCTGCCTTCAGCTCAGGTCATGATCCCAGGGTCCTGGGATCAAGCCCTGCATCGGGCTCCCTGCTCAGCCGGAAGCCTGCTTCTCCCTCTCCCACTCCCCCTGCTTGTGTTCCCTCTCTCGCTGTCTCTCTCTCTGTCAAATAAATAAATAAAATCTAAAATAAAAGAGGGTCAATGTATTTTGATAAAAGATTATATTTACCAGGAAGCTTTAATTCCAAATTTGCATGAAAAATTTCAAAATATAAAAAGCAAAGACCAACAAATTTCTAAGGAGAAACAAACTCACTAATTGTGTGGTAGATTTTATACATCTGTTTCCTATTTAATAGAGGCAAGACTAGTAAGTCCACAGAAGATTTGAACAACACACTTAGTATTAACTAATAAAACTCTACTAAATAAAACTCTAAATCCAACAGAGAATAAATCTTTTCATGCAAAAGTGGTATAGTTACAAAACTAAATAAGGACACAAACAGAAAAATTACCAAGAGTCACATACCACAAACTATGCTCTCTGACGGAAAGGAAATAAATTAAGCATGAATAACGAAAGCTAACCCCCATATTAAAGGAGGAGTGTAACAGAAAAGGAATAAAGATAAAAGTCCCAGGCATTCACACAGGCCAAAAAGAGTGCCTATTCCCACAAACTAGATTAGAAAGACTCATATTTCATAGAGCAATTTACCCTAGACTGAAGAACACTCCTTAAAGCCACCCAATATATCAGAAAAGCAAGATACATAAGGATCAAACTGCTTCCAATAAGTGAATCCCAGAACAGGAAAAGACCTCAAGAAAATTCATAGGTATACAAAATATCCAGGACCCAACAAGGTAAAATTCACAATGTCTTATATATAATTGATGATTACCAGGCATGCAAAGCAGGAAAACCTAATTCATAATGAAGAGAATAATCATTAAATCAGATTTAAACTACATTTTAACACAGGTGCGAAAAGGAGCAGAAAAGGGCATTAAAATAGTTGCTCCAACTGTATTCCATATATCCAAGAAGTTGAGAATGGAAGACATAAAAAAAGAAACATCCAAATCAAACTTCTATAGGTAAAAACTACAGTGTAGATGATGTAAACTAGCTGGAATTAAGCCACAGCAATAGAAACTACCCAAAAGAAACACAACAGAAAAATGATAATCCAAAAAATTGAAAAGCACATTAATGAACAGCTTCAAGTGGCCTAATAATATGAGTAATTGAAAACTCTAAGGAATTCTGCTCCAAAGGAGCAGAAAAATATTTGGAGAATAATTGGCTGATAATCTTCAAGCTTGATGCAAATCACAAATCCACATATGCATGAAGCTCAAAAAACTCCAAAAACAAGAAAAATGAAGAAAAATTCACCAAGGCACATAATGATTAAATTGCTCAAAATGGTGAGAAAATCTTAAAAGCAGCTGGAAAAAAGAAAACAAAAATGTTGCATAGTAACTAACATAAAGATGATATCAGATTTTTCATTAGAAACAATGCAAATAAAAACAATATGTATCTTTAAAGCACTGAAAAAATAAAAAACTGTCCAGCTGAATTCTATATCCAGTCAAAATTTTTCAAAAACAGAGGCAAAATAAAGACATTTTCAAACATACAAAAGCTGAAAGAATTCATCAGCAACAGACGCAAATACTACTAAAAATGATAAAGTCTTTCAAGCAGAAGGAAATATTATCAGGCAGAAATATGGATCTGAAAATAGTAACAACAGAGTAAATGCCTGAGATTTTTTATTTTTCTAAACTTTTCCAAAGATAACTACTCAAACAAAAATAATAACAATGCATTGTGGAATTTATAACATATGTAAACATATGTAAAAGTAAAATGCACGAAAATAAAAGTATATAGATTGGAAAGTCAACTATTGTAACATTCTTACATGACAAGTTGTGTACTCACACTTGAAGGCAGACTTTAATATGTTCAAGATATATACTATAAACACTAAAACAACTACTAAAACAAAACAGAAAAGGTACTGGCAATGACCAAAAAAGGAGATAATATAAAATCACAAAAAATACTTAATGGATCCAAATGAAGACAGAAAAAGAGAAACAATGATCAATAGGGATAAATAACAAAGAATAGATAACAGACTCTAATAGATAACAGACTCTAATCTCGGCATATCAATAATCACACTAAGTAAAATAAAAATGATTCCCCAAAATGTCAAAGACTGTCACTTCCCAAGACAGATAAATGGCTGTGATATTAAGTTTAGGGCTAAACAGGACAGTGAGTGCTAAAGGGAAAGTATAAAAAAGCAAAACCCAATTATACACTGCCCACAAGAAATAAAAACTGTACACATTTAAAATATATGCAGTTTACTATGTATCAGTTATGCCTCAATAAACCTATTTAAAAAATTAATCATACAGATTCAAGACAATTTCCATTCATTTTCATTCCATTATGTTTTCTGAAGTGAAGGGAGGGAGGGGAATGGAACTCCAAAATTGGAGTAAGTAATATTCTAGGAAATGCCATGATCCACAGAATATTTTCTTAATACCTAAACCTATGACCATCTGTGCCCACAGAGGCCTGTTACACATGTGAATGTATTATTCACAAGAAAAAAATTTAAGAATCTCTGAAAGCACTCAGAATACATTTATGAAGGAATTTAAAGCAACATAAACAAAACCCCAAAATGACCATTTTTTAATGTTTTCACAAGTATAGTCTAGTGACTCAACACTAATCATAAGTAATTTCAACTAGAAATACTGATTCCTAGAAAATAATCATTAAAACTGATTTTCATTTTTATATAATGAACCAATATTAAAGTAAACAAAAATGGCAAGCTCATTCTCATATTTAACAATGTAGCAGGCAGGCAAGTTAACTTCTCTACTGATAACTGTTCTGAGTGATTTAATTCATAAAAATAAATCTAGGGACCTTTCTCCTGTTCAAATGCTTAAGATGTTTGTTTTTATCTTTCAAATATATATTATTCATTATTCCTTCACTATAAAAAGCAGATACAAATAACAAACATCCTGCTGGAAGCCATACTAAAAACCTACTAAAATTCCAAAGCAAGCAAAATAGTTTTAAGATATGTAGCTTATCTCCTTATCAAACTGATGCTTCAAAATAACTGCAGAAAAGTTCCTGACATATGATTATGGTTACAACTGATAGCAAGATAATAACTTCTGGAACTAAAAAGGAAAAGAGAAAACACTAAAGGAAGCATTAGTAAGTGACCATGATCTCAAAGTGAGTATAAGACAAAAGCAATTATAATCACGTATGCTTACTTAGTATTTCACATTTGCATAGATAACACTTTCACAGTTACTTATACATGACCTTACTCATTCTCCACAATTACGTTTTTGAAACAAGTATATTATCTCCCTTTCATAAAGAAACTAAGCCTGAGAGAAGTTAGGTGACTTGCCCAGGTCATCCTAAACTACTCAATGGCTCCAAATCAGCTCTTCTGTGTCCTCAATCAACAATATTAGAATAGCCACACTGCAGGCAGCAGGCCATAGCATAAAATAACCTCTTGACCATTTTAAATCAAACTCTTTCTGAAAGAATAGTATTTTTAAGGAATTATTTGAAAGCTACACAGAGGCTGAGGTGGATTGTTTGAAGATTCAGAACAAGTAAAGAGTGAAAGATACCAAGAATTCAGAGGATTTAGTCCACTTGTATGCATACTGCCCTAAAGTATCTCTCCTTATCTTGGCTAATCATATCCTCCTTCACTTTATCACAATACTTAAAATTTTACTCCTTAAATTCATTTGTGAAAGCAATCCATTCCAACACATAGTGTAAGGATTTAAACACCATTCATGTGTTAGTGTAAATTGGTATAAGCTGCTTTCCTCATAACAGAGCAAAGAAAGAAAAGAATTCTGATATGGCTGTAAAGATGTGAAGGAAAGAAAGTAGTATTTATTGAACATCCACTGTTTTCTAAGGAATGAGCGAACCACTTTTGTTTTCTTAGTTCCCCCAGAAACTTCAAAGGATAGGTCCCTATTAACTTCATTCTACCTCTTCATTTAAAACTAAACTGAAAAGATTCAAGGAAACCAGGACAAAACCAAGTTGGTGTAAGTGTAAGGTAAAAATTCTATGTCTTACTCCATGCCACTTCCCAGACAGGTAAATGGCTGTGATATTAAAGTTTAGGGCTAAACAGGACAGTGAGTGCTAAAGGGAAAGTATAAGAAAAATTATTGGGAGAATATTAGCAACAGTGACCAATTAAAACTTCGATGGGAGCAGAAAAGGGGATGAGCACTCCTTTTTTTTTTTCCTCTACATTTTTCCATCTCCATTATGAACTTCTCTTCCTCTGTACCCTCCCCTTTAAATGTTGGGGTCTATCAGGAATATCTCCTCTTCCACCTTCATTAAATACTGCAAAATGAACTCTATCTATATACAAATACCTCTCAAATCCATAGGTGCTGTTTCATGGCCTCTCCTGAGGACTACCTATCCAATTACAAACTTCACAGGTATTTCACATTCATCTTGACCCCCAAGTAAATCCACCACCCTTCATCTTCTCTAGCTTCTGTATTCCCTTCCTAGGTTGGTAGTATCACTTATCTCTTAAGCCTGACATTTCAGACTCATTCCCCCTCTTTTTAACTCTCTCCTCCCATCCCACCCCTTACCCCTCAACAAATCGTTCATTTTCTTGCCAAGTTTACCTTCCTAAATACTTCTGCAGTACATTTTTTTCTCTCTATTCCCCATCCCCCTGCCATTTAGTTTTGTATTTATGGTCTCTTGCCTGAATTTTATTAGTAGTCTTCTATCTCCTATTAAAAAGTTTATCCAGGGCGCCTGGGTGGCTCAGATGGTTAAGCGTCTGCCTTCGGCTCAGGTCATGATCCCAGGGTCCTGGGATCGAGTCCCACATGGGGCTCCCTGCTCCGCAGGGAGCCTGCTTCTCCCTCTGCCTCTCTCTCTCTGTCTCTCATGAATAAATAAATAAAATCTTAAAAAAAAAAAAAGTTTATCCAACTATAAACTAGAAAGAAAAATTAAGAAAACAATCCCATTTACATTGCACCAAGAATAAGATACCTAAGAATAAATGTAACCAAAGAGATGAAAGTACTCTGAAAACTATGAAACACTGAGGAAAGAAATTAAAGATGACCCAAAGAAATGGAAAGACATTCCATGCTCATAGATTAGAAGAACAAATATTGTTAAAATGTCTATACTACTTAAAGCAATCTACAGATTTAATGCATTTCCTATCAGAATAGCAACAGCATTTTTCACAGAATGAGAACAAACAATCCTAAAATTTGTATGGAACCACAAAAATCAAACCAAAACAAAACAAAAAACCCTGAATGGCCAAAACAATCTTGAAAAAGAAAAATAAAACTGAAGGTATCACAATTCCAGACTTCGACTTATATTACAAAGCTGTAATGATTAAAACAGTATGATACTAGCACAGAAATAGACACACAGATCACTGGAACAGAATACAAAGCCCAGGGGCGCCTGGGTGGCTCAGCCATTTAGCGTCTGCCTTTGGCTCAGGTCATGATCCCAGGGTCCTGGGATCGAGCCCCACATCGGGTTCCTTGCTCGGCAGGGAAGCCTGCTTCTCCCTCTCCCACTCCCCCTGCTTGTGTTCCCTCTCTCGCTGTCTCTCTCTGTCAAAAAATAAAAATCTTTAAAAAAAAAAAAAAAGAAAAAAACCCCCAAAATAAACCCATAATTATATGGTCAATTAATCTTCAACAAAAAGAATATGCAATAGGAAAAAGTCTACATGCAAAAGAATGAAACTGGACCATCTTCTTACACCATACACAAAAATAAACTCAAAATGGATTACGGATCTAAATATGAGACCATTTTTATGGAAAAATCCTTGAAGAGAGCATAGGCAATAATTTCTCTGACACTGGTCATAGCAACATCTTTGTAGATGGGTCTCCTGAGGCAAAGGAAACAAAAGCAAATATAAACTATTGGGACTACATCAAAATAAAAGCTTCTGCACAGCAAAGGAAACAACCAACAAAACCAAAAGACAACCTACTGAATGGGAGAAGATACTTGCAAATGAAATTTTCAGTAAATGGTTAGTGTACAAAATATATAAAGAACTTATACAACTCAACACCAAAAAGATACAAATAACCCAATTGAAAAATGGACAGAAGACACCAACAGATATTCCTCAAAAGAACAACAGATGGCCCTCAGACACATGAAAAGATGCCCAACATCACTCATCATCAGGAAAATGCAAATCAAAACCATCATGGGCATCACCTCACACCTACCTGAATGACTAAAATCAAAAACTTAAACAAGTGTTGGCAATGTGGAGAAAAAGGAACCCTTGTGCACTGTTGGTGGGAATGCAAACTGATGCAGCAATTGGGGAAGACCATATGGAGGTTCCTTAAAAAATTAAAAAATGGAACTACCCTATAATCCGGGAATCACACTCCTGGGTATTTACTCAAAAAATGCAAAAACACTAATTCAAAGGGATACATGCACCTCTATGTTTATGGCAGCATTATTTACAATAGTTAAACTATGAAAGAAGCCCAAGTGTCCATCAATAGATGAATGGATAAAGAAGATGTAGTGTGTATGTGTGTGTGTATGTATACTGGAGCCATAAAAAAGAATGAAATCTTGCCATTTCCAACAACATGGATGGATCTACAGAGTATAATGCTAAGTCAAATAAGCCAGTCAGGAAAAGACAAACACAATACGATTTCACTCGTATGTGGAATTTAAGAAACAAATGAAGGAATAAAAAAAGAGAAACAAACTGAAAAACATCTGAATTGTCAAAATAAAAAGTCAGCAAAGTCAAAGATAGGTTAGTTGATCATCTAATCTAAGGAATAAAATGAAAAAATAATGAAAAAAAAAATGAACAGAGCCTAAAAGACTTGTGGCTCACAATCAAACATACCAATACATGTACAACAGGACACCCAGAGAAGAGGGGAAAAAAAGAATTATTTCAAGAAATAACGGCTGAAAACTCCTGAATTTGATTAAAAACATTTACGCGCACATTCAAGAAACTCAACAAATTCCAAGTGGAATAAACCCAAAGAGACCCATACCTAGATACCTCATAACAAAACTCTCAAAGTCTTGGAAAGCACCAAGAAAGAAGCAATGTTTCACTTAACAAGGAGCCTCAATAAGAAAAAAATCTGATTTCTCATTAGAAAACGTGGTGGATGGTAACGGGGCTGAGAGGCTATTCACAGAGCAAGTGAAGATGAATGCCAGAGGACTTGGATCTCAGTTAAAGGATGGTATTCCAGTTACTGAACTTTCAGCAAGTGGACCTTTTGAAAGTCATGATCTTCTTCGAAAAGGCCTTCCTTGTGTGAAAAATGAACTTTTGCCCAGTCATCCTCTTGAATTATCAGAAAAAAATTCCCAGCTCAACCAAGATAAAATGAATTTTTCCACACTAAGAAACATCCAGGGTCTGTTTGCTCCACTAAAATTACAAATGGAGTTCAAGGCAGTGCAGCAGGTGCAGCGTCTTCCATTTCTTCCAAGTTCAAACCTTTCACTGGGTATCCTGAGGGGTAATGATGAGACTATTGGATTTGAAGATATTCTTAATGACCCGTCACAAAGTGAACTAATGGGAGAACCACACTTGATGGTGGAATATAAACTCGGTTCACTGTAATCTGTTGTGCTGTTCATGAAAATAGAGGGGCTGCATGTTGTTTATAGTCATCTTTTTACTATAATTTGATGTACACAACATTAAAAGTACTGACACATAAAAAAAAAAAAAAGAAAGAAAACGTGGTGGTCAGAAGGCACTGAGATGACCCTGTCAAAGAGCACAAAGAAAAAGGCTGGCAATAGAAGTATCTATATCTAGCAAAACTTAATTAAGGAGAAATAAAGACATACCCAGATACACAAAAACTGAGAATTCATTGCTAGCAGACCTGACCTATAAAAAAATACTAAAGGGAGTCCATTAGGCTGAAATGAAAGGATTCTAGACTAACTCAAATCCATGGGGAAAAAAATACCTTGAAATGTAAATGAGAACATAACATTTATGGCATTCAGCTGAAGTAGGGCTAGGAGGAAAATTTACAGCTTTAAATGCCTAAATGAAAGTAAAGATCTCAAAATCAATAATCTAATGTTCTACCTTAAGAAACTAGAAAACAAAGCATACTAACTCTAAAGCATGCAGAACAAAAAAGAAACAATAAAGAGTGAGGATATTTGAAATAGAGAAGAAAAAAACAACACAAAAACATCAATGAAAACACAATTGCGAAACCTTTAGTCATACTGTCCAAGATAAGAAGAGATAAGATTAAAATTACTAATCTGGACTGGAAAAAAGGACATTACTACCAACCTTACAGAAATAAAAAAAAATATATCATAAGGGAATACTATGAACAACCGTATGCTAGCAAATTACATAGCCTATATAAAATGGACAAATTCCTAGAAAGACATAAAATACCAAAACTGACTCAAAAAGAGAAAATATCAGTATATCTATAAGAAGTAAAAAGACTGATTTGATAATAAGGAAAACTGATCTGAAAGAAAAGCCCAGGACCAAATGGCTTCATAGGTGAATCCTATCAACACTTCCAAAAGAGAGAGAATACTTTACAATGCATTCTATGAGGCCAATATCACCCTCATTCTGAAATCAAAGACATTACAAGAAAACTACAGACAAATATCCCTTACTGATACAGACACAGGAATCCTCAACAAAATACTATAAAACTGAATATGGCAATATATAAAAAGTACTATACACCATGACCAAGTGGAATTTATCCCATAATGCAAGATCAGTTCAACATAGAAAAATCAATCATTGCAATACACCATATTAATATACAGGTCAAAACCCACATCATTGTCTCAATAGACACAGAAAAAGTACTTAACAAAATACAACATCTTTTCATGATAAAAACACTCAAAAAGTTAGGAATCGAAAGTAATTTCCTCAATCTGATAAAGGGCATCTATGAAAAAATCCAAAGCTAACTTCATACTGACTGGTAAAAGACTGAAAGCTTTACCTCTAAAAACATAAACAAAACAAGGATGTCCCTTTTTGCTACCATTACTCAACACTGTACTGGAAGGAGTAGCTAAAGAAATTAGGTATAAAAAATAAATAAAAGTCATACAAATTGTAAAAAAGAAGCATTACATCTCTCTTCACAAATGACATGATTTTATATATAAAAAATCCTAAGGAATCCACACAAAAATCTGTAAGAGCCAAAAAAAACAAGTTCATCTAGGTTTCAGAATACAAAATCAACTGTATCTCTATCCTCTAGCAATGAATAATCCACAAGTGAAAATAAGAAAACAATTCCATCTACAACAGCATGAAAAGAATAAGATATTTGGGAATGAAAGAAATGAAAATTTGTATACTAAAAACTATGAAATATCGCTAAGAGAGACTAAAGACTTAAACTGAAAGATACTCCTTGTCATAGACAAGAAGCAGTAATATTAATGTAAAAATACTATCTCAAATATATCTAACTTTTCCCCTAAGGTGACTTGCCTACTTTGTGAGATGCCTGGGAGTTGCCATCTGCCTGTCACCCTTTAAAACTGAAAGAGCAGATTAGTATGAAGGTAGTGAGACTTAAGAAACACTTGTTTCCCATAAATAGTAAACTGGATTAGCCCCCAAGGGAAAAACAAACACAAAGAAACCACAATCAGATACCATTTCTCATCCACTAGAATAGCTATACTCAGAAAGATGGATAATAACAAGCATGACAAGCATGTGGGGAAATTTCATTCTATTTTACATTGGTGGTGGAATATAAATGATGCAGCTGCTTTGGAAATGGTTTGGCAGTTTCTCAAAAAGTTAAATATAGAATTACTGTATGACCTGGCAGCTCAACTCCTGGAACAGTATATACCCAAAAATTGAAAACACAACCACACAAATGTTTGTACATCATTATTCCTAATAATCAAAAAGTGGAAACAACCCAATGTCCCCAACTGATGAATGGAAAAACAAAATGTGGTATATCCATACAACTGAATATTATTCAGCCATAAAAAGGAATGAAGTACTATTAAATGCTAAAACCTTGAAAACATTATGTTAAGTAAAAAAAAAACACAAAAGACCACATATTTTATGATTCCATTTATATGAAACATCTAGAATAGTCAAATTCATAGAGATGGAAAGTGGATTAATGGTTGCCAGGGGCAGAGAGTAAGGGGAAATGGGGAGAGAATGCTAAAGGATGAATATTTCTGTTTATTTTGCCAATCTATTCCTTTTAGATAGCCTAATATTCAACCCCCTGACATCCAATTTGTGAGATCTGCCTAACCTTAACTGGCTAACTGAATCTGAGAGCTAGAACTTCTAGGCTAGTCTGGGAAAGAATTAACCTGAAAAAGAGAAATCAGACTGGGGAAAAAACTTTTTTTCTAAGTCTAGAAACTACAAACTATTGTATCACCAACTACTGATGTTTACTGTGAACGAATGCATTACTTTCACTTTAACAGGGTCAAACGCCAGCTATTAGTATACCACTATTATTATAAAATAATGTCCTTTTCTTGAGTGGTCAGACGATAGAAGAATCAAAATACATTGCTACTGCTATTCTGGATCCAGTTCTACACCTCTAAAATAGAAAATAATTTCTCAATTCATCCCCCTACACTCAAAGGCATTCTTCTGGATGCTGAAAATAAACATATGCACATTTGGAAAATGTATTACAATGAATAAAGAAAAGTAAATACTATTAAAATTCCTACAATCTTTCTCTTTTATACTATTTCATATTTAACATTTTACTGTGCCATCAACTCCTTTACTCCTTTGGAGTTGCCTAAAATCTAGCAAAGCACTATATATTTATTCAAATGATTGCTCAGACCCAACATTTTCAAGAGTTTTAAAGAAATAAAGTCATCAAACAGATGCGTATTTTCCTTAAAGACATTTTACAATAAATGGCATGTTTATAAGCAGCAGTTTATTGTAACAACCAACTTGCCTCTAGAAGGCTCTAAAGACAACTGATAGAAAAAGAAAGGTGATTGGGAATCTTGAACCTACTGATTTAAAAGGATTCATACAATGATGACAAATTTTTGGTAACACAAATGTACCTTTTACTAGCTATTTTACTTCAGTTTGGGGTGGGAAGGGAAAGAGTAATTTTGCTAGGTGACACAATTTAAGGATTTCCTTGTGTTTATTTGACATAAAATACCAACAATGAATTTTATTTCCTTTCATTCAATTCTTGTTTTCCCAAAATGTAACTTTTAAATAATTTTCTAATTTATCCCTTTTTAGTAGGTTAGAGACTGAGAATAAAGTACAGAATCTATGGGCGCCTGGGTGGCTCAGTCGTTAAGCTTCTGCCTTTGGCTCAGGTCATGATCCCAGGGTCCTGAGATCAAGTCCTGCATTGGGCTCCTTGCTCAGCTGGGAGCCTGCTTCTCCCTCTGCCTGCCCTCCCGCTGCTTATGCACGAGCTCTCTCTCTCTGGCCAATAAATAAATAAAATCTTTTTAAACAACAAGATGCTTGACTTGAAAAGAAAACTATCTAGGATTAATTTCTTTTAGAGTAATTTATCCCTACTTAAAGACAGATTGCCCTACATATAACAGCTTCATACAAAAAAGTTATAAAATTCTCCTTGATATGATAAATGATAAATAAAAAACATTAAAATTCTCCAATTGAACAAGGTATGCAAGGATTTTTATGTTGTTCTTTTTTTTGTTAAATGCTGAGAACAAAATAACTTACTGGAATATAAAGAGCTGAATGAGCATGCCACTAATAGAGAAAGGAGGTATTTTCACAGAACCAGTCTATTTCCCCATTCCATCTCCATTTGATGTCAATCAAAACATACCATCGGCCATTTAGCTAAAAAAAAAAATAAATAAATAAATAATACAGGGGCGCCTGGGTGGCTCAGTTGGTTAAGCGACGGCCTTCAGCTCAGGTCATGATTCTGGAGTCCCAGGATCGAGTCCTGCATCGGGCTCCCTGCTCGGCAGGGAGTCTGCTTTTCCCTCTCACCCTTCCTCCCTCTCATGCTCTCTATCATTCTCTCTCTCTAATAAATAAATAAAAATCTTAAAAAAAAAAATACAGTATGCTTGTGCACATACACAGTTATTTTATATACAATTAAGTAATGGGGAAGGGGAAAATGAAAGAATCGAGAAAACAGTACTGTAGTAGTAAAGATGTGGTGGAATCAAATTGCAGTTTTCTCATTGAGACTGTCTTGGTCTGGAGGAAGAGAGTTCTAGAGTAGAGTAGCAAGTCCTCTTTTTAGTAGACTCCTCCTGTCTGCTGCTGGAACACATCAACTGTATCTTCATCCTCCATTTCCAACTGTGCAGATGTGTCTGTTTCATTGATTGGCTGCCCATCAAATCAGAATCTGATCTGCCTCACTGACAAACCCTGCCTTTTACAATAGGCTTTCCATTAGTTTACTAAGTGGTGTATACCTCTTCATCTTAAACTGTACCACAGAACTATCCTGCCCCGTCACCTTAAAATTAATAATGACCATTATTCTCAGCCTTGTCTCCTTCCTGGGGCTTTTCATCAGCAATGGAGAGCAATGGAGTCTCCTCAGCTGCCACTTCACAAAGGAGGTATCAGGTCCTCACTGAACGAGCACACAAGCAGCACCAGGAGCAGCAGCAGAGGAGGCCATAGCAGTGGAGGAGGGAGAGGGCAGACCGAGAGGTCTACTTTTAATATGTCTTGACAACATATGTCACAATCTTTTCCAAGTTTCATTTTTTTTATTCTTATGTTAATCCCCATACATTACATCATTAGTTTTAGATGAAGTGTTCCATGATTCATGGTTTGTGCATAACACCCAGTGCTCCATGCAGAATGTGCCCTCCTCAATACCCACCACCAGGCTAACCCATCCTCCCACCCCCTCCCCTCCAGAACCCTGTTTGTTTTTCAGAGTCCATCATCTCTCGTGGTTCGTCTACCCCTCCGATTTCCCCTGCTTCATTCTTCCCCTCCCGCTACCTTCTTCTTCTTCTTCTTTTTTTTTTCTTAACATATATTGCATTATTTGTTTCAGAGGTACAGATCTGAGATTCAAGTCTTGCACAATTCACAGTGCTTACCAGAGCACATACCCTCCCTAGTGTCTATCAAAGTTTCATATTTAATAGCCCATAAGTTAGGGAATCAATTCTCTTAAACTTGTTGCATATGTTTCACAGTTTGGTGTTTTTTAACTCTGCTAATGATGGGTTTTACTATTATAGCTATAAAATGTTTCATATAAGCAAATTTATCAAGCATTTCTGTGATGATTTCTCACTCTGGTGTAAGTTTTGAGAATGGTCTTCCCTATCCCAATATATAAAATATATTTCCTTATTTCTTTCCCATTTTATCCTGAAGATTTAGAACTATTTTGAATTTACTTTGTTATAAAACATCCATATATCACTTTTTATGCAGATGAACATTCTTTCTCCTTCATCTTTATCTAAACCACCATTTAATGAAGTGGTCACATGAGCTCCTCCTGTAGCAAACAGAAGTCCTCCTTTTAAAAATTAACATCCTTTTTTAATGTTAACTGTCCTTGACTATAAAAAAGACATGCAAGTCCCTCTTAAATAAAAAGAGCCTAAATAAACAAATGGAGGCTCCTTGGAATAGGAAGAACAGATACCCTACCAATATCAACCTCCTCTAAATTAAACCTACAGATCCAAGTCCATCCAATAAAAGATCCTAACAAATATTATTTAGGGATTTAACAAGCTGATTCCCAAATTCATATGGAAGAGCAAAAGGCCAAGACACTAAGAAATCTGTATTAGTCTCCTGTGGCTGCTATGACAAATTAGGGCCACAAACTTGATGTTTTGTGCTATATTTACTCACCTTCTCTAGCTACAGATCAGTGTATTCTGTTAAATGGGGGTGGGGAAACACACCTTAAAGCTAACATATTGTTGGGCTATCAGCCATAAGTTTTCTAAAAATTAGATGTATATGAGTCATGAAGATTTCTCTCAATAATGAGGGGAGATTATCTGATAATTTCTCCATAATGCCATAAACCTTTTTCAGTTAATGTTCTGTTTTTTTGGTTTTTCTTTTTTACATAATACAGACTTTAGGTTCTGAACCCATTTTTCTGCACAGGTACTAAAGACAACCCAAGGCCTCTTTCTGATCAGGACACTGACTTTAAATGTTTTTTTCTACCATGGTCAATTAAAAGGAAATTGCCACAAAAAAAGCAACTTTGTTCTCCTCATACCTAACATATTTTTTTTTTTTTAGCTTAATCAGGTATTTTATTTTATTTTATTTTAAACATATTCATTCTTGAACTACATAATATTTACTGAGCACCTATTATATGCCAGGCACTATGCTGAGTCTAGGAACATGAAGAAGAAAAGACACACCTCTGCCCTCAGGAAGATAGTTATGATATAGTCATTCAAATAAATACATTGTAATAAAATAACCAAATTACTAAAAGTAAATAGCACAGTGTAGGAAAAGCTCCTATGCCCCTCTGATAGGGAAAGCTGCACCAAAGCTACATACAGATTTTGCCCTGAGCCTTGAAGGAAGAGCAGAAGCTTCGGGTCTAAGAGTGACATGAAGACAGCATGGTACAGTAAATACCATTAGCAAAGGTACAGGCATCACAGAAAGTGACTTCTGATTCAATATTGCTAAAATGTAAAGTACCAGAGAGGGATAACAAGAAGTTAAAGAAGACAATGTGGCAGACAAAGATACATTTATGTGGGATACCCTTATATCCATTTATCTTTGTCTACCACATTGTCAAAGATGAAAGTTTCATGTTTTAGTAACTTGAAGGATGATGATGCCATTGACAGAAATACAAAAAAAGAAAAAAAGGAAAAAATCATATAGATTGTATAGATATTTGAAATTAGAAACAGATTTAACAAACATACTTATCCCTATTTCCTATTTTCCTCAAGGTCTATTTCTATCACATGGATTCTTCTAGAAGAAAAGATGTTAGCTAATATATGAACACACACACACGTATACACATAAGCCATGATTGAATTTAGAAACAAGAAAAAAATGTTTTTTTAGAAAAAGTATGCTTCCTTTTTTTAAGACACTGAAAACTTAACCTAACATAGCTCTTTACACTTTAACTGTCAGGAAATCTAAGAACCAAATTCAATGCCTTAGAGCTTTAATCAGCTCATCCCTAGAACCTGATAACGTTTCCTTTCTTTAAGTATGGGTATTCAGTTGTCTGTTTTACCACTAATTGTTCTATTGCACATACTGCACATTTTATGCAGTCCTATAAGCATTATATAAAGTCATTTAGATGGAATAAAATCCTTAATAAAAATGAAATGTTAATGCAGAGGTGGCTTACAGTATTTGAAACAGCTTCTTTTAGTAATTATTTAATTAATCAGTAACACGTAAATAATCTGTTCAGTGTATCACTTCTTCATAAATACACAAAGGTAAAGTATTTCAATTAGGTCAAATTAATTTTTCAAATCAGTAAGACTCAAAGAATATAAAAAAGGGGCGCCTGGGTGGCTCAGTTGGTTAAGCGACTGCCTTCGGCTCAGGTCATGATCCTGGAGTCCCGGGATCGAGTCCCACATCGGGCTCCCTGCTCGGCAGGGAGTCTGCTTCTCCCTCTGACCCTCTCCCCTCTCATGTGCTCTCTCTCTCAAATAAATAAATAAAATCTTTAAAAAAAAAAGAAAAATAAATAAAGAATATAAAAAAGCCTAATATCATGTATATAGAATTACTAATTTTGCATATCAAATCTTTAAAAATATATTCAAGGTATAAAATCAATTTATTTTTATAAGCAGTTTACAATTCACAATGACTCCTACACATTTTCAGATTTTCATTCATATCAGTCCAAACGTAATCTATACCATTTTTAAGTTTATTTAATGAAGATATAATATTTGTTTCTATCCTTATACATTACCATTTATACCTATTGAATATTCCTTATTTTTCTGACTTAGGATATTTTAATCTAATTTTCCTTGTGAAACATTAACACATTCAGATTAGAGAAAAACAATCACGTATTTTTTAGTGATCAAATGATAACCAATTTCTTCTCTAAATATAAAAAAGTAAAATATGGGGAGCAAGTTGCTTTGTATGAAGCCAATTTTCAGTCTCATTTGTTTCAGAGAACCTCCTACTATCAGTAGCTGGTGTACAATGTCTTGAAAACTTATGTTTTATGAACAGACATTTCTGCAAAGAAGACATCCAAATGGCCAAACACATGAAAAAGTACTCAACATCACACGGCCTCAGGGAAATACTAATCAAAACCACAATGAGATACCACCTCACACCAGTCAGAATGGCTAATATTAACAAGTCAGGAAATGACAGATGTTGGCAAGGATGCGGAGAAAGGGGAACCCTCTTACACTGTTGGTGGGAATGCAAGTTGGTGCAGCCACTCTGGAAAACAGTATGGAGATTCCTCAAAAAGTTGAAAATAGAGCTACCCTATGACCCAGCAATTGCACTCCTGGGTATTTACCCCAAAGATACAAATGTAGTGATCTGAAGGAGCATCTGCACCCCAATGTTTATAGCAGCCATGTCCACAACAGCCAAACTGTGGAAAGAGTCCAGATGTCCATCGAGAGATGAATGGATAAAGATGTGGTACACACACACACACACACACACACACACACAGGAATATTATGCAGCCATCAAAAAATGAAATCTTGCCATTTGCAATGACGTGGCTGGAACTAGAGGGTATTATGCTAAGCGAAATAAATCAATCAGGGAAAGACAATTATCATATGATCTCACTGATATGTGGAATTTGAGAAACAAGGCATCATAGAGGAAGAGAGGAAAAAATGAAACAAGACGAAACCAGAGAAGGAGACAAGCCATAAGACACTCTTAATCTCAGGAAACAAACTGAGGGTTGCTGGAGCGGAGGGGGCTGGGAGGGATGGGGTGGAGGGGTGGCTGGGTGGTGGACACTGGGGAGGGTATATACTGTGGGGAGCGCTGTGTATTGTGTAAGACCGATGAATCACAGACCTGTACCCCCGAAACAAATAATACATTATATGTTAATAAAAAAAAGTTTATCGAAATTTTAAAAATGAGACAAAAAAAGAAAACTTATGTTTTAGGGTCTTTTGTGGGTTTTTTGTTTGTTTCAAGCAGGTATAGACATCAGGTAAGGAAAGTCATTCCTGACAGATGGCACACAAACAGGTGCTTTGGGACTGCTCCAGCTTACTGACTTAAGAGCCTTCAGGCCATGGTGAGAAGGGAATCAGACAGAGCCAGCAGAATCCATAAACTGAGAATATCAGCTAACAGTCCAAGGAAACCAGGATAATTAGAATTCACACGACAAAGCACCAAAGAAGAAAGAGATGCACACAGTGAGAACTCAGGATACTGAGGAAGATCCCCTTCCAGTATGATCATAACATACTGACAAAGAAACTTCCCAAGACAGGATAAAGAACTGTGTGAAAGAATTTGAGAGAACAGTACTGATCACAGAAGACTGAGAATAGCACCTGTTTCCAAGAGCTGAACTACAGAAAAACTCATAATCTGCAGAGCATTCACCGGGTAGAATACTCAGGAAGATGTTGCCTCATAATAAGTAATAATTAGCCCCAGACAGATCCACTCAAGAAACCACAAAAGCGAGACCTGAAATGCTCAAACTGCTTTCAAGTAATTTAACTGCATCCCTGAATAAAGCTCAAGAATTTATAGGAATACAAAAATATCCAGAAGCTAAGATCAAATTCACAGTATCAGATATGCGAAGATTAGTTAGCATAGAAAGAAGAAAACAACTCAGGATAAAGAAAATAATCAATTGATTAAAACTGACCCAGAACTGACAAAGAAGTTAGAATAAGCACAGAAGTATATTAAGTTACTTTAACTGTATTCCAAGTGTTCAAGATGTTAAAAAGAGACAATATAATTTTACACCCAAAATGAACTAGATAAAAACTACATCTGAGATGAAAAATAAACTAGATAAAATCAATGCAGATTGCATGTAGCAGAATACTAGTGAACTTGAAGACAGCAAGAGAAACTACCCAAGATAAAACACAGAGAAAAAAGAATCCCCCCTAAACGGAAAAGAATGTCAGTTATTTTCAAGCTGAGACCTTCCAATATACTAATAATACTTTCCCAATATACCAATCTAATATGAATACTTACTCATATATTAATAAATGAAATTCCAAAAAAGGGGAGAAAGATGTGGGGAAAAAAAATGACCAAACTTAATGAAAATGTAAACCGAATCTAAGAAGCTCAATGAACCCCCAAAGCCAAAAAATACTAAGAAAACTATACCATGGCACAACTGCTCAAAACCAGTGATGAAAAGAAAATCTTAAAAGCTGCCAGAAAAATTTTTTTAAATGTTATGTACAGAGTAAAAATGATAGCAGATTTATCAAAATAATGCAAGCAAGGAGCACCTGGCTGGCTCAGTCAGTGGAGCATACAACTCTTGATCTCGGGGTTGTCGGTTTGAGACCCATATTGCATGTAGAGGTTACTTAAAAATAAAATCTTTTAAGAGAGAGAGAAAGGAAGGAAGGAAGGAAGGAAGGAAGGAAGGAAGGAAGGAAGGAAAGAAGACAGTGGAGTAAAATCTTTAAAGGACAAAGGAAAAGGCTATCAACTTAGAATTCTGAACAGAGTCAAATATTTTTCCAAAAAGAAGGCAAAATAAAAACTTTTCACACAAACAAAAGTGTAAGGAATTCGTCACCTGCAGACTATCATCACAAAGGAACATTAAAGGAGTCCTTCAGGCAGAACCAAAATAATACTGGATGGATAGAAATAACTATCTCTGCAAAGAAATGAGGAGCAGTGGGAAATGATACTACATGGGTAAATGCATGTTTTCTTATTATTATTTAAAAGTCCTTAAAAAAATAACTGCTTAAACAAAATAATATGGTATGGCGTTTACAACATGTATAAGTATGTATGACCAAAAAAGTATAAAGGCTGAGGGGACAAATGGAAGTACACTGTTATAAAGTTGTTATACAATATGAGAAGTGATACAGTGGTATATCACCTAATAGTAGACTCTGGTAAAGATATATATTATAAATCTTAGAGCAATCACTATAATAATAAAGAGATGCTAATAAACCAACAAAGGAGATTTCTAAAAGAATCATAAATTTATTCAATACAAGGAAAGCAAAAAAGAGAGAAGAGGGAAAAACAGGGCAAATAGAAAACAAATAGCAAGACAACAGGTTCAAACTTAACTAAATCAATAATGGCATTAAATGTACATTATCCACATATAAATGACTACTTATTGGTCTGAATCTGAACAGAACAATTACAAGTAAGGAGACTGAGTCAGTAATCAAAAGCCTCCCAAGGAGAAAAGTCCAGGACCAGATGGCTTCACTGGTGAATTCTACCAAACATTTAAAGAAAAACACGGTGCCTGGGTGGCTCAGTTGGTTAAGCAACTGCCTTCGGCTCAGGTCATGATCCTGGAGTCCTGGGATTGAGTCCCACATCAGGCTCCCAGCTCAGCGGGGAGCCTGCTTCTCCCTCTGACCCTCTCCCTTCTCATGCTGTTTGTCTCTCTCTCTCTCTCTCAAATAAATAAATAATCTTAAAAAAAAAAAATAAAGAAAAATAATTACCAACTCTTCTCCAACTCTTCCATATGAGAGAAGAGGGAATACTTCTGAACTCATAAGGCCAGCGTTACCCTGACAGTTAAAAAAAAAAAAAAGAAAGAAAGGAGAAAAGAAGAAGGAGAAAGAAAAAGAGAGAAAGAAAGAGAGAGAGGTAGCGCCTGGGTGGCTCAGTCATTAAGTGTCTGCCTTTGGCTCAGGTCATGATCCCACGGTCCTGGGATCGAGCCCCGCATCAGGCTCCCTGCTCCGCAGGATGCCTGCTTCTCCCTCTCCCATTCCCCCTGCTTGTGTTCCCGCTCCCGCTGTGTTTCTCTCTGTCAAATAAATAAACAAAATCTTTAAAAGAAAGAAAAAAAGAGAGAGAAAGAAAGAAAACTATAAAATAATATCCCTGAAGAACATAGATGCAAAAATCCTCAACAAAAGAGCAGCAAACCCAAACTCAACAATGAGTTAAAAGGATCATAGCCACGATTAAGTGGGATTTATTTCAAGCATGCAAAGATGGTTCAACATCCAAAATCAATGCGATTCACCACATTAACAAAATGAAGGATAAAAATCACATGATCATCTTAATAGATGTAGAAAAAGCATTTGACAAAATTCAACATCCACTCATAATAAAAACTCCCTACAAACTGGGTATATAGGACATGCACCTCCACATAATAAAGGCCATATATGACAAGCCCACAGCTGACACCATACTTAATGGTAAAAAGTTGAAATATTTTCCTCAAAGATCAGGAACAAGATGCCCACTCTTGCTACTTTTATTCAACATTGTATTAGAAGTCCTAGCCAGAGCAATTAGGCAAGAAGAAGTTAAAGGCATCCAAATTTGAAAGGAAGATGTAAAACTGTCTCTATTTGCAGATGACCTATTCTTCTTATACATAGAAAACTCTAATGACTCCACCAAAAAACTGTTAAAACTAATAAATTCAGTAAAGTTGCAGGATACAAAATCAGTATACAAAATTCAGTTGCATTTCTATATACTAACAATGAGCCATGAGAATAACAATGAGCCATGAGAAAGAGAAATTAAGAAAACAAACCTAGGGCCCCTGGCTAGCTCAATCAGTACAGCATGCAATTCTTGATCTGAGAGTTGTGAGTTCAAGCCCCATGTTGGGTGTACAGCTTACTTGAAAAAATATTTTTTTTTTACAATTCCATCAAAAGAAAAATACCGAGGAATAAATTTAAGTAAGGAGGTAAAAGATCCATACACTAAAAACTATAGGATACTGATGAAAGAAATTGAAGAAGACACAAATAAATACATTCCATACTCACAGATTGGAAAACTTAAAAGTTAAAGTGTCCACACTACCCAAAGCAATCTAAAGATTCAATGCAATCCCTATTAAAATCCCAATGGCATTTTTCACAAGAATACAAAAAATAAACCTAAAATTTGTATGGAACCAAAAAGTACCTCAAGCAACCAAAGCAATCTGGAGAAAGAACAAAGTTGGAGGCATCACACTCCCTGATTTCAAGCTCTATTACAAAGCTAAAGTAATCAAAACAGTATGATATTTGCATAAAAACAGATACACAGATCAATGGAACAGAATTGAGGGAAATAAACCAATGCATAAATGGTCAATTAATTTACAACAAAGGAGCCAAGAATACACAACAGGAAAAAGATAATCAGTGTTGGGGAAACTGGACAGCCACATGCAAAAGAATGAAACTGGACCCCTATGTTACAACATATACAAAAATTAATTAAAAGTAAATTAAAGACTTACACTAAGACCTGAAACCACAAAACTCCTAGAAAAGCACATAATTGGTAAGCTCCTTGACACTGGTCCTGATGACTGTTTGGATTTCACAACAAAAAGGCAATAAAAGCAAAAATACACTTGATCTTAGCCAAAAGGCCGAGAAGCGATAATAAAAGCAAAAATAAACAACCAGGGTGCCTGGGTGGCTCAGTTGTATGATTCCAGGGTCCTGGGATCAAACCCTGCATCGGGCTCCCTGCTCTGCGGGAAAACTGCTTCTCCCTCTCCCACTCCCCCTGCTTGTGTTCCCTCTCTCGCTGTCTCTCTCTCTGTCAAATAAATAAAATCTTTTAAAAATAAAAAATAACCAAATTACATCAAACTAATAGGCTTCTGCACAGCAAAGCATCAACAAAATGAAAAGGCAACCCTCAGAATGGAAAAGATATCTGCAAATCATGTATCTGATAAGGGGTTAATATCCAAAATATATAAAGAACTCATTCAATTCAATAGCAAAATAACAAACAATCCAATTTAAAAATAGACAGAAGATCTGAATAGACATTTTTCCAAAGACATACAGATGGCCAACAGGTACATGAAAAGGTGCTCAACATCACTAATCATCAGGGAAATGCAAATCCAAAACACAGTGAGATATCATCTCACACCTGTTAGAATGTCTATTTTCAAAAAGAAGTTAAGTATTGGTAAGGATGTGGAGAAAAGGGAACCTGTGTACATTGTTCGTGGGAATGTAAATCAGTACAGCCACTGTGGAAAACAGTTGGGAGATTCTTCAAAAAATTCAAAACAGAACTACCATATGATCTAGCAATTCCACTTCTGGGTATATATCTGAAGGAAATGAAATCACTACCTCAAAGAGATACTTGCATCCCCTCATTCACTACAGCATTATTTATAATAGCCAAGACATGGAAACAACTTCAGTTATTCCAATGGATGAATAAAGAAAATGTAATGTGTGTGTGCATGTATACATGCACACGCACATACATCCTACACTTATATATACAATGGAATATTAGTCAGCCACAAAAACAGAAAAAGAAAATCCTGCCATTCGCTACATTATATTAAGTGAAATGGCAGAGAAAGACAAATACTATATGATTTCCCTTATATGTGAAAATTAAAAAGAAAACTTCATAAAAACATAACAGATTGGGGGTTGACTGAGGCAAGAGGTGGGGGAAATGGGTGAAGGTGGTCAAAAGGTATAAACTTCCACTTAATAAGACAAATAAGTTCTGGGTATATAACGAAGAGCACAGTAACAAAAAAAAGAATGTACATCATCCAAACATTTTAATTAAAAGGCCAATTTCCAAAGCAAAGAATATTACTGGGGAGAAAGAGATCATTTCATAATGATGAAAGAATCAATTTAGGGGCACCTGGGTGGCTCAGTCCATTAAGCACCTGCCTTCGGTTCAGGTCATGATCTCCAGGTCCTGGGATTGAGCCGCACTTTGGGCTCCCTGCTCAGCGGGGAGTCTGCTTCTCCCTCCCCGTTTGTGCATGCATGCGCACATGCTCTCTCTCTCCCTCTCAAATAAAATCTTAAAAAAAAAAAAAGAAAAAAGAATCAATTTATCAAGGGGAAAGAATAATCTTAAATGTTTTGGCACCTAATAAGAGAACTTTAAAATACATTCAGCAAAATCTGATAGAACTGCAAAAAGAAACAGACAAACCCACAATTTCAATCAGAAACTTCAGCACTCCCTCTCAATATTGATAAAACAAGTAGACAGCAATTCAGCAAGGATACAGGAGTCTTTAACAACGCTATCAAACAACTTGTCCTAATTGACATTTTTAGAGCATTCAACCCAAGAACAGCAGAATATGTATTGTTTTCAAGTGCAAATTGAACATGTATCAAGTTAGAACCTATGTGGGACTATCAAATCAATTTTAAAGAAATCAAGTCATGAAATATGTTGTCTGACTATAATGCAACTAAATTAGAAATCAGTAACAGGGGCGCCTGGGTGGCTCAGTCGTTAAGCGTCTGCCTTTGGCTCAGGTCATGATCCCAGGGTCCTGGGATCGAGCCCCGCATCAGGCTCCCTGCTCAGCGGGAAGCCTGCTTCTCCCTCTCCCACTCCCCCTGCTTGTGTTCCCTCTCTCGCTGGTCTCTCTCTGTCAAATAAATAAATAAAATCTTTAAAAAAAAAGAAAGAAATCAGTAACAATTATCTGAGTAATCCACAAATATTTGAAGCTAAAGAACACAATCATAAATAACCAATGGATCAAAGAAGAAACCAAAAAGGCAAGGTAGAATGTACTATGGATCTCACTGAAAATGTGAATACAAAATACCATAATTTGTGGGATACTACTTAGGAAAAATTTGTATCACCAAATGCCTACAGTGGGAAGAAAAAAGGTCTCAAATCAGTAATCTCAATTTACATTTTAAGAAACTAGAAAAAGAGCAAATTAAACCTAAGCCAAAAAAAAGAGAAATAATCAAGAGATCAAAGCAGAGATCAATGAAATAAAAATGGAAAAACAGAAAATCAGTAAAGCCACAAGCTGGTTCTTTTAGATTAATAAGAGTGATAAGCCTCCAGTCATTCCGATCAGGAAAAGACAAATTATCAATATCAAGTTTAAGAGAGGTGACATCACCACAGATTCTACAGACATCAAAAGGATAAGGGAGTATTATGAACCACTTTATGCCTATAAACTTGACAACTTATATGAAATAAAACTTCCTTGAAAAAAAAAAAACTACCAATGCTCACTCAAGAAGAAATGGATAACGTGAACAGCCGTCTTCCTAATAAAATAGTTAAAAACATGGCTTCAAAGAAAACTGCAGATCCAGATGGCTTCACTGGTGAATTCCACCAAACATTTAAGTAAAAAATAATTCTACATGAATACTTCTCAATTAATACTATAAGGCTAGCATTACCTGATACCAAAACCAAAACCATTACAAGAAAAGAGAAGTGCAGGCCAATATCCCTCATGAACAAAAATATAAAAATTATAAACAAAATTTTAGCATATCAAACCCAACAATATATAAAAATGACAATACATTATGACCAAGTGAGGTTTAATCCCAGGACTGCAGAGCTGACTAACATTTGAAATCAATGACTATAATTCATCAGATTCATAAATGAAAGAAAGATCTGTTCATCTCAGTAGTACAAAAAGCATTTAACAAATCCAACATCCATTCCTGATCCAAACTCTCAGCAAAAAATGAAACTTTCTTAACATGATAAAAGGTATCATGTTGTATGATAAAAAAAACTGATTGTTTTACTCTTAAGATCAGGAACAATACAAGGATGCCCACTCTCAGCACTTCTATTCTACACTGTGCTAAGCGTTCTAGTGAGTTCAATAAGCCAAGAAAAAAATAAACAAAAGCATCCACGTTGGAAAGGAAGAAATAAAATGGTTTTTATTCAGACGACACTGTCTATGTAAAAAACCCAATGGAATCTACAAAAAATTAATATGAACATGTGAGTTTAGCAATACTAAGTGAGTCAGCAAGATTTCAGGATATACAAGCTCAGTACACAAAAATCAGGGGCACCCAGCTAACTCAGTAGGAAGAACATGTGATTACTGATTTGGGGGTCATGAGTTCAAGCCCTACAAGGGGTGTAGAGATTACTAAAAAAAGAAAAGAAAAAAAGCAACACTTTAAAAAAATTGTATTTCCATACACTAGCAAGGAAATGGATCTAAAAATACCATTTACAACAGCATCAAAAGTAGAAAATATTTAGGGATAAGTGACAGAAAATGTGTAAGACCTGTACATTAAGAACTACTAAACACTGCCAAGAGAAATTTAAAAAGCCCTATGTAAATGGAGAAACATATCTTGTTCATGAGTTAGAGAACTCAATATTGTTGTCTATTCCCTGCCCCCCCCCCCCAAATTGACCAAGAGAGCCACCATAATCCCAATCAATATCCCTGGAGGAATTTTTTTTTTTTTTAAGAAACTGACAATCTAATCTTAAAACTCATATGGAAATGCAAAGGACCTGATACAACCCCCACCACCCCCACCTCCAAAAAAACCTTTGAAAAGGAAGAACAAAGTTGTAGGAAGGAACAACACTACCTGATTTCAAGATTTATTGTTACGGTAAAAAAAACCAACAAAAACTGTGTGTGCGTGTGTGTGTGTGAACACATACAGAGAAAGAGGGAGAGAGAGAGGAGAAAGTGAATAAGAGAAAAGAGGGAAAGGGAGGGGTCTTGGCTCTAACACAAACGAACAGATCACTGGAACAAAATAGAAATTCCAGAAATAGGCCCTCACATATATAGACAAATGAGTTTTGGAAAAAGTGCAAAGGCAATTCAGTGGAGAAAGGGCTGTCTTTTTCAACAAATGGTGCTGGAGCAATTGAATATCCATTGCACACACACACACAAAAAAAGTCAATCCATACCTTAAACCATATTTACAAAGTTAACTCAATAGATCCTAAAATTACAAAATTTCTTGAAGAAAGGATAGCAGAAGCTCTTTGTGACTTCAGCTTAGGCCAAGATTTAGATCTAACATGAAAAGAATAAACCATGAGAGACAAAATTGATATATGGACTTAATCAAAATTAAGAATTCCTACTCCTTCAAAGAAAATATTAAGAAATTTAAAAGACAATCCAAAGACTGGGAAAAAAGATCTCTGCAAATGTTTGTTTTTTTTTTTTAAGATTTTATTTTATTTATTCATGAGAGACAGAGAGAGAGAGAGGCAGAGGGAGAAGCAGGCTCCCAAGGAGCAGTGAGCCCGATGCGGGACTCGATCCCAGGACTCTGGGATCATGACCTGAGCCGAAGGGAGACGCCTAACCATCTGAGCCACCCAGGCGCCCCTGCAAATCATGTATCTAATAAAGTACGTGTATTCAAAGAATATAAAGAATTTTCAAAACTGAATGAAAAAATTTGAATAGACACTCAAAGAAGTTATACAATGGAAAAATAAGCACATGAAAAGAAGCTCAACCTTATTAGATATCAGAGAAACAATTACAACTACTACATATTTATTAGAGTGGTTGAAATTAAAAAGACCAGCCATACCAAGTGGTGTTGGTACTTTTGTGGAGGAAATGGAACTCTCATACCCTGCTGGTAAGAATGTAAAATTATAAAAAACAGTATGGCAGGGGCGCCTGGGTGGCTCAGTTGGTTAAGCAACTGCCTTCGGCTCAGGTCATGATCCTGGAGTCCCGGGATCGAGTCCCACATCGGGCTCCCTGCTCAGCAGGGAGTCTGCTTCTCCCTCTGACCCTCCTCCCTCTCATGCTCTCTGTCTCTCATTGTCTCTCTCGCAAATAAATAAAATCTTAAAAAAAAAAAAAAAAACAGTATGGCAGTTTCTTATAAATTTAAACACACAACTATGTGATCCAGCCATTCCACTCCTAGGTATTTATCCAAGAGAGAAAAAAGCATGTGTCTATAAACAAGTACACCTCACAGCAGCTTTATGTGTAATAGCCCAAAACTGCAAATGCATATGTCCATCAACAGGTAGATTATCAAATTGTGGCATATCCAAACAATGGGATACTACTCAGCAACAAAGCAATATACTCCCAACACACCATAGATGAATTTCAAATAAGGCTGAATAAAAGAAACCAAACAAAAAAGAGTAAATACTGTGTAATTCCATATGTACGTACACACACACACATAACTGTGTAATTCCATACACACACACACACACAAAGTTTTGCCCAAGGGAAGGTGGGGGGGGATGGGGTGCATGCAGGGGTGGGAGAAAGGGATTACCAAGGAGCAAAAGGAAACTTTGGGAGGCTATAGATAAAATTGCTACCTGGAATGTCTGGCTATGTCCCTAATCTTAATTGCCATGATGGCTTCACAAGGTATGTATGTATGTCAAAATTATTCAATTGCATGCTTTAAATATGTGCAATTTATTGTATACCAATTCTATATCGATAAAGCTGTTAGAAAGAATGATCCAGGGGCACCTGGGTGGCTCAGTCGTTAAGCGTCTGCCTTCGGCTCAGGTCATGATCCCAGAGTCCTGGGATCGAGTCCCACATCGGGCTCCCTGCTCAGCGGGAAGCCTGCTTCTCCCTCTCCCACTCCCCCTGCTTGTGTTCCTGCTCTCGCTGTCTCTGTCAAATAAATAAATAAAATCTTAAAAAAAAAAAAAAAAGAATGATCCAACAAAAATCAGTGTATTTATTAACTGAATAAGAACTCATCTTCTTATTTTTAAGTCATCACGACTGAACTTACCTAGCCACAGAAGAAAATTAACATTTAGTCAATATCCACTATATGCAGGCATTGTTAGCTACCTTACATGTGCTAACTTAGTGTATTATCTCAAGGCTTGTAATTGAAAAAAAGGGGACGGGAAGAGAAGAGAGGATAACACAAAACTTTTTAAACTAGACAAGGCTTTATTTCTGTTTTTTAAAAACTCTAACTCCCAGTTTCTACAAATAAAATATATAGCAATATCAATAAACACAGCAGACTTAAATCTAAGTCCTTCAGAGTCAAGTTGTAAAATTCAGCTGGAATGTCTCATGTGTCCCTTAGGAACACATGGCAGGAAAAAGGTTTAGACTGGATGTTTAAATTATGTTCTCATATATTTGGATGCACTGAATTCTCCCTAAATACCCTGAATGAATGGCAATTCATTTTAAGGGTTAAAAATATAGTTCAGATGGAACCAATCAAAAATAAAAATCCTGTGTAACTGGCAATGCCCACTTTGCAAACTAGTTTCCTCACAATGTTTTTAGGTAAAACTCGCACCTACTTCCAGAAAAGATTTGAAATGGGGATGCCAAGCATCTGCCTTCGGCTCAGGTCAGGATCCCAGGGTCCTGGGATCGAGCCTGGCATCGGGCTCCCTACTTGGCGGGAAGCCTGCTTCTCCCTCTCCCACTCCCCCTGCTTGTGTTCCCTCTCTCGCTGTGTGTGTCTCTCTCTCTGTCAAATAAATAAATAAATAAAACATTTAAAAAAAATAAATACAGGATTTGAAATGGCTCTTCCATCTGCAAAATAAGGTACCTGATTGGTGGACCTTATAGTTTTTGTCACTCTACTTTTTCACAGTCATTTTCTTAGGAATTACATTAACCATATTTCAAACAAAATAACTGTAATCATTTAAAGATACAGAATATTTTATTCAATTAATTAATATAGTAGAACCAATGTACATTTGTTTTTGTTTTGTTGTTTTTGTTTCAAGTTTTTATTTAAATTCTAGTTAGTTAACATGTACTGTAACTGTAGTTTCAGGAGAATTTAGTGATTCATCACTTACATACAATACCCAGTGCTCATCACAACACATGCCCTCCTTAATACCCATCACCCGTTTAGCCCATCCCCCCAGCCACCACCCCTCCAGCCACCCTCAGTTTGTTCTCCATTGTTAAGAGTCTCTCTTATGGTTTGCCTCCCTCTTTTTTTTTTCTTTCCCCTACGTTCATCTGTTTTGTTTCTTAAATTCCACACAAGAGTGAAATCATATGGTATTTGTCTTTCTCTGACTGACTTAATTTGCTTAGCATAATATACTTTAGCTCCATCCACATTGTTGCAAGTGGCAAGATTTCATTCTTTTTTATGGCTGAGTAATATTCCACTTTATCCATTTATCAGTCAATGGACATTTAGGTTCTTTCCATAACAAGTACAACATCTGGAGATCCATCTTTTACTCCATTATTTTGACAAGGTTTCTAAATCTCAGCACTACATTTAGAGCCAGAATATTGTTGTGATGTGTTATCCTGAGCAATGTAAGATATTTAGCAGCATATCTGCAACCCACTAGATGCCAGTAGCCTCTCCCCCATTTGTGACAACCAAAAGTATCTCCAGACATTGCCAATATTGCCAGAGGGACAACGAACTGTCCCTGGTTGAGAACTACTGGTTTAAAACTACTGAGGTGTAAAAAGAGACAAACCAAAAAAAAAAAAAAAAAAAAAAATATATATATATATATATATATATGAACTGGAACGCACTCGTGAACTGGAAGGGAGGGGCAGAAGGACAATCTCAAGAAGGCTCCAAGCTCAGTGGAGCCTGATGTGGGGCTCAATCCCACAACCCTGAGATCATGACCTGAGCTGAAATCAAGATTCAGATGCCAACTGACTGAGCCACCCAGGCGCCCCCACCCCAAAAAAACAGACTCTTAACTATAGAGAACAAACATGTTTACTGGGGAGGTGGGTGGGGGAGATGGACGAAATAGGTGAAGATTAGGAGTACACTTACCTTGATGAGAACTGAGTAATATATGGAATTGGTGAATCACTATATTATACACCTGAAACTAGTATAACACTGTATGTTAACTACACTGGAACTAAAATAAAACATAATATTAAAAATAAATAAATAAAAATAAGAGTACTAAAGTGCTGTAATCTCTGTATGGACCTCATCCACTGACAGGGCAGGGAGTCTGAAAGCACAGTATTCTCTATTTGAAGGTTCTTAAGGATATTTTAAGTGTTTATATATAGTATATGCTCCATTTTCTAAAAGCCCATAAATTAATAAAAAACAAAGAGGTTTTTTATTATTGTTTTGTTTTCAAACCAAGGAAGCTAGACCCTACAAAATATCTAACGCGTCTAGCCTCTTAATTTAGACCATGTCACACAGATGGAAAAAACTTTTATACCCAAGAAGTATGTATGAACCATTCCCTAACCACTCTGTAACTAAAGAATACAGCAGTTAATTTAGGAAATGTCAATACTCTATTGGAACTCAACTTTATAGCTCTGACTTTACTCAACCTACAGTTTGTCCCAAGTAGGTGTCAAATTCCATTAAGTCTCCAATTTTAAACGACCATCATCTGTGAACATCTACATTCACACACTTTGTCTGTTGCACTCTCTCAGCCAAACCTTTTCTTCAATGACTTAACTCTCAAGTAGAATGAAAATAAAAAGATCACAGTCTCAACTATATTTAGAAGATTTATATTTTTTTGAAAACTGGATCTCTTTTTATATCGCTAAACTGGATTTAATTGTTTTCTTACTCCACAGAAAGAAATACAACTTACTTGTGATAAAGATTTGCTGTCATAAATGTAGGAAGAGTAAAAAAACAAACTGGAGATATGAAATCTGGGCTCCAGTTCTGGCCTCCTAGTAGCTGGATGACTACTTAACATTCCCAAACCTCAGCTTTGTCATTTGTAAAATATGGAGTATAATAATATCTACCTCTATAGTTACTGTGAGGATTAATTATAATTTATGTGAAATCATTTTGTAAACCATACAAATGGTGGTGGTA
Source organism: Mirounga leonina (assembly GCF_011800145.1). NCBI lineage: Eukaryota > Metazoa > Chordata > Mammalia > Carnivora > Phocidae > Mirounga > Mirounga leonina. The sequence goes on along the minus strand of NW_023270826.1, from coordinate 333,485 downwards.
GTATCCTGATGGTATGAATAAACAACAGAGAAACACACAGCTCAAATACAGGACTTACTTACATCACTAATTAAACGTCACTTTTCAGAAAAACACTCATTAAAAGGAGAGCTTAGGATAATAAACTCTGAACTAGGATTTAGGCATCTGGGTTCTAAAGTTAGTCCTGCCAATAACTCTCTGTACCAACACAAGCAAAGTAACCTTCCTTTTCACCTCAAATTCCATCTAAAAAGATCAGTCCTGAACCGGATGTTCCATAAATATCCTTACAGCCCTTATCAGCCTATATGAAATGAGCAAGTATTCAAAAGATTCGTTTAACCCTATTGCCACAACTCGGAGCACTATTTGGTCTGCTAGCCAAAGAGATGTAGAGGGCAACAGAGGGTAAGAAAATTTTAACTAAATAAAACCAGAATTGTATGCAATTTTCGAGAAGCAAAGGAAGTTATAAACTACTTTGTTTTCTGTAATTAATAATAATCTTCCCTCTAAGTGACAGTAATGATGAACAAGGTACTTTAACAGAAGGGCGGGGCTCTTGCCCTAAGATTTTTGGAAACCAGCCACTTCCCAGAGGTGTAACTGCTTCCTCGCCCTCAGGAGCCAAGAAACTTGAAAGATTAAGGTTTATACTGTGTTGTTGTTTTTTTTTAAAGATTTTATTTATTTATTTGAGAGAGAGAGAGAATGAGAGAGAGAGCACATGAGAAGAGGAAGGGTCAGAGGGAGAAGCAGACTCCCCGCTGAGCAGGGAGCCCGATGCGGGACTCGATCCAGGGACTCCAGGATCATGACCTGAGCCGAAGGCAGCCGCTCAACCAACTGAGCCACCCAGGCGCCCTAGGGTTTTTTTTTTCCCCCCCACTCGGATGGGGACGGCGGTAGTTACCTGACATACATATTCTATAAACACCATTATCGACAACACCAAGCCTCCGGAAAGTCTAAAAAAGATCTAAGTTTTTAGAGTAATGCTCGTTTGTAAAAATGAGCTCGGACTATTAACTCAAGATTAGGTAACCCTGTGTCGGTGGTGATTAGTATCTGTCAACTGCCAAGTTTTCCCTTCCCCAAATTACCCGCCCTCCCGGGTCTCTGCGGAGGCAACGCCTCGCCCTCTATTCCCGCACAGCGCCGGGGAGGGCGGGAGAGTCCCCAGGGGCTCCCAGAGACTGGAAGGCCTTTGGGCGCGACCACCCCTCGCTCCTCACCGATGACGATGCGCAGGTGCTTGAGACGGGTCAGCGCGTCCTTCTTGGTGTCCAGCACCTTCTGGGTAGACTTCTTCACGTCCCCGTGCGGCTTCTTGGAGAACATCCTGCCGCTGCCGCCGCCGCCGCCACGACCGACTCCGGCCCCCTCCCGGTCCGGCCCCGGCGGCGGAAAGTGGAGAGAGTGGGCGGGGAGGATACTAGCGTAAGCAACTCATTCACTCCCCAGGCTTGCGGGCCCCAGCGCAGCCGACTCCGCTCACATCCAGGCCAGAGCCGCCACAGCCACCCGCGTCGCGCTGCGGCTGCAAGGCACCTTCGGTTCCGGCTCCAATATGGCGGATCCCCTCTCCCAGTCCTGCACGGAGCGGGGGAGAGCCGGCAGGTCGGTCGCCGCCGCCTCCGCTGCCTCCTGAAGCCGCCGCTCGCAGCCACAGGCCGGGGCCCGGGACCCGGAGCCGCGGAGGTGAGGCTCTCGGCGGCAGCAGCACAACTCCTCTCCCTGAGGCCCCCTTAAGGTTAAAGCTTCTTTAGCAGCTTAGACCCTGCATAGGCCGAAAGGGAGCCGAGTGCGGTGATGAGGTTTCACGACTCTGCCGTCGGTGGCGAATGGTCCCCGTGGCAACCGCCTTCTGACGTCAAGGCTTCTTGACGTCATGCCAGCGTGAGCTCATCTGTGGCCTTACCCACCTTTGGTTTCCTGTGTAAGCCGCCAAAGGAGGAGCCCAGGAAAGTCAAGGAAGGGAATTGTTCCGCGCCATTGTAAGCGAAAGGACTCCTGGCCAAACTCCCATAGTGCTGTCGTACAGTTTTTGTTTAAAAAGGTCCTTCTTTCATTTCCTAAGTTGAATTTTGTTTAAAAGATTTTTTTTGGTTTTGCAAAGTGATAATGGACAGGTTATTGTAGGTTTTTTTTAAGATTTTATTTATTTATGTGACAGACACCGCGAAGGAGGGAACACAAGCTGGGGAGTGGGAGAGAGAGAAGCAGGCTTCCCGCGGAGCGGGGAGCCTGATGTGGGGCTCGATCCCAGGACTCTGGGATCATGACCTGAGCCGAAGGCAGACGCTTAACGACTGAGCCACCCAGGCGCCCCAGTTTATTGTAGTTTAGGGATTTGTAGGGTTGTAGTACATCCTCTAGATTAAAATTATTTTGCACATAAAAAAATAATAAAATAAATAAAATTATCTTGCACAAATGAAGCCCAAAAACATGCAGTAACAGAGTGCAAAATTACAAGAGAAAAGAACTCTGAGGGTGAATTTTCTTAAGGTGTAGAGTTCACAAATCCAGGAGAAAAATGCTAAGGTCTCCACCTTAGAATGTAGAAACATTCATAAAGAACACAAAAAATCACAGAAGTGTATACTCATAACTAAAATGTGAAAATGTGGGGCACCTGGGTGGTTCAGTCAGTTGAGCAGCTGACTCTTGATTTCGGCTCAGGTCATGATCTCAGGTTCCTGGGATCAACTCCCACTCAGCTGGAAGTTGGGCTGGGGATTTTCTCCCTCTACCTCTCCCCCACTCGTTCTCTCTCTCTCTCTCTCAAATAAATCTTTTTTAAAAACGTGAAAATGTTCATACATTAATAATTTTTTAAAGCCAGATTAAAACAATATTTTTAAACAATTTTTAAACAGCTTTATTGAAGAGAATTACTAACTGCACATTTTCAAAGTGTACAATTTGGTAAGTTCCACAATTGCATATACCCATGAAAACATCACCACTATCAAAATAGTGAACATATCCATCACCTCCAAAACTTTCCTCTTGCACCTTGATAAATCCTCCCTCTTTCTACCTGATCCCTGGTTCCCAGGTGACCACTGATCTGCTTTCTGTCACTTGGAGTTCCCATTTTCCAGAGTTCTATATAAATATAAGCATTCAGAATACTTTTTTTGGGGGGGGGTCTGGCTTCTTTCACCTAATATAATTTATTTTTAACCATAATGAATTAATGTCTTATTAGTCAAATTAGTAAAGTTTGTTTTAAATTAGACATCTTACTCCTGGTAAATGTGACAGAGATTCTCCTATTGCTTGCTGGAAAGAAGCATTAATTACTACAAGCTTACTGGAAATTAAAATTTGGCATTATGTATCAAGACACTTAAAAACATTTACATACTTTGATTCATTAGTTCCACTTTCAGAATTCTATTCTACAAAACCATAAATGGGTAAAATATGAAAAATATTAACACATGATCTATAACATTGAAAGACTGGAAACAGGGGCGCCCGGGTGGCTCAGTCGTTAAGCATCTGCCTTCAGCTCAGGTCATGATCCCAGGGTCCTGGGATGGAGCCCCACATCTGGCTCCTTGCTCCGCGGGAAGCCTGCTTCTCCCTCTCCCACTCCCCCTGCTTGTGTTCCCTCTCTCGCTGTGTCTCTCTCTGTCAAATAAATAAATAAAATCTTTAAAAAAAAAAAAAAGATTGGAAACAAATAAATGTCCATCAGAAAGGAGATGAATGTCCAATTGGTAAAATGCTATATGACCATGAAAATTACTAATATGAAGATTTTTTTAATGACATGGAAAATACTCAAGACAATGTTAAATGAAAAAGCAAATACAAAACTGCAAATATGTATGTTATCAAAACTCTGAAAAAAAATTGTGTATAAAATGTAATTAGAAAAAGATGAAAAAAATACTCCAAAATTGTTATTATATCTGCAAAGTGGAATTACAGGTGATTTTAATTTTCTTCTTTATATTTTGCTTATATTTCCTTTACAAAAAGCATATAAAGCTTTTACAATTAAAAAATAAAAAACAAAAGTTGTTTTAAAGAAGGTTAAGAAAATCTAATGTACCAATTGTAAACTAACAAAACAAATTAAGATGTATATGTAGGAATAAAAACTCCTTGAAAAGAAGGGCTTTTTACAAAAAGTTATCTTTATGTTCCACAATGGCACAGAGTAAATATTTGTTGGTTTTTAAATTTTTATGTTTATATTATAAAATGTTTTCTTTTGATAGTAGAAGTTGTCTGATCCCATGATTCTATCATTTATTTGATTATTTTAATCACCTCTGTCCCTGCCTATAACCTGTGTCTTTTCTGAGATACTAATCTCAAATTCAAATATACTCAAACTACTCAAATTCAATACATAGAAAACTGAAACTTGTAAAAAAAAAAAAAAAGAAAACTGAAACTTGTCAACTTTGTCCTCTTTTCTCCCAAACCTGATCTTCCTCCTTCATCTGATATCTTTATTGATAATACCACTATCAGCCCTGTTTTTTCAATCCAGAAACTCCTATCATCTTACGTCTTCTTCTTTTTTACTTCTCTTGTTACCAAGACCTGATGATTCTACTTTCTAAATATTTCCTGACTTAGTCATGTTCTCTCCATTATCAAAACCGTTGTTTGGGCTCAGATTTTCACCATTTCTAGCTATGGGTGCAGTGGTTTCCTTCCCACCCCCACTCTTAGGAGGATTTAAGCTTCCACTCAGTTTTAAATAAATTTTAACAGTTAAACACACACACACTCAGAAGTCTTATCTCCTTGCAATTAGTTTTTGAATATCTGTCTTAAAATCAGGAAATGCATAACACTTCAGGTCAAAGAATAAAACTCACATTGAGGGACTAACTTCAGAAAAGCTAGAAAAATGTCCAGATTTTATATCTTACAGACTTAGTCTCTTTCTCTTTCTAAACTTATTAGAGATTTTTTTAAAAAGTAATTAGCTACACTGATTATAGTGGATGGAGGTTGGTTTGCCTGCCTTCTTCTGATAATCATACCCAGATTTTCCTTTGCAAAGCCACCCCTCTCTTGGTCTCTTTGGATCTCATGCCCCATGGCCCCATTTAGACTTCAGTACTCAAGCACCCTGGGCAAAGCAAGTGTGTTAGGGACTGGCACAAGACCATGTCAGTCCAGTAAAACTCACTCCAACAACCCTTGAGAAAGAGAAGCTCTTTTTTCAGGATGAAAGCCTGGAACTGCTAGGAACCAACATGTGAAGAGAATCTGCTGAGGATAGCACCAATACTCTGAGAACAGAGGAGATAGAGGAAGAGACTGAGTTTTGATAACATCATTTGGGCATTGGGATTGAATTTGCCTGAAGTGCCATGATCTTTTCTATTTCACAGACCAATAGTTCATGTTGG
>NW_023270826.1:203433-328100 GCF_011800145.1 Mirounga leonina | reverse complement strand
TCTTCCTTCTTCCTTCTTCCTTCTTCCTTCTTCCTTCTTCCTTCTTCTTCTTCTTCTTCTTCTTCTTCTTCTTCTTCTTCTTCTCCTCCTCCTCCTTCTCCTCCTCCTTCTTCTCCTCCTTCTTCTCCTTCTTCTCTGTCTCTGTCTCTGCCCTCTTCAGTGGTACCTGGCATGTGGTAGGCAATCAATACATATTTATGGCAAGAATGAATCAACACCGGGCACTCAGTAAGCATTTACTGAATTTATGTAAATAACAGAATTGCTGTTTCTGCTGTCAGTTCAGGAACAGTAACCTGTTTTGGGGTTGGGGGTGGTCACCAGAGGAACAGAGAAGATGATAGGAGGACAAAGAAAGGAGAAACAATGCTTAACAGGGGCAGACCAGAATGTAAGCAAAGCCAATCCTTTACTTTGCAGGTTTTGATTCATAGGGATGGGTTTTTCAGAGTTTAAGGTGGAATTTTTTAAATCCTTTATGTTGATCTATTTCAACTGTGGGTGTAAAATTGCTATTAGGGTCTTAAAATATCAGAATATTGCATATGGTTGAGATAAGAACAAAGATGCAAAGACTAAGAGAAAGGGGAAAGAAAAAGAAAAGTAGGCTTTATTAAACATTTCCATGATTTATCCATGAAAATGAGCATAAATTGTGGTCACCAGAGACTCAAGCAGAAAGATAAACTTGGAGGCTACAGTTAGGGCAATTTATTCTGTCCTCAATCTATTACTAAGGATATTTTCATATACCACTTACATGTTGTCTTTCATATATTTTTTCCTATTTGCTGTATCATATCCCAATTTTCTGCTGCAAACAGCTTGACAACAAAAAGACCTTTAGGCAGAGCTATTTATGTTTTCTACAAAATTAATCTCGGTTTCCTTTTCTATTACTTGTGTTCTTTTTTTTTCTTTTTAAGCCTCTTTTCCTTACTTGTACCCCACCTAAACATGGATATGTTGTGCATGTTTTTCCTCTGCAAAGAAAAATTCAAGATGTGTTATTACATTGATGGATAGCCAAAGAATCTGCATTTGCTGAAAAAAATCAGTGAAATTCTGGGTGGTATAAATTAAAACTGTTCTTGGAAACTTCTATAAAATAATTTCAGGAAAAGTGAAGCTGCTTGTTTGTAGAACTGTTTTCCTCCTACGTTCTCACCCATAGCAATAGCCCTGTCCAAAGTACAATGAAATATTTGATTACCATAAATTCTTTTTAATTCAGCAAAGAAGAGAGCTGTAAGAAATTTTGCCAAAATTATGTTTAAAAAACCATACTTTGCTCAGTAGGAGCTTGTTTCAATGACAGTCTTACCATTTTTTTTTAAAGTTTACAAAAATGTATTCAGTTCCTACATGCATGACTTGTATGTTTGTATCATCAAAGGGACAAAGCATGCTTGTTTTGAGGAAGCACTATAGTAGAGTGGGAAAATTAGTGAATTATTTAAGGGATTTGGGTTCCAGTTCTAGTTCGTCTCAGCATCAGTTTTCTCATTTGTAAAATCATGGTAATAGTTTTGTACAATTCAGGGTTTTGTAAAATTCAGGAAATAATACACTATTTTCAATCATGATCTTTAGAATTAGATAGCTCTGAATTAGACATTCCACTTCAGGATTTACTTGCTCTGGGATCCGTGGCATATAGTTTAATCTCTCTGAGCCTCATTTTCCTCATATGTAAACCACATCCATAGTTATGATAATTAGGTGAGAAATGGTATCGAAAGTTACTTCTATAATGGCTGCCATATTATATAACATTCTTTTTCTTTCCTTCATACATTTGTAATAGAGCAATTTGTGTAATTGTTTATAAAGATTTGCTCTCCCACTAGACTACAAACTCCCACAGGAGAGAGAACATATAGCTTGTGTTTAAAGCTGTACCCCAATCTTCTTGCAAAGTGCCTGTTATAAAATGTGCTCAATAAATATTTGTTGAATGGAAGAATGGATGTTAAGTTCCCACCTCTTTCTCTTGCACAGGCACTCAGTAAACGGCAAATGAATGAAATAATTTTAGAAAATAAAAAATGTAGCATATCATTAGTAATCGTTATATGTCTGGCATAGCACCAAAAGGAAATACCATTGTAAAACACACTGGTGTAAGTGTAATTTCAATATAACTGCCTGATTTTCTTTTCCCAATGATGTAAATACTAAAATCCTTTGAAAGCATAAGTTCTCCCTTCTGGAGACATATTTATTATGAAAAGAAAACCCCAGAAAATTCTCTTTGAAATATGGCTTGTGAAAACTAGAATTTAAAACTTGAGTTTAGGGGCGCCTGGGTGGCTCAGTTGGTTGGGCGACTGCCTTCGGCTCAGGTCATGATCCTGGAGTCCCTGGATCGAGTCCCGCATCGGGCTCCCTGCTCGGCAGGGAGTCTGCTTCGTCCTCGGACCCTATCCCCTCTCATGTGTTCTTTCTCTCTCATTCTCTCTCTCTCAAATAAATGAATAAAATCTTAAAAAAATAAAAAAATAAAACTTGAGTTTAAAACCATGTACATCCCAAGAAATCAGTCTCCCAAATGCGAACATGTTACATTACTAGATCAGTTTCAGGTTTATAGCAAAACTGAAAGGAAGGTACAGAGATGTCCCATGTATTCCCTGCCCCCAACACATGCACAGCGTCCCCCATCATCAACATCTCCCACCAGAGTGGGACATTGTTACAACTGATGAACCTACATTGACACATTGTTGTCACCCAAAGACCATAGTTTCCCTTAGGTTTTACTTTGGGTGATACACTTTTTATGGGTTTGGACAAATGTATAGTGACATGTGCTATTGTTATAGTATCACACAGAATGTTTTCACTGCCCTATAAATCCTCTGTGCTCCACCTATTCACCCCTCCCCCTAACCCCGGCAACCACTGATCTTTTTACTCACTAGACTTTTTTTTTTAATAATTTTTAATTTACAGGAAAATTGAACCAATGATATGAAGAGTTCCCATATGTCCAACTCTCACACAGTTTTCCCTACTATTAACAGTTTATGTTAGAGTATTTATTATAGTCAATAAACCAATACTTATATGTTATCAACTAAATTCCATAGTTTATTCAGATTTTATTTTTTTATCTATTTTCCATTCCATGATCTTATTCAGGATACCTTGTTACATTTAGCTATCCTTTCTCCTTAAGCTCCTCTTGGCTGTGATAGTTTCTCACATTTTTGTCAGTTTTGATGACCTTGAGAGTTTTGAGGAGAAATGGTCAGGTTTATTGAAGGATACTGCTCTATTGAAATTTGTCTGATGTTTTTCTCATGATTAGACCAAGGTTGTGGATTTTAGGGAGAAAGATCACAGAGTCTAAGTGTCATTTTCATCAGATCATATTAATGGTACATACTATCAGCATGAGTTATCACTATTAATGTTGACCTTGATCACCTTGCTGAAGTATTTTTTGTCAAGTTTCTCCAATGTAGAAAAAAAATTTTTTTTGGTTTGCCTTTTCCATACCACACTCTTCAGAGGGAAATCATTATGTGCAATCCTGATTTCTTAGTTGGTTGCATTTGATTATATAACCTTGTACGTTTACTTCTATTATGTTAGACATTGTATCTGTTTTAGTTTCATTACTTGTGAATGAGAAGGCTGAAATGCCACCTGTGTTGCAATGGTAAGAGTAAGAGAAGCATTGCTTACCAAGTGAATCCTAATGAAACACAAATGGCAAAGATCTGAAGTTAGCAGTTAGAAAATTAAGAACCCAAAGAAGTGATCAAGAGATAGACCAGCAGTTCTTAGAGCTTTTGGTTTCAGGATCAGAATTATTGAGGACCACCAGGAGCTTTTGCTAACCTATTACATTATTAAAAATTAAAACCAAGGAGGGGTGCCTGGGTGGCTCAGTCGGTTGTATCTGACTCTTGATTTTGGCCCAGGTCATGGTCTCAGGGTCTTGCGATCAATCCCAGAGTCAGGCTCCCTGCTCAGCTCAGAGTCTGTTTGTTGTTCTCCCCCTGTTCCTTGCTACCCCTCTCCCCTGCTCGTGCTTGCTCTCTCCCTCTCTCTCTCTCTCTCTCAAAAAAAGAAGATAGTCGGATACTTACTTATGATACCATATATTCTTTTGATTGAAGTATATGAGAAAAATTTGTGGCCTCATACAGATATGTAATTGGAAAAGGGAAATATTTATTATTATTATTTAATTTAAATTCAATTAATTAACATATAGTGTATTATTGGTTTCAGAAGTAGAGTTCAGTGGTTCATCAGTCTTATATAATGCCCAGTGCTCATTACATCACGTACCCTCCTTAATGTCCATCACCCAGTTACCCCATCCTCCTACGGCCCTCCCCCAGCAACCCTTGGTTGGTTTCTTATAATTAAGAGTCTCCCTCTCTGATTTTGTCTTCTTTTATTTTTTCCTCCCTTCCCCTATGATCCTCTGTTTTGTTTCTTAAATTCCACGTATGAGTGAGATCATATGATAATTGTCTTTCTCTGATTGACTTATTTCACTTAGCATAATACACTCTAGTTCCATTCAGGTCATCACAAACGGCAAGATTTCACATTTTGATTGCTGAATATTCCATTGTATATATATGCCACATCTTCTTTATCCATTCATCTGTCGATGGACATTTCCATAGTCTGGCTATTGTGGACATTGCTGCTATAAACGTTGGGGTGCAGGTTCCCCTTCAGATCACTACATTTGTATCTTTGGGGTAAATACCTAGTAGTGCAATTGCTGGGTCATAGGGTAGCTCTATTTTCAACTTTGTTTTTTTAAGATTTTATTTATTTATTTGACAGAGAGAGACACAGTGAGAGAGGGAACACAAGCAGGGGGAGTGGGAGAGGGAGAAGTAGGCTTCCCGCTGAGCAGGGAGCCCGATGCGGGACTTGATCCCAGGACCCTGGGATCATGACCTGAGCCGAAGGCAGATGCCTAACAACTGAGCCACCCAGGCACTCCTACTTTCAACTTTTTGAGGAACCTCCATACTGTTTTCCAGAGTGGCTGCACCAGCTTGAATTCCCACCAAGAGTGTAAGAGGGTTCCCAAAAAGGGGATTATTTTAATAGATTTTTCAGATAATTGTCAACAATACACTAAAACTAAGCTAAAATCAACACGTGGTAGTTTCTTAAAGATTAGCTGCAATGTGGAACATGAAAGCATATCAGTAAACTTTTTGTATCTGTACATTAAACTCTTGCACTTTAAATGCATTTTCTACCTAGACATAATTTTGTAATATTATGCAATTGCTATGTGGAAAATAGCACTGAGTTATGCAGATACTTCAAATATCAATTTGAAGTTCAACAGTTCATTAAGCAATATAAATCTTTAAAAATCACATACATTGGAAAATCTTTTAAGGATTGGATTCTAGGGGCGCCTGGGTGGCTCAGTCGTTAAGCGTCTGCCTTCGGCTCAGGTCATGATCCCAGGGTTCTGGGATCGAGCCCCGCATCGGGCTCTCTGCTCTGCGGGAAGCCTGCTTCTCCCTCTCCCACTCCCCCTGCTTGTGTTCCCTCTCTCGCTGTGTCTCTCTCTGTCAAATAAATAAATAAAATCTTTAAAAAAAAAAAAAAAGGATTGGATTCTATGTTCACCCCAGTGGATAAAAGTTTTCCAAATTCCTAATTTTCATTTGGAAGCTTGAATTTTATCTTTGGAAACCAACAGTGCCAACTGTTTTACTAAAAGGAACAGTCTCACTTTGTTTATTTGATTTTTGTGAAAATATTTGCCAGATATCCAACTCTGAATAATGTCAGCTTGTCCGTTCATTCCAGGAAAAATGCCATTCCTTGAATCACGCTGCTGTCAGATCACAACTCAATTGCACAGGTGTTTTTCCTTAAGACCACCACTGCACTTCAGTGTGCAGCTTTCGTGCTTGATGCTACTTCCCGTTTTGCCAAAGAAAATGTTAAAAAGAGGTGTGCTCTCTACTTGGGATTTCATAAAGAATAATTTTTACTCCTTCATCAAGGATGTTTGTAAGTGAAATCAGCAGTGAAGAATGCAAAGAATATTAGTACACTTTGGTGCCACTGTCTTTATGCTCAAGTCCCAAGCATTTTGACCATCACTGCTTTTAAACCATCAGTTCCAAAGTCAATGTATTTTGTACTCTCTTTCTGTTGTAATTTCATAGATTATGATTTAATTTTTAGAGAAAACAGGCAACATTCACACATAAGTCAAGAAGCATTAGAAGAAATATTATAGTGGCTCAGGTCATGATCTCAGGGTTGTGAGATCGAGCTCCGTGCTGGGCTTCGAGCCTGCTTAAGATTCTCTCTCTCCTCTGCCCCTCCCTTCTCCCTCCCCCCCCCCAAAAAAAATAAAGAGAAGGGATATAAGTAAACTATATCCTATATCCTGTCTCTCATTTAATTCATTACTAAGTTTTGATTGTACCTCCCAGCTATTTCAAATTTGTCCACACAGCCTCTGCCCTGTCTAAGCCACTATTATCTTACCTCAGCATCTGATTGATTTATTTCCTTCCCTTATTCCTATCCAATATATTTTCCACTAAGCATCCCAGTGATCTTTTTCAGATCTGATCTTAAAATTAATGTAATCTTAACAAGAATCTAATCATCTCTTCCTATAAACTTCCCAACTGGCAGCCCACTGCATTTTGATTTTTAAAAACTCCCTACCCAGCCCTGTGAGGTGTGGCCTTTGCCTATTTTACCAACCTCACCTCATGCCATTTTCAACCTTGAACACCAATGACCATCCACAGTGGTTTCTTAATTCCTCAAACATGAACACTCTAAGCACTTTCCTCCATCAAGAACTTTACATACTGTATTCCTTCAGCTTATAATATTCCTCCTTTCCCTCCTAGCTGGGCTAACCCCTACACACTTCTCAAGTCTTGCCTGAAATAGAGAGGCCTCACCTGACACTCCTCATCTTAATCAGGTCTTCATGCTTTATACTCCCATAACACCAACAGAAAGCATATCTCAAATTGTATAGTGAATTCTTAATATTTATCCCTCCACTTTGCTGTAAGCTCCATGCAAGCATAGGCTGTATCTGTTTTGTTTACCAATAAATCTCTTGAAACCAGCACAGTACCTAGTGCTGGTACATTAGATAGTTAACATACGAATGAATATGAGGGGGGACTTTTAACAAGAATAGATAAGAAATTACAACGGGATATTTAAAAATATTCATGGCGGGGCCCCTGGGTGGCTCAGTCGTTAAGCGTCTGCCTTCAGCTCAGGTCATGATCCCAGGGTCCTGGAATCGAGCCCCACATCCGGGCTCCCTGCTCAGCGGGGAGCCTGCTTCTCCCTCTCCCACTCTGCCTGCTTGTGTTCCCTCTCTCACTGTCTCTCTCTGTCAAATAAATAAATAAAATATTAAAAAAAAAATAAAAAATAAAAATATTCATGGCTTCCATCCAAAACACATGCATGTTTTAAATAAAAATTTAGTTGTTTTAGTCCAAACACTTTTCAGCTGTATGTGCCAAACAAAACCAAGCGAAACAGCTTCAGTAAAAAGAGGAATGTATTGGTTCATGTAACTGAAACTCTAAGGATTAACACTGAACACATACAGATTCAGGCGTTTAAGTCATGTCAGCCCGAATCTTTCTATTTCAGCATTGCTTGTCCTCTATGTTGGTTCCCATCCCTGCTGCCCTGTTCCAGTCACACGTGGAAGGAGAAATGGCCCTAGAAAACTTAAGCTCATAGGCATAATAGAACTTTTAATTCCACAGGACAAAACTCCTTCCTGATAACTCCAATAAAAGTTCTGGCAATGCCCATCATGGCCTAGGTTTGTCCACATGTCCATCCCTGAACTAGGAGAATAGAATATTCTGATTGGTCACCTGAGCCATGTGGGCTGAATGGAGCAAAGGGGGTTTTTGAAGGGAAAGTTGGGAAGCTATTCCCTCAGAAAGGGGATGGATGGTGGGGAGACCAAAACAAAAGATACCCACTTTATACAGAAAAATTATCTTTAGAGGAACAATGTAGATTAAAAATAAAACTGCAGGGCGCCTGGGCGGCTCAGTTGGTTAAGCGACTGCCTTCGACTCAGGTCATGATCCTGGAGTCCCTGGATCGAGTCCCGCATCGGGCTCCCTGCTCAGCAGGGAGTCTGCTTCTCCCTCTGACCCTCCCCCCTCTCATGTGCTCTCTCTCTCAGTCTCTCTCTCTCAAATATATAAATAAAATCTTTAAAAAAATAAAACAATAAAATAAATAAATAAATAAATAAAAATAAAACTGCATACAAACTATTTACTCTTGAGAAAAATCTTAGAGAAAAATAAAATTTCTCTACTTAAAAAAAAAAGGATATTGCCCACAGAAAAGAACATGATAATTTGAGCCATGAGACAGTGGAATAATAATAATAGCATAAGTAGGCTGACAGAAATGTCATCAAATTTATACTTGAACTAATCCCAGAATTAATTTCTGCGAATAGAGAATTAATACAAGACTGGGTCCTATGCCAGTGAACAGGCTATTTCAAGCACCTTTAGGGGGTTTCATTCTTAAGCAGTTGAAATCATGGTCTCATATAATTGGTATAATCATAATTTGGTATCTGCTATTTGTCAATGTAGGTCCCTAAAACCCCTTTAGTTTGAATGATTAAAATGTTTCCCCTGGGGGTGCCTGGGTAGCTGAGTCAGTTAAGCGTCTGCCTGTGGCTCAGGTCATGATCCCAGGGTCCTGAGATTGAGCTCTGCATTGGGCTCCCTGCTTAGCGGGGAGTCGGCTTCTCCCTCTCCCTCTGCCTGCCCTTCCCCCAGTTTGTACTCTCTCTCTCCGTCAAATAAATAAATAAATAAATAAATAAATAAATAAATAAATAAATAAAATCTTTTAAAAAATAAATTTAAAAATAAAATGTTTACCTTGATTTGAGTACTAGCTGTTAGTTGTAGCCTCTGGTGTTCTGCCTTTGTTTTTCCAGCTACCAGTATCTGGCCAGTCAATCAGTAGGGACAAGGTTTGTGGATTGTACATTGATATCTCAGCTCCACCATGTGGTGACAATTGGAATTAAGTTTGCCTCCCCTTGGAGGCAGGATCTCCTGATTAAAAACAAGCACAAGAACATGAGGGTGAAACAGAGTTAAAAAAAAAAAGGGACTTCTAGCTGCATCTGAACATCTACTTTATTCCAGACAAAGATGAAATTGAAAATTATACAAATGGAAGTTTTAATATTTTCTTCCTGTCCTCCAGGATATACTCCCTGATACCCACGCCCCACTGTGGAGACCAGTGACCTAGAGAAATCCTTACACATGAGGCCCAAAAGATACATACAGCAATATTCATTGAGGCAACTGTTTTTAATAACAAAACATTTTGAAGCAACCTAAATGTCCATTAACAGGTAAATGATAAATTTTAAAATATTCATTCAATGGAATATATGTAGTCAATGGAATACCTTACAGCAGGTTAAAATAACTGGATTGGAGCTAGCCATATCACAGAGGATAAATATCACAATATTGATGAGGAAAAAGGAAGTTGTAGGATGATGTGTAGTGTATTACTTTAAAATATGAGCACTTTAAAACATGTTAGATAATCTTATATATTATTTATGGATACATACATATACAAAAATAGTATGTACACGTGGATGGCCATCAAAAGCACCAAAGTTAGGATAATGGTTCTTTTGGAAAGGGAAGGGAAGACTTGGGATTGAGGTGGGGTCTGGAGCAAATGTGGTAATATATAAGATTTGAGAAAGCTTAGAGATGGGTACCATGTTATACATATAATATGCTGAATAATTTACTATGTGTTTAAATTATAATGTAATATTAAAATATTCAATAAAAAGATTTTAAAAATTTTATTTATTTGAGAGAGAGAGAGAGTGACAGCAAGAGACTGCCAGCTGGGGGAAGAGAGAGGGACAAGCGCAGTCTGTGCTGAGCGCAGAGTCTGACACGGGGCTCAATCTCCAGACCCTGAGATCATGACCTGA
Organism: Mirounga leonina; assembly: GCF_011800145.1. Classification (NCBI taxonomy): domain Eukaryota; kingdom Metazoa; phylum Chordata; class Mammalia; order Carnivora; family Phocidae; genus Mirounga; species Mirounga leonina. The sequence goes on along the minus strand of NW_023270826.1, from coordinate 318,076 downwards.
GCCGAAATCAAGAGGTGGATGCTTAATCGACTGAACCACCCAGGTGCCCCACAATAAAAAGATTTTAAAAAGTTACCCCAAAGAAGATATGGGAGGAAGACTAGAAGGATAAAGTCAAAATTATTTTATGTCTACTGTATACCAAAGCAAACCTAATAGGAAATGAAGTGGTATAAAATTATCTATTTAAATACTAAAATGACCAAGAATTATGACAGGCATTCCATTAGAGAGAATGAGCTAAGAGCTAAAATCTTCAAAAAACGAGGGGGTGGGGTTTGACCTTGAGGGTATGCAGATGATAGCCACAAGTAGAGATACTATTTGGTATCCTGATGAAAAGCTAGGGGTTTTTAGGGAGAGGAGAGACGGATCATCCAGAAGGAACAAGGTGGACAAAGAGCATATCTACTCCATGACAAGGCTCAGTTGGAGCAGGGGTGCAAAGGAAGCAGGGTCTTAGGGGAGAGCCCTGTTTCCTTTAGAACAAGAAAGTTAAGGGTCTGTTCAGAGGAGAGGATGAAGAAAGAGTGGATTTTGCTGATGACAATAAATGAATAAGTATGAAAGGATTAATGAAAAGTGAGACTTAGGATGTATCTAATGATTGTGTAAAGGCCTATGTAAAAGGCAAATTGCTACCTAAATGTAAAATATCATTATTATCTCTTTAACTGCCTTGATTGAGGAAACCTCATTCTGCTTTCCTAGCTTTCTTTACATTAATTTGTCCTTTCTAAATGGACAATATTCTTGTCCAGCCTTATTAATTTTTGTTTCTTATAGTTCCTCTTATATTCCCTACACATCTTTTCTAAAATCTCTTTGGGGAGTGGGGAGAGAAACTCTCCTTTTAAGCAAAACACCATCATGTAACTCTAATTGCATAATGTCCTATTATTCTGTCTGCCTTAAACCCAAATGTAACAATGACCAGAACTTTAGAGCTGGAGGAGAACTTTAAGATAACCTAATACAACCTTCTCATTTTACAACTGACCAGAGATTATGTGGTTTGCCAGATTTAATTGGTTGGTGACTAGCAGAAGCAGGGCTAGAATCCATGCCCCCTCTCCAACTTCCGTTTTTTTCTTTAAACAGCAGAAACAGAAAGCACCTGCTAGAGGGGCACTGTATGCTGGTGGGTAAGTACAGGCTCTGATGGCCAACTCTCCAAGTTCAAACTGTAAGTCTGCTACTTATTAGCTGTGTGACATTGGCCACACAATCTAACTGCTCTGTGCCTCAGTTCCCTCCTCTACAAGATGGAAGGCATAACTGTATCTCCTTCATAAAGTTGTTATAACGATTAAATGAATTAATGCATGGAAAGAGTGACCAGAAATCTAAGCTATTGTTTCTATTTAACACACACTCTCCTAGCTGCTGATAGAACAGAGATGAACAGAGGCCAGGGATTTTTTTTTTTTAAGATTTTATTTTTATTTATTTATTTATTTATTTATTTTTTAAAGATTTTATTTATTTATTTATTTGACAGAGAGAGACACAGCGAGAGGGAACACAAGCAGGGGGAGTGGGAGAGGGAGAAGCAGGCTTCCCGCAGAGCCGGGAGCCCGATGTGGGGCTCGATCCCAGGACCCTGGGATCATGACCTGAGCCGAAGGCAGACACTTAACGACTGAGCCACCCAGGCGCCCCAAGATTTTATTTTTTAAAGTTATCTCTACACCCGACATGGGGCTCGAACTCACAACCCCGAGATCAATAGTTTCCTGCTCTATCTCCTCAGCCGGCCAGGCCAGGGATTTTACCCACAGCTGTTTTTGTTTGGTCTGGGGTTTAAGAAACCAAACCAAACCAAACCATCACCACCAACAATAACAAAAAACACACCTGAGAAAATGTTTACAAATCTGGATAGTTCACATAGAGATCTAAATACCTAGTCTCTCTCAAAAATTGGAAGGTCCAGCATCTAAGCCAGAATTCTGATATAATAACAATTGGCTGGAGCTAAAACAGCTGCCCCTTTTTAGTCCACACCACTTACATAATGTGCATGTATGTACTAGCACCCTTCCAGCTATCTTTTAACTTTACCTGCCTTTACTTTATGCCTTTGAAATCTCATCCCAGACTAAGACAGTGTCTGTTCTCAAGGAACTCACAATCCAATAGGTGAGATGCAGCCGCTAAAAAATTCACAATACAGTATGATAGAAAACAAATACAAAGTTGCAGAGTACAAAATACAGCAGCAGTCTGAAGGAACACCAGTGCCTACTGAATGGTGGAGGTGCTGGGTTGGTGATGCATGTTGTCAAGAAAGTGTCTTTGAAAAAGAAAGAGTAGAAGAGGATTGCAGAGAGAACAAGGTGTGCAAAGACATTGGAATGGGAAACAGTTTTGTGTGTTTAGCAACTGAAGACTTCAGTTTTGGAGAACATAGAAGAAGAGAAGTAGGCTGACGCTAGATAATAAAAGCCCCTTAATTTGGATTTAACCCTGTAGAAATGGGTAGAACTTGAAATGGTTTCTGTCATTAAATTCTAAATCTAATTTTAATGCAATTATGCCTTGATACCCTTACCATTCTCCTTGAAATGTCTTTGGACCTTGTTGGAGAAATAAATGCTGTACAATGCACAATATTCTATGAAATATTTTAATAGCAAACTGCCACTTCAAGAAGAAGCTCTGCCTTCTGAAGAGTGGCTAAAATACAGTTTTTAGATTTGTCTGCAAATTAAGTTTCCTTATCTGTAAAATGGGGATAATAATAGTACCTACCTCAGAGCTATTAAATTAAGAATTAAACTCATTATGATTCATGTAAAGAGCTTACCAAGGTATCTGATACAGGGTAAAAGTAGTCAGTTAATATGAGTTATAATGTATTATGATACTTACTGAGTCTTCCTTGTCTATTTTACCTATCATTGAGAAAATCTAACATTTCATTGAGTCAAATATGTATTTTTCATCGAAAACTGAAGTTAAGGGCACCCGGGTGGCTCAATCTATGTCTGCCTTTGGCTCAAGTCATGATCCCTGGGTTCTGGGACGGAGTCCCCTATAGGCTCCCTGCTCAGCAAGGACTCTGCTTCTCCTTCTGCCCCTCCCCCCCGCTCGTGCTCGCTCTCGCAAAAATAAATAAATAAAATCTTAAAAAGAAAGAAAGAAAGAAAGTTGAAGTTAAATTAAGCCTGGTGGCATCTTCATTCTGTCTGTAATAAAAAATGAATGCAAAAAATACTAGATGAAAATGCCAAGATAAAACTTCCTTCCCCTCTATATTATTGGTTGCAAATGTTTCAAGAACGACTTAAAGATTTTTCTGCAACATAGAAAGTGCAAGTTATCGTCCGCAGTTATTAATTAAATATAATAGCTTATTAGTGGTATAATTAAGGTGCTTAGGTAGCAGTTTCTCCAGTTCCTCCAGGCTCATCGAGGAGGAAAACCCTCAGGCAAAAGACCTTTTCATATCTGACAGTAACATCTTGGATAGCCAGGGAGCTCGGACAATCATTTGGCGGGAAAAGAATAAATACAGACCAAATTCACACAATCTGTTTCTGTTTAGTTTATAAACTGCGATCGAGTCTGTCAGGTTTTGTGCATTGTGGGACTTGAAGTCCACAAGCAAGAAATGAACAGGGCTGTCAAAGCTTGGAAGGCGGCAGCCCCTGCAGGTCTGAGCAGTAAGGACTACGACTCCCGACACACATTGCAAGGCCGCGCCGTAATTACGGGCAACCAACCATACCCGAGCAGGGCAAGCCCCAGCCCCCCGGCTCGTAGGACTGCCTCCACCAATGGCAGAGCTCCCAGCGCAGAGCCTGCGGGTTAGGTTGTGAGGCTCGGGCCGGGGGCGGGGAGGAGCTGAGGGGGTTCAGAACGCGCTCGGCCGCTGGGTGGGTCGGGGCGTTCGGCGCGCCCTTCATTGAAGCGGCGGTGGCTGGGCTGGGCGCCGGGAGTGGGAAGCGACGGCGCGGCTGGAAAATGCCAGTCCATTCCCGAGGGGATAAGAAGGAAACGAACCATCACGATGAGATGGAGGTGGACTACGCCGAAAACGAGGGGAGCAGCTCAGAGGACGAGGACACGGAAAGCTCCTCGGTCTCCGAGGATGGAGATAGCTCAGGTGTGCAACCCACCGGGGCCGGGACCCTGAGTCCTCGCGCCGGGCGCACGCCAGGCCGCTCTCCGCACGCCGGGCAGCTGCGTCCTGCTGGGAGTGCGGGGCGGGGAAGAGAGGAAAGGGGCGGAGACTGGCTCCCGGCCCTCGGCAGCACCCGGACTCGTCGTGGGGCGCTGCCTGGCTCCCGGCAGGTCCCTGCTGGCGGGGCGGGACCCGGCGCGGGCCTGGGCTCGCCCAGCTCCGGGACGCCGCGCGGTCCTGCTCGCCGTCGGACCCGCCCTGGGGACCTCCGGGCAGTGCCCGGGGCTGTGGACCAAAGCCGGAATGCCCCAACTTGTTTAGGAGACCTCGGAAATAACTCTTAGCCCCAGACCAATGACTTCTTTCCTTATTTTTATCTTTCCAACCCCTCTCAACGTGGGTGGGTTGTCAGGGCCGAGGTTAGATTTGTGCCGGCTCTTGGCTGGTTTAGAATTTGTTAATCTCAGTTTCCAAGTCAGCCTGTCAGTCAGCACTTGACATCAGCGCTCCTGCGGGGGCTGACTTGTAGCTGTCCCATTTACAGTATCTCTCTGAACTTTGCAAGACTGAGAAGAGCGCGACATGAGGGGTGATTTTGGATCTTCATATGCATATAAATTGGCTGATTTGGGGCAGCTCTGAAATTTTCCGAATCTTTTCTTCCCTGTGATCTTTTCTAATTTTGGGCTCTTTCAGGTTTTTGCGGTTGGAGGGCAGATTAACATCATAGGTCAATTCTGCAAACTTTTAGGATGGTTATTTAAAAAAGAAATGGAATATGTGATTGCCTGGATTCTTTTTCTTTTATTCCATATGATGAGGATGAAACTTAAACTTCTTTGTCTTGGCCTGATTTTGGCCATGTAAAGCAAGGATTTGATGACAGTCTGTTATTGCCCTGATACACTCTTTTTCAGGTTTCTCTTTCAAAGCAAACCTTCATGGAAGTATGTAATTTCAATCAATAAATTGCCATCCCCAAATAGGCATTTATGAGTGATTTTCTTGAGCTGCACTGGGCACCAGTCAGTGTGAGGTATAAATAAATAGTTATGATCTGATCTCAATTAAACAGCTGTCATAAATCAGTACTTGAGTAAACTACCAAATGAATACTTAACTGTAAACAATGCTATAGGATTTCAGAGACAGAGGAAATCTTTTCAGAATACGGTGGCCAGCAAAGGCTAGTTGAAAAAGGTGGGATTATTTTAATTATCTTGAAGAATGGCTAGAATTTGGGTTGGGGTGGTATGTTGGATTGGGAGGAATATAAGAAAAGCAAAGGCTAGAGTTTAGGCTTATTCAAAAGAGTGAGAAACCAGTTTTGTTGGGAGAAGGATTTGAGCTAGAAAAGGAAAAGAAGGTATAGATGTGAAAGATTTTTAAAAAGCACAAAACAAGATTGATGTATGCAAGTTTATTAGGAGTGAAGGTAAGAGGAAAACCCCAGATACAAGGTGAATGGAAATAGCCTGAATAGAAATAGAAAAGTGAAAGATTTGAGATGAAGATGGAAGTTAGAATATTTCAGACATGTTGCTTTTGAGGTGATGGTGGTATATTTAAGTCAGGGTGTCAACTGACAGATGGAAATGTGGCATTGGAACCTGCCTGGGATAGGAAGCATAACTTGGAAGTCATCTGCCTAGCCATGAAAGCAGGTGAGATTTCGTAAGTGAGCAATACAGAGAAAGAACATCTAGGCTGTATGTGAATATATTTTCTAGATCTGTAAAATGCTTGCTCTTCAAGTGTTGTTTTTTTGATGGGAGCTAGGATCTCACAAAATGACATCAGTTTGTTAATTTTTATGCTGACTTTTGTGATTTTTCACTGATTTTTATTCCATCCCAGAAAATAATGGACAACTTAATTTTGAAGAATGTAATAATAATTTGAACTACAAAAGTCAAGTTTTTTAAACGCAAAGACATTAAATAAATTATGCAGTTTTGCTTCTTGGGAAAGCATTTCTTTTCTGCCATATGTCTTTCATGTTAAACTTCCACAGTTTTATTCTTCTCAAACCTTGGTACTGAGCAGGTCCTAAAGCTACAAAACAAAATAAAACAAAACACTCTACTATCCAGAGATACTGGGAAGTGAGTCATCTTGAGGGACCAAGTTTTAAATAGCCAAAAACTAAGCTATTAAGAGCCAGAAATAATTTTAATCTGTTTTGGGAAAGTTAAAAAAAAATGAACCCTATAGTTCCTTGCTGTATGAAAATAACTGAACATAATTTAACTCTTTCTCATAGTTTGACCTTTATTTGATGCAGATCAAGATGCAGATCATCTTGTGCTTCACTTAATCTGAAGTGTTGAATATATGTGATGTAAAAATAGAAGATATGGAAAATAGGAGAGAGCTGGTAATTAACAGTTGCTTTCCTTCAAAAGTTTGCTTGTTTTTCTCTTCATTTTCCTTTTTCTCACTTACTGACAGTAATTTGGGGGAGAGGGAATAATGAGAATATGAGTAGGAGACCAAGATATCTTGTGGAAAACAGAATGAGATTAGTTTTCTTCTTTATGTGACTGGCAAATTAGTCATGTAAGCAGTTCTGAAATAAGAATTCCAAAAGTGTTTTTGAGCAATGTCCTTTAATGGACATAATCATTTTAGTGCTTAAGTTCTGTTGAGTTGATGAAAAATAAACCAAAAGTGGATTAATTACTTCATATAGTATAGTTTGATGTCAGCCCTTTAAGATGATTTAAAAATGAATAAAAATAAGAAGGTCTAGAGATTGCTATAGCTCTAATTCTCATTTGTATTTTACGTTAAAACCTGCAGTGGAAGTTACTTTGGGTAAATGTTTATTTTTTCTTAAGGCTTAATATAGGTCTTGCATATCTAACTTCATATTATAGTTTGGTGTGTGTTTTTTGTTTTGTTTTGTTTTTTACCATTTTAATTAACATTCAGATAACTTGGAACATAAAATTAATTTTTTCTTTGCTCTTTGCCTTTTATTAACAGAAATGGATGATGAAGACTGTGAAAGAAGAAGAATGGAATGTTTAGATGAAATGTCCAATCTAGAAAAACAGTTTACCGATCTCAAGGATCAGTAAGTAGTAATGTCAGAAGGTCATTGTCACTGAATCTCAATCATGTCACATGTATATTAGCACAAGAGAAATTATATTCATTCTGAAGTATTTTCCTTTTTGTATTTTATGGGACTGACTGATCTGAAAGAGGCTTCAACTGTGGTTTGCCTGCTGAAGACCTCGTTAACTCAACTAAGGGTTTTGAGGCAGGTTTTTTGGGGGGTATAAAAACATTTCTATATGGATGTTGGTAATTAAAATGTTTTCCCTGGGTTGTTGCACCCTTGGTTCTAATCTGCTTCATTCATTTCTTTGTTAAGTAACTGGGTAAAGATAGCATTTTTTAAAATTTTAGAGTAAGAAAATATTTCCCAAAAATGGCATAGTGAATTTTGTTTATATCAACATTGGATAGTGCATACATGTTTTCACATTATTTAGTTTGCTTCTTGCAGCAGCTCTGTAAGGTTGGAAGATAACCTTATCTCCATTTTACCTGTGAGAAAATTGATGCTCAGAGGAGTGAAGTGATTTGCCCATAGTTCATCTGGAAGTGATAAACTAAGCCAGGCCTTCTGCCTCCTAGTACTATGGCGTTCCTTCCACTAAGGCACATTACTTTGGAGGAAATATAGTGGAGTAGAAAAAGCATAGGCTCTGAATCCAGGCCTTCTTCACAGATTAAAAAGGTATAATAATAGCTTTTTTATTATTAACCGTAAGGATTGTATGAGCAGTATGTGAAATTCTTAGTTTTGGCTGGTACATAGCGGGTGCTTATTAGATACTCTTTTCTCCCCCTCTTCATAAAACCCGAACTCTTATTAGCAGCTGCTTACACAAGAATGGGCCCCAGTGATTTGAGAAAACAGAATAGATGCAGATGCAGATAAAAAAAAAATCTTAAAGGTGAGCTTTTACTTTGAATCTTGCTGGCAAGGTCATGGGGCATAGCTACATATTAAGAATTGTAAATGAAAGAAACTTCTGAAAGTATGGACACCCTAATTTATTCAGAAGCTGGCTCTTCATAAATTCTTCATAATTTTGCTGCTTATTCTGTTCTCCTACTTCTTCCCTAGAGAGGCCCAAGGAAGAGATGAAGACATGTTTAATATATGGAATTGCTAGGCTAAAAGGGGACAGATTTGTTTACTAAATGAATCCTGTTTATGCCACTTCTGGTCTTAACTTTCATTGGTATGAGAGGTGAATATATAAATGTTTCAAGCTAGTGCAACAAAGTAATATAAATAATCCAAAGTTTAAAATTTTGGCTTTAAAAAACATGGTATCATTTTTTTTTATTCTAAAGATGTACATTATTAATTTTAAATTAAAATTAGTTTGGATCCCCAAAGGATCCATTATTTGGGCAGCGTGGAGAGTTCATCCAGGATCATTCTGCAAAAGAGGAAGCAAATTTGTGCTTTTGTATTTTAGTACAGGTAAGCCATGAAGGAATAATTCTCATACAATTAATTAAGATATGCCTATTGAGCTTTTAAAGTATATTTTATGGTTTCCCAAGAAGTGAAAATTACTGTATAGTTCTAGTATAAAATACTACCAAGGAACACTTTGCAGCTAGTTACTCGTTAAGCCTAATCTTGTTCATCATGGGGCTGGCAGTTGCCTTGATTTTTGCTTTTTCATGGCTCATTATGACCACAAGCCAGGTCCCCCCACCAGCCTCATTCATCTCAGGAAGTATTAAAAGTAGACCCATTACCACTGTTAATAGGATTATTTCTCAAGGAATTGGTATTCAGAAATATGTTTTAGAAATAATTAATCTTTGCACCAGGTTTATAATTATCTTTTCATCTGCCCCACTTGCCTCATTGCTATTTTTATTCTATTGTACTGTATATCTCTGTAAGCTGTCTCAAATCCTCTTTAGAAGAGGTGGGAAATATAACAATAATAATAATAATAAAAAAAACCAAGAAGTTATCCTGCTTCAACAACAACAAGTTATCCTGCTTCTCCTGTTCTAGCACCATAGGGCATAATAGCACTCCTTTCTTTTTTTTTTTTTTTTTAAAGATTTTATTTATTTATTTGAGAGAGAGAGAATGAGAGAGAGCAAGCACATGAGAGGGGGGAGGGTCAGAGGGAGAAGCAGACTCCCTGCCGAGCAGGGAGCCTGATGCGGGACTCGATCCAGGGACTCCAGGATCATGACCTGAGCCGAAGGCAGTCGCTTAACCAACTGAGCCACCCAGGCGCCCAATAGCACTCCTTTCATAGGGCAAAAATACACCATTTGCAGTTTGTATACTAGTGGAAGTTTCTTCTACCTCCTTAAAAAGATAGAGGAACTTACACCACCTAAGTTTCCATTTATTTCAATGTCTGTAGCCAATAAACATGAATTGGGATTCTACTCTGTGAATAGTATTGTGGTTGCTGGTGAGGAACTCATGATTCTTGCCTTTGATGATTTTGTTTCTGAATTCCAAGGTTGTTGAAATGATACTGGTTTTGAGGAATCTATTCTTTTAAAAGGGTTGTTAATTGAATGTTGTTAATTCACATATCCTGTTCATTCAAGCTGCTGTTCACCCTTTAGGGATACCTTATCAATATTTTAAGTTTGATGTTTTTCAGGGGTTCAGTCATCATTTTCATAAAATTTTTAGCATATTGCCCAAAGTTGTATTTATGATTTCAAAAATTATAAGTATCATGTTGTAGTTTTCTGACTTTACACATTCGTTTATCATTGTATCTTGAGTTTTAGAAAAATTTAACCCAGATATGATAATGTATTATTGGCAGTTAACTCAGATAATTTTTCCATTTTTGTTTTAAAAAAAATTTATTGTATTAACACCCAAACTTGCTCAATTCCTTCAGAATCATCATATAAATCTTTATGCTAATTATAATTATTATAAGCACCAAGATTGATTATCTTGTTTTTTTTTTAAGTTTCTATTTTAATTCCAGTTAATGTACAGTGTTATATTAATTTCAGGTGTACAATATAGTGATTCAACAATTCCATTTGTCACTGGTGCTCATCACAAATGCACACCTTAATCCCCATCACCTATTTAACCCATCCCCATCCTGCTCCCTAATTGTCCTAATTGTATTGGTTTATATTTTCAAGAGGAAAGAGGAGAATTTTATATGAAAGCCAGGTACTGTAATATTTTCAAAAGCCAACTGCTAGTTATAGTAACACCTACAAGCATAATCAGTGGTTTCTTTTTTTTTTTATTAAAAAAAATTATTTGAGAGAGAGAGAGACAGATAGTGACAGAGATGGAGAGAGAGAGCACAAGCCGGGAGGAGAGGGAGAAGCAGGCTCCCCACTGAGCAGGGAGCCCGACGCGGGGCTCGATTCCAGAACCCTGGGATCATGACCTGAGCCGAAGGCAGATGCTTAACTGACTGAGCCACCCAGGCATCCCAGAATCAGTGGTTTCTTTTAGCAGTTACTACATGCCTTCCTTATGACACATTCTTCACCTATGAGAAAGTAATGAATGGCAAAAAAAGAGTTTACAAAATGATCTTAAATTGTGTTTTGTTTTGAGAGAGAGAGTGCACGCGCACAAGCAGGGGATAGGGAGAAGGAGAGAGAGAATCTTAAGCAGGCTCCATGCTCTGTACGGAGCTCAGTCTCACGACCCTGAGATCATAATGACCTGAGTGGAAATCAAGAGTAGGATGCTTTACTGAGTGAGCCACTCAAATACCCCAGTGGTCTTAAATTGTTAATCTGCTTTGAAAGTTTTAGGATATCTTTAAAATGCCACAAAGCCAGGATTAAAAGTACCTTTCATAAAGAATGACAATGTAAACATCTTCCTGTTAAAAAGCGTGCTATCCTGCAGGATTATTGCCAAAAATAAACAATGCGTTGTCTCAAGTACTCAGTCATTGATAATCAAGGTAAAGTTACTGGTGTGACAGCTGGCAAATTAGAGTAGTTGTATGTACATTCATAAATACAGCAGCAGGGGTCTCCTACCCCATTTTTCATTTTCCCATCCACCGAGCAACTGCTTTTGTTATAGTTTCTTCATTTGCAGTCCAGACAAACTGGTAATGCTAGATCACAAGTTCAGTAGCCATTGGTTTTTACCTCCATCACTCTATTTCCTCTTTGTAAAAACCATGTAGGCCGAATATAACACGCATTCCTTTTCAAGAAAGATGGAGAGAAGCCAGGGAATTACTTATTTTGACGACCAGTAATTATTCAAAATGATTTCTTTGTTTCTTTTAAGCACAGTGTTTAAATGACCTTTTCTCCTAGAATTGATTTATTCTGCAGTTAAAACAAAACCAAAATCTAGAGTGCAAAAAAAGTAGTATCTTAGTTGTATTTTTTGTACTGTGAATTAATCGTTAAAGAATGATGTATCTAAAAAAAAAAGAAAAATATCTACTTTGTGATTACATGCATAAAGTCAAATAATGTAACTGAGTTTTTCACTTGAGATTAAGGAAAAATACATTTGGTAGGTTGTTAGAATATGAATGATATTAGGAAGAGAGAATGTATAGAAATGGTAAATTGTTAGCCTTTGTTGGGCTTTTAAAATTAATATTTTAACTTTTGCTTTGTTAAGACTTTATAAAGAACGATTAAGTCAGGTGGATGCAAAACTACAAGAAGTCATAGCTGGAAAAGCACCAGAATATTTGGAACCACTGGCAACTTTACAAGAAAATATGCAAATTCGTACAAAGGTAGCAGGTAGGAAAGTGAAACATCTTTTCCATATAGTAGAATATGAACTCTTCACTAGATTTGAAAGGTATTTGTCAAGTGAGTGTTTCTTGTTAATGAAATCACAAATTTACAGTGAGCAGAGTATTTCACTCAATCAGCCCACAGTTATTAATTCAATGCCTCTTGCTTTCCTCTGTTGCTGTGGGGGGATCAAAAAAAAGTCCTAAGATCGCTTACAGTGTTGTTGAGAAGATACTTCCACATGTAAAACAATTAGAAACATGATGCTTTTATTAAGAGCAACTGTTACTATTTAGTTTAATTTCTTATTAGATAAATTGAGATTCAATTTAAGTACTCAGTCTTTGGTTTGTAATTGGGATCCAGCCTCAGAATTGTGTCCTAGCACTGATGACAAGGGATATATCTATTTGAAGATGACTTATGATTTTTCATAGTTAAGACTAAAACTGAATTTTAACTAATGAAGATGCTGGTTTTTTTCTTTTTGGGGGACACTGATGTTCCTGCACCTATTATGTAACGTCTAAGGCATTGTTCATTGTAAGTTCTTTTTGTACTAAATCTACCTTAAGCCAAATTTTATTCTCGAATGCTTAATATTAAATATGTAGATGATGTGATACTTGCTGTCTTTGCATATTGGCTTATTAGCACACCCTGAAAAGGAAACAAGTCCTTAATTTTCTTTGGCATTCTAAAAGGACTAAGTGAGACTTATTGGATGTTTAGGAAATATTACTTGAGTCACTTATTCACTTTTCTACTGTGTGGCCTCATTTACTTTTTGATTGTACAAAGAATAGTGTGTATGTGTGAATGTGTTGCTAACGGCCTAGTTCTAGATATCTGTCCCATGCCTTTACTACATAAGAAAGAATTACATTTCTAGAGTCAACTATGGCATTGAGTTTGGTATATATCTAAGGCTCTGTGTTTGCTATTTTTTGATGGTGTATTTGCACAGCCATGTTGCCTATTTTATACTTTTGTCTTGGTAGCTCTAAGTAACCTCTCTTGAGCATCCATTCTCTAGATAAAGCTCTGTCACGAGCACTCAAACATCATATCAGTTTATGCATTTTGTTGTTATCGGTTTATACATTTAACCTTCTTGGAAGCTTTGGACTCTGAAAATAAATAATAGTTAAAAAATAGTTGTTTTGTTGGTTATTACTTATTACTTTGAGAAGATATGATTAATGAAACCAGAGTTTATTGACTATTTCCATTATGAGTCCTAAGAGATTATTTTACACAGGAAAGGAGTTTTATTTTCATTTTGATCATTCTCTATCAAACACTTGTAGGAGGTTCTTTAGAAGAATGGAGTAAGAACTAAAATTTGCAGTGCAGTTTCTTCCTAGTTCTTAAATTCTTAGTTCTCCAGTCTGCTTTGATATATATTTCAACTGAGCCTTTTTGTTTTTAAAGATTAAGCTAAAATCATTTGTCAGTTTCTTCCTGATTCATCTTATAAAAACAGTTGGACAGAATTCCTGTAAGGAAGTGATAATGAATCTCATTACTGCTAACATAATCAGAGTGATTGTGTTTGGTTGCAGGAATCTATAGAGAGCTCTGCTTAGAATCTGTAAAGAACAAATATGAATGTGAAATTCAAGCCTCTCGCCAGCATTGTGAGGTACTGTTATTTTACTTAACTTTTAAGCTAATTTCAACTCTTCAAGTCTTTTTCTGAGTGCAGTAGTTAAAAAGGTAAATAAAATAAATGAAACAAAATTCAATTGTACTTTAGCTTATCACTTGTGAATTTTCTTTTTTAAATACAGCTGTAATGGAAGCTATATTGGAAATAGGACACAAAGAAGGGACGATAGAAAAGAACTAAGTGAGAGAATTTTAGTTTTGCAACGGTTACCTTAAAAAGACTTTGTAATGATCATGTCATTTGGCATTGCTGAAAATATTAGTGCAATTAGTATACTATTCAAATTAAGACTCAAAAAGTGTATATCCAGTGGTACAGTTAGAATGTTGGGCTTAGGGGCGCCTGGGTGGCTCAGTTGGTTGAGCGACTGCCTTCGGCTCAGGTCATGATCCTGGAGTCCCGGGATCGAGTTCCGCATCGGGCTCCCTGCTCAGCCGGGAGTCTGCTTCTCCCTCTGACCTTCCTCCCTCTCATGCTCTCTGTCTCTCATTCTCTCTCTCTCAAATAAATAAATAAAATCTTTAAAAAAAAAATAAAAAGAATGTTGGGCTTATTATTAATCTGGCTCTCTAGATCTATTTCCACATCTTAGGGCAGAATTCTGTATTTATGGTGAAAAAAATAGATGTATTTTTCTCTATGTTCTCTTTATTTGAATAGTGTTTAAAAAACCTAATTTTGCAAATAACTTTTCATATAACCTAGACAAGATCATAAAAACACTCGTGGAAATAAGAGAACAAGTTCTATAATGATTCTTAATTTGTTCTTATTTTACTATATCTTTGTAAATTATTCAAATACTAAGAGTAGATAGATATAAAAATGATGGAATGTGTTGTTTCATTTTCTTGATTACTACTGAGATGAAACATCTTTTTGATGTTTACTGGCTGCTTGGATTTGTTTTCCTAAGAAGTGCCTATTCAAATCTTTTGCCTTTATGCCTTACTTACACCTATTAATGTTTTTCTCATTGACTGTAGAGGTTCTTTATGTATACTGGATACAAATACTTTGCTGGTTATATGCTTTGCAAATATTTTTACCCAGGCAATGGGATGCCTTTTCACTCTTTTTGATGATTTGATGAACAAAAGTTGTACATTCTAATGTAGCTGAATTTATCATATTTCCTTTATGATACGTGCTTTTTGTGTCTTTCCCACTTTGAGGTAAAAAGACACATTTTCCTTTCAAAGGTTGAAATTTTGCTTTTTAACATTTAGATTGCTACCTTTACCTTTAATTTTTGCATATGATATAAAGTATGGATCTATTTTTTTTTGCATATAGATAGGTAATGACAACAGCGTTTATTCTATACTCCATTGTTTTACCATGAATCAGCAATTCCATCTTTTTTCTCCCCATCTCTTATGTCAAATGTCCACTTATATGGCAGCTTGTTTCTAGCTGTTTTAATTTGTTCCATTCATCTGTTGGACTATTTATGCACTGGTAGCATAATACCTTCTTTACTGCTTTTAGTCTAGTAAGCCTTGATATCTCAATAAACTGATAATTTTACTTTGCTCTTCTTACACTTGCTATTGTTAAAATATTTTGTTGTTTAGTAACATCTTTTTTTTTTTTAAAGATTTTATTTATTTGACAGAGAGAGACAGCGAGAGAGGGAACACAAGCAGGGGGAGTGGGAGAGGGAGAAGCAGGCTCCCCGCTGAGCAGAGAGCTCAATACGGGGCTCGATCCCAGGACCCTGGGATCATGACCTGAGCTGAAGGCAGCCGCTTAACCGACTGAGCCACCCAGGCGCCCCTAGTAACATCTTTTAAAAAATTACTATTTCCTGCTGCTGTATAAAAAAGTATTTTTGTGTATTGATATTATATCCAACCATATCTACCTCTCTTCTTAATTCTAATGATTTAATTACAGATTCTTAGATTTTCCATGTAGATAATGTCATTTGTGAAAAATGGCAGTTTGTTTCTTCCATTCTGATCTTCCTCTTATTTGTTTTACTTGTCTTAATGACACTGGTGGAACATCATGGAATAGAAGCAATGAAAGCAGATCATGGTTGTGTTCTTGATTTTAAGGGAATGCTTCTTATGGTTTTCCAATAAGTATGATATTTACTATTGGGTTTTGATAAATACTCTTTTTACCAAGTTAAGGAAATTTTCTTTTGTTTCTAAGATTTTTTTTTTTTTTTTAAACCAGGAATGGTTGTTAGGTTTTAGGTTTTATTAAATCCTTGGTCTATATCTATTGAATCAGTCACGGTTTTTTGCTCTTAGTGTATTTTCTAATGTTAAGCCATCCTTGAATTTCTGAAATTATTTTTCTTGTGAATTACCAGATTCAGTTTGCTAATATTTTGTTTAGAAGCTTCATTTCTATGTTTGTCAATGAGATTTAATTTTTAAGTCTCATACTGTCCTTGATTTGATTTCAAGATCCATAAAATGAGTTAGGAATATCCCATATTTTTCTCTTTCAGAGAAATATATATTTAAGATTGCAGCCATCAGTTTTGTCAGTGCTTAGTACATCTTGTCATTATGATATATATATTTTTAACAGTCTTATAGAAAATTTGCAAGAAAGTACGAAAGAACTTTTCTGGTGAACATGAGAATGAGTTGGCAACATGATGCCCCATCACCCCTGAATACAACAAGTGAAGGACATTCTCTTGTATAACGATTCTACAGTCATCTTAATCAGGAAATGTACATTGATGTTACTGCCATCTAATGCTCAGACCCCATTTAAGTTTGAGCAGTTGTCCCAACAGCGCCCTTTATAGCAGAGATCCATTCAGAATCACTTAGTGTCTTTGTCATTGCATTTAGTTGTCATGTTGTTAGTTTCCTTCAGTGTGGAACAATTCTTCAGTCTTTCCTTTCATGATCTTTACAAATTTGAAAACTGCAGTCCAGTTATTATGTAGAATGTCAGTTTTGAATTGGTCTGCTATTTCTTCATGATTAGAAGTGGGTTTTGCCTCTCAGTAAGAATATCACAGTAGTGATGTGTTCTCACTGAATTCTCTCAGGCAGCACACAATTTTGATATGTACCATTATGGTGATATACACTTTGATCACTCGATTTAAGTGGTGTCTTCCAGGTTTCTCTCAGTACGCTTAATTTTTTTTTTTCACATTGTGATTAATAAGTATTTTAGGGAGAAGTACTTTGAAACTATGCAAGTATCTCATTCCTCGTAACTCTTTCAGTTCATTTATTTATAGAAGTATGGACTTACTGTTTCTTATTTTTTGTCTTCCTCATCTTTCAATTACTGAGGAAGGTATGTTGGAATTCTGTGTGATGGTGGATTTGTTAATACCTCCTTTATTATTATTTTTTTTGTTACTAGTTTTCTTCTTTATGTCCTAAGAAAATCCACATATTGTTCCTTTCAAAATAGTAAAGTCATTCATCATTTCAGATCTGGAGGCCAAAGGTACCGATGATGAAATGCCCCATAAGGCACGTCCACTGTCATGGATTCCTTTGATCAAAAAGGATGGTACAGTCCTGGAGACTGAATGCTCATGATTCCAGAGCTCCCAGAGAAACTTATCTCCTATGGAATTTCTTTTATCTTTTTCTTTTTTCTTACTTTCTTCTTTAAAAAAATTTTTTTTAACTGTGGTAAGAACACTTAACATTGAGGGTGCCTGGGTGGCTCAGATGGTTAAGCGTCTGCCTTCAGCTCACGTCATGATCCCAGGGTCCTGGGATCAAGTCCCGCATCAGGCTCCCTGCTCAGTGGGGAAGCCTGCTTCTCCCTCTCCCTCTCCCGCTCCCCCTGCTTGTGCTTGCTCTCTCTCTCTCTGTCAAATAAATAAATAAATAAAATCTTAAAAAAACCACAACAACATAACACTTAACATTGAGATCTACCCCTCTTAACAAATATTAACTGTGCAATACAGTATTGTTAACTATCAGTACACTGTTGTAATACAGACCTCTAGAACTTAATCATGAGGTTTAACTGAATCTTTATACCCACCCAACAGCAACTTCCCAGTTTCCTTTCTCCCTAGCTTTTGGCTACTCTCTGTTTCTATGTGTTTGGCTAGTTTATATACCTTATATAAGTGGTATCATGCAATATCTGTCCCTATGTGACTGGCTTATTTCATTTAGCATAATGTCCTCAGGGTTCATCCATGTTGTATTGTATGACAGGACTTCGGAATTTTTTAAAGATTGAATAATATTTCATTGTATGTGTATATCATATTTTCTTTATCCATTCATCCTTCATTGTGCATTTAGGTTGTTTTTCACATCTTGGGTATTGTGAGTAGTGCTGCAGTGAACACGGGAGTGCAAATCTCTTTGAGATCCTGATTTCAGTTCTTTTGGGAATATACTCAGAAGTCAGATTGCTTGGATCAGATAGTTCTATTTTTAATTTTTTTAAGGAAACTCCATACTATTTTTCATGGTAACCACACCATTTTACATTTCTATCACCTGTGCACAGGGTTTCAATTTCTCCATATCCTCACCAACACTTGTTATCTTTTGTTTTTTGATAATAGCCATACTAATAGGTGTGAAGTGATACCACACTGTGACTTTTTTTTTTTTTTTTTTTTACAGAGAGAGGGTTAGCGAGAGCAGGAACACAAGCAGGGGGAGTGGGATAGGGAGAAGCAGACTTCCCACCCAGCAGGGAGCCCGATGTGGGGCTCGATCCCAGGACCCTGAGATCATGACCTGAGCTGAAGGCAGACGCTTAACGACTGAGCCACCCAGGCACCCCCTGTGACTTTTTTTTAAAAAGATTTATTTATTTGAGAGAGAGGGAGCATGTGCATGCTTGAGTAGGGGAAGAAGCAAAAGGAGAGAGAGAGAGAATCTTAAGCAGACTCCCTACTGAGTGCGGAGCCCAGCGCCAGGCTGGATCTCATTACCCTGAGATCATAACCTGAGCCGAAACCAAGAGTCAGATGCTCAACCCACTGAGACATCCTGGTGCACCCCCATGCTGTGATTTTAATTTCCATTTTTCTGATGAATAGTGATGTTGAGCATCTTCTCATGTATTTGGCCATTTGTATGTCTTCTTTGGAAAAAGGTCTATTCAAGTCCTTTGCTAATTTTTAAATTGAGTTCCTTGTATATTTTTTATATTAGCCCTTTACCAGATACATGATTTTCAAATATTTTCTCCCATTCTGTAGGTTGCCTTTCCACCCTCATTGTTCCTTTGCTGTGCAGAGCTTTTTAGTTTGATATAGTCCCACTTATCTCTTTCTGCTTTTGTTGTCTGTGCTTTTGTGTCATATACAAGAAATCATTTCCTAGAGCAATTTCATGAAGCTTATCCTTTATATTTTCTTCTAGGGGTTTTCTAGTTTCATTTAAATCTTTAATCTGTTTCAGGGCACCTGGTGGCTCAGTCGGTTGAGTGTCCGACTCTTGATTTCAGCTCAGGTCACGATCTCAGGGTTGTGAGAATGAGACCCATGTCAGCTCCACACTCAGCAGGGAGTCTGCTTGAAATTCCCTCTCTCTCTCCCTGCCCCCACTTGTGCATGCATGCTCTCTCTCGCTCAAAAATAAATCTTTGAAAACAAAACTTTAATCCATTTTCATTTTTGTGTATGGCGTTAAGGTAAGGGTCAAATTTTATTCTTTTGCCTGTGGCTATCCAGTTTTCCCAACAGCATTTGTTGAAGAGACTAGCCATTCCCCATTATGTATTCTTTGCACCCTTGTTGAAGATTAGGTGACCAGGTATGCATGGGTTTATTTCTGGGCTCTATTTCTATTGGTCTATATGCCTGTCTTTATGCCAGTACCATACTGTTTTACTTATTATAGCTTTGTAATAATTTTGAAATTAGGACATGTGAGGCCTCATTTTGTTCTTTTTTTTTTTTTAAAGATTTTATTTATTTATTTGAGTGAGAGAGAGAGAGCACATGAGAGGGGGGAGGGTCAGAGGGAGAAGCAGACTCCCTGCCGAGCAGGGAGCCCGATGCGGGACGCGATCCCGGGACTCCAGGATCATGACCTGAGCCGAAGGCAGTCGCTTAACCAACTGAGCCACCCAGGCGCCCCTTGTTCTTTTTTTTTTTTTATTTGACAGAGAGAGAGACAGCGAGAGAGGGAACACAAGCAGGGGGAGTGGGAGACGGAGAACCAGGCTTCCCCGCGGAGCAGGGAGCCTGATGCAGGGCTCGATCCCAGGACCCTGGGATCATGACCTGAGCTGAAGGCAGATGCTTAACGACTGAGCCACCTAGGCGCCCCTTGTTCTTCTTTCTCAAGAATTTTTTTAGCTATTTGGGTTTTTGTTGTGGTTCCATATTCATTTTAGGCTTTTTTTCTATTTCTATAAAAAAAATTCCATTGGGATTTTGGTAAGAGATTGCATTGAATTTGTGAATCACTTTGGGTAGTATGGACTTTTTAACAATATTAAGTCTTCCAATCTAAGAATATGGAATGTCTTCATTTATTTGTGCTTAATTTCTTTTATCAGTGTTTCATAGTGTTCAATATGCGAGTCTTTCATTTCCTTACTTAAGTTTATTCCTAAGTATTTTTTTCTTTTTGATGCTATTATAAATGAGATTATTAGTTTCTCATCTTTTCATATTTCTACCAGTTTTTGCTTTATATAATAATTTCTCATATCTTTTTATATTTCTATCAGTTTTTGCTTTATATGTGTATGAAGTATATAGAGGCTGTATTATCAGATTCATTTTATAATTTCTGTATCTTCTAACGAATATAATATTTTATCCTTTTTATTTTTTATTTTTTTTAAAGATTTTATTTATTTATTTGACAGAGAGAGACACAGCGAGAGAGGGAACACAAGCAGGGGGAGTGGGAGAGGGAGAAGCAGGCTTGCCACCGAGCAGGGAGCCCGATGTGGGGCTCGATCCCAGGACCCTGGGATCATGACCTTAGCCCGAAGGCAGACACTTAACGACTGAGCCACCCAGGTGCCCCACATTTTATCCTTTTTAAATGTACTTTCCTCTGTAACAATGATTTTTGCCATAAAGTCTATTTTGTCTGATAATTAAAAGTAGCTATTCTTGTTTTATTTGGCCTGGCATTTGCCTGATAAAAGTTTTTTTTAATTTTAGTTTATTATTATTTTTTAAGATTTTATTTCTTTGTCAGAGAGAGAGAGCACAAGCAGAGGGAGTGGCAGGCAGAGGGAGAAATAGATCCTTACTGAGCAAGGAGCCCAATGTGGGACTCAATCCCAGGACCCTGGGATCATGACCTGAGCCAAAAGCAGATGCTTAACTGACTGAGCCACCTAGGGACCCCCAATTTTTTTTAAAGATTTATTTATTTTAATGGGGGATGGAAGGGCAGAGGGAGAGGGGGAGAGAGAGAGAGAATCTCAAGCAGACTCCCCTCTGAGTGTGGAGCTTGATGTGGGGCTCGATCTCACAACCCTGAGATCATGACCTGAGCTGAAACTAAGAGTTGGACGCTCAACTGACTGAGCCACCCAGGCACCCCTTGCCTGATGAGAGGTTTTTTATCCTTTTTCTCCAACTTTTTTATGGTCTATATTTTAGGCATATTATTTGTAAATAAATAGGACATGTGTTGATTTAAA
Organism: Mirounga leonina; assembly: GCF_011800145.1. Taxonomy (NCBI): domain Eukaryota; kingdom Metazoa; phylum Chordata; class Mammalia; order Carnivora; family Phocidae; genus Mirounga; species Mirounga leonina. The sequence continues at coordinate 296,906 of NW_023270826.1, read as the reverse complement.
AACTTTTAAGAATCCCTGTCTTTTAATTGGTAAATTTAGTCCAATTATATTTGTAGTGATTATTTTGCTATGTAATACTAACCTATTTTGTGTTTTCTATTTTTTCTGCTTTATCCTTTTTTATTCTTTCCTGACCTTTCCTGGGTGTGTGTGGTTTATTGAGTTTTAAAAATTTCATCATACAGGGGCACCTGGCTGGCTCAGTCAGTTAAGCGTCTGCCTTTGGCCCAGGTCATGATCCTAGAGTCCCAGGATTGAACCCTGTGTTAGGCTCCCTGCTCAGCGGGGAGTCTGCTTCTCCCTCTGCTCCTCCCCCTGCTCATGCTCTCTCTCTTGCTTACTCGCTCAAATAAATAAAATCTTTTTTTAAAAAATTGCATCATACATTGGTACGCTCTATATTTTAATGATTAGCTTAAATTTTCAGTATGCATATCTACATTAGAATCAAATATTAATAATTCTGTCTTCCTCCTGAATTATAAAGGACCCTTGAACTCTCTAACTTTAGTTCCTCCCTCCCAAAGTACAAGTTATAGTTGTCAGTCCTTTAGTTCCATTTTGCCTTTTTACCCTTCAAATGAAGCATTATTCTTTTTTTTTTTTTTTTTAAGATTTTATTTATTTATTTGAGAGAGAGAGAACACATGAGAGGGAAGAGGGTCAGAGGGAGAAGCAGGCTCCCCGCCGAGCAGGGAGCCCAGAAGCATTATTCTGATCTCATTGATTTAGTTCTTTTTAGGTTTTTGCATATTTTACTAGTTTTTTGCTCATTGTTTTTGAGTTGTAACCCTTCCTTGCAAGTTCCTTTTCTGCCTCTTGAAGAACATCCTAAAGATTTCTTCACTGAGAGTCCGCTGATGGTAAACTCAGTTTTTACTTGTCTAAAATAGCTTATTTGTATAATTATTTGTATAATTCTGGAATGACAGTTTAGGGGGATAAAACATTGTAGGATGATAATTATTTCCTCTTAACATTTTTAGGATTTTACTTTCCACAGTCTGCTTAGAAGTCTAATCATTTGTAGATAGCTTTTTTCCTTCCTTTTACTAGCTATTTTTACATTCTTTTCTTTGCTGTTCTTCAGTTTCTTTATTGTGTGTCTCCATAGAGATTATTTTTCTGTCCTTACTTGGATTTGTTGTGCTTTCTGAATCTGAGAATTTGTTTTCCATTAGTTCTGGAAATTTCTTAGATATTATTTTTTCTGGTATTGCCTTTCGTTTTCTCTGCTTCCTTCTGGAACTTGAGTTAGTCATATGTAAGTCCTCATTTTGTCTTCCATATTTCTTAATACTTAATTCATATATTTTTTTTTAAAGGTTTTTATTTATTTGAGAGAGAGAGCGAGAGGGAAAGTGAGAGGGAGAAGCAGACTTCCCGCTGAGCAGGGAGCCTGATGCAGGGCTTGATCCTGGACCCTGAGATCATGACCCGAGGTGAAGGCAGATGCTTAACCAACTGAGCCACCCAGGCGCCCCTTAATTCATATTTTTTACTCAGTATATTATCTGAAGTTCTTCAGAGTCTAATTCTGCTGGTTTTTTTTTTTTTTTTCTTCAAATTTCTGCCAAACCTCACAGCTTATTTCCTTATTTCATAATTCTGGACTGTAGCAGGCTTTATTGGTTGGAATTCTGTGCACCTTGGACAGAGGATGTAGTTCTTCAGATAGTATCTGCTTTTATTTCTGCTAGGTTGTTTCAGCTAGGCATCCTGGTATGCCAAAAGCACATGACTGCTTTAATTTTTTGGCTTGGAATTTCCTAGAAGATGCAGGTAATCTACATTTGAATCTCAAATATGTAGAGATCAGGCCTAAGATGACGTAGTTTTGGGAAAAACTTCCATTTATTGCCTGAGATTCATCTGAATTTCCCTCAGGTGAATCTTTTCTAGTCTGCCTTTTCTTTGAAGATATAACCCTTCAGGGCTATGCAGGGATCCCAGTTCTTGTTCCTCACTTTGCTTAGGCCCAAGATCTTTCTCTTTTTCCCAAATAGCCACTAAAAACCATTCCTCTAGGTTACCAACACCAGCAAATACCCTCAAGGAAACCATAGCTTCAACACCAGGTTAGCATGCTGGTTTCCTGCTCCTTGTTTATTTTTGGTTCTTGGAGATCTCTCTTACTTTTTTAAGAGCTTAACTATACCTTTAAAAAGATGTTTGTGGTATTTTATTTAGAATATCTGTGTAGGTGTGTTGGGAGGTTTTGTTTTGTTTTGAGATTTTCTGGGTTATGTTTTGAGGATATCTAGTCTACTGTATTGTCAGACATAAAAGTCAGCAGTGTATTGTCAAGTAATATATTTTACTTAGACAAATATATTGATATTCTTTCTCTTCCATCTTTTTTTTTTAAAGATTTTATTTATTTATTTATTTGACAGAGAGAGACACAGCGAGAGAGAGAGCACAAGCAGGGAGAATGGGAGAGGAGAAGCAGGCTTCCCGCTGAGCAGGGAGCCTGATGCGGGGCTCAATCCCAGAACCCTGGGATCATGACTGAGCCGAAGGCAGAACTTAATGACTGAGCCACCCAGGTGCCCTTCTTCCATCATTTTTTAAAGATTTATTTATTTTAGGGCGCCTGGGTGGCTCAGTTGGGTAAGTGTCTGCCTTCGGCTCGGGTCATAATCCCAGGGTCCTGGGATCGAGTCCCACATCCGGCTCCCTGCACAGTGGGGAGTCTGCTTCTCCCTCTCCCTCTGCTCCTCTTCCAGCTCATGCTCTTTCTCAAATGAATAAATAAAATCTTAAAAAAAAAGATTTTAGAGAGAGAGCAGTGCGTGTGAGAGTGTGGGGGCAGGGGCAGAGGGAGAGAGAGAGAGAGAGAGAGAGAGAATCTCAAGCAGACTCCCTGCTGAGTGTGGAGTTCAATGTGGGGCTCGATCTCAGCACCCTGAGATCATGACCTGAGCCTAAATAAGAGTTGGCCACTTAACCAACTGCGCCACCCAGGCACCCCTCTTCCATCATTTTTCAGCTTTGAAAGTCTTCCCTCCTCCATAGAGATGCTAAATATTTACCTAAATTTCTTCTAATTTAGTTATGGCTTGGTTTTTTAATACTTAATATAGAATTAGTACTATAAATGATCTGTTTACTTATATAATTAATACTCTTCAGTAGTTCAAGGGCATTTTAGACATGAAATAAAGGCTGGAAGGAAACTTACATTTAGAGTGTTATCTATTTTATATTCACACTCATTTTAATCCTTACCACAGCCTAATGAAATAGGAATTATCTTGATTTTATGAATGGGTTAACTGAGGGGCTCAGAGAGCTTAAGTAATTTGCTTAGGGTCACATGTTTAAGGAGCAGCAGAACCAAGACTGAAATCCTTTGATCTTTCTAGTCATTCATGCAATTTACCATTAAATCTGAAACTTTGTTATTCAGGGCTTTTTATCTGCTTATTACTTAGTTCTACATTTGGCTCATATAGAAATAACTGAGAGGCAGGGGAAGTGGGAAGAAGGGAGACACACTGCCAGTTGTCAAAGTAAGTTTGATTAGCAGCAGATAGAAAGAGGGGCCAGGACCAGAGACTAGAAGACATGTTCATAAGGGTATGCGTACAAAGAGTATGCCAGCAAACCACAGAGGCAATCGAGGCAGCAGATGGTTTGTGTCAAATTAAGGAAGGAAATCACATTTATAGAATACAGTGTGCCAGACACTGGGACAGGTGGTGATGCTTTATTTAGGTTATCTCATTTAAGCCTCCCCACGGATCTGGAGATGAGTGTTAAGATCGACAGCAGGTGGTAGCAAGGTCTCAGGCCCTGAGGGCTCAGGGTTAGGATTCCAGTTCCTGAGGAAATTGAGACTCTTCAGGGGTCTGATCTTGGTTATCTATTCATTTATTTATTTTTTTCTGATTATAACATTAATAAGTATTGAGAAAACTTGAGAAGTAAGTCTAAAGAAGTAAATACAATGAACCATAATCTACCAAGCAGTGGACATTTGTTAATAAGTATGTGCATGTTTGTATAATTGTTTTTCACATAGCTGGTATAACTATACATACTATTTTATATCCTGTTTTACGATCACCATTTTGTGAGGATTTCCCTATAGTTCTAAATACTCTTTTAAACCTTTGCTTTTAGCAGGTAATATGTGTACATGTTTCCTAAGGCACCGGCTTATAATGAAACACAGCAGTCCCCTCTCCCATCTCTAAATTCTACATTCCAGCAGCAATGATCTAACTCTTGTAGTTACAGCTTCTGGAATTTGCCCTCATATTTCTAAATAATATCAGTTTTAGATATTATCTATTGGTTTCCTGTTATGAAAGCTGAAGATTCTGTAATAGTTTCCCTCATCCCATTTTTCCAATACTGTTATGTCTCAATTTTTGTTTTCGTTGTAGCTATAAATATTGTTTACTGAGCCAAGAGTTACACTACACTCAAACTTCCCTTTTTATACAAATCTATTTGTAGCCTCGGAATTAATAATTGCTTCGTTTATTCTTAGTTTTGTCATTTCTTCTCAGAGATTCCAGCAGATTTATGAAAGCTTCCTAATGCTGTTTTCCATGTGATCAAATGCATCAGATAATCCCCGAGGAGCATCCCCTGTTTCCCCAGAATCCCCTGTCCTGCTCCATCCTGTGCCCTCCTTCAGATGCTTTCTAGGCCATCTGCATCACTATCTTCATGGGGTGTCTTTTCACCATCACTCTAGAAGTTCCCTTTACGTCTTTTCCACTAGATCTTGTTCTCATTTTCAGTTGGGTAGAGTAGCTTCTTGGGAAAAGGTGTATAGAAATAAGCTTGTTGAGAGCTCTTGTATTGGTTATCTGTTGCTTTGTAATAAATTACTTCAAAACTTAGTGACTTGAAACAAGAATAAAATTTATTATTTTGTAGTCTCTGTAGCGAGGAATTTGGGAGCAACTTAGCTGGTTGGTTCTGGCTCAGGGAGTCCCATAAAGTTGCAATAAAGAGGTCAGCCAGCCGAAGCAGTTATCTGAAGGCTTGACTGGGGGCTGGAGGATCTGCTTCCAAGGTGACTCAGTCACAAGGCTGGCAAGTTTTTGCTGGTTGTTGGTTGGAAGCCTTAGTTCTATGGGCCTCTCCAGATGCTGCCTGAGGGTCCCCAGGACCCAGTGACTGCATCTCTCAGAGTGAGTGATCCAAGAGAGCAGGATGGAAGCGACGATGTTTTTTATGACCTAGATTTCTGCCACATTCTATCCATTAGAAGTGAGTCAGTAACTCCTATCCACATTCAAAGGAGTAAGTATAGGTTTGGAGATTGGAGGGGTATGGGATTTTGAAGCCAAATATACAATTATAGTAAGTACTTTAAAAAAGCTGAATTACCTGTTAAAGAAGCCTGTAGAGGCACCTAAGAAGGGGAGGTTGGATGCCCATTTCTTTTCCAGGTGTCCTCTCGCTCCTGTGTTAATGACTTTCTTTCCTACTCAGGAAAGGTTTTTGAGGATCTTACGGGGTTGAGGATAAGAGAGAGAAGGACAAAGAAATAAGACTGTGAATAGATTCAAGGCACTTCTATCTGTACACTTTATACTTTTAATATCTTTAGAGGTGTCTTCAAAGCTTTAAATATTTCAGGCTCATTGTGTTTTGTTTTGTTTTTTTAATTATAAAGAATGATTAGTGGACTTATTTTAGCATTTTGGTTGACCTAGGGCAATTTTATCAATAGAAATGAAAGGGACTGCAGCAGTTAAATTTTCATAAGCTTAAAAACAAAAGCTTTTATCTACATAACATGTAGATAAGGCTGGAATAGTTCATAAGGCTTTACCAAAGGTAGGCGAACAAGTAAAAAGAAATAAGCATAGAGGGTAGCAAGCAAGGAGATGATTTTTCATATGAGATCGAGTTTTAGTCTTCAGCTTTACTTTCTCAAGCTCCTGGCTTGCCTCAAATGGACAAAAGCCGTCTTCTCTCTACCACTCAGGAGAACCTTCAAGCATGCGTAGACTCTAAATTTCAAACCCAAAAGAGAGGATTTCATGATTTACACTGGGAGTGCTGCCAAATGGCTGTGGCCTGTGCCTTCCACAAGAAATCCTATCTAACTGTATTCCAGTAGTTTCTATGAGACGACAGTCATATCTAACTATGTATCAGTAGTCTATCCTCACTAGAGGAAGGGTGTGGTGGATGGGTTGGGGATCTGTCATAAGCTTTTTATATAACAAATCTAAATATTATACTTATGTATATTTTATCCCTTTGAAAATAAGGGATATAATGTTTTCTAATTAAAAGAACAAGGGGCTAGAACTAGTAGACCTGAATTCTAGTCTGATTTGCTAGTAGTAAATAGTCTCTTTTAGCAAGTCCCTCAATCTTTCTATAGTTTTGTTGAGAGATCTGGATATAGTCTGTAGTTTTATGATTTTGACTCTCATTAGATTTAAAATGATTACAGAATTCGTACTTGAATCTTTCTCTTTGTGATACAGTAGTCTATTTTGTATCATATTGAGATGTTAGTGAGGAATAAAGGCTCAATTATTGTTGTGATGAGCAAACATGAACCATTTTATAATGATCTACTTTATAGGACAGGTTCTCTATTATAGTGACAGGTAGGACCTGCTTATATTTAAAAGGGGCCATTGGAGCTTACTATGAATTGTATGTAAACATTTACCCTCATATCACATATAAATTTAGATGTTATTAAACAATTTAATTGCATGTATTTAAATCTATACTTAGATTCTATATTTTCTAGTTTTCTTTCATGTTTTTGGCATTTTATCTTAAAAAAATTTTAAGTTAGCAGACAAAAGCATCGTGTTAAAGTACTTTAAGAGTAAGTTATTTAGTACTCATAGTTAAGACCAATTTTTTATTTCTACTTATGCATAATCTTTTTTTTTCCAGAGCGAAAAGCTTTTGTTATATGATACAGTCCAGAGTGAACTGGAGGAGAAGATAAGAAGGCTTGAAGAGGATAGGCACAGCATTGATATTACCTCAGGTAACGGGAATGATGTGATGGTGATGTTTACTTTAAGTGACACTGAACCTGTGGTTTACTGTAGTGTCTCATAATATCCGAGTCTCCTGATATAAATGTTATGTAAATGAAGTGTCCTAATGAGAGGAGAAAGGGGGAGACTTCTAAAGAATTTGATAGGCTTGTGATTGTTGCTTTGATTTGAATTCACATTTCAGAAAGACATAGAAAATGGAGTGCGTGAAAAGGGACAAAAGAGAAGTATGACAGCAACTACAGGAGTAAGAATGGTATACTATAAAACAGTAAGAATATTTTTATAATATAAGAATAGTACTGGAAGACAACTACAGTATATGTTCTTCCCTTTAAGTCTTGAAAGATCAGGTGGAAGAAGGAATAAAAACCTTTTCTTTTTGGTATCAAACAAACTGGAAATTACAGGGAGGGAGATTTTTGTCTCAGAAAAAGGAAAAACTCATTAATAATTACATCAGTCCAAGGTTGAAATTGCTTTTTTTTTTTTTTAAAGATTTTATTTATTTATTTGAGAGAGAGAGAATGAGAGAGAGCAAGCACATGAGAGGGGGGAGGGTCAGAGGGAGAAGCAGACTCCCTGCCGAGCAGGGAGCCCGATGTGGGACTCGATCCCGGGACTCCAGGATCATGACCTGAGCCGAAGGCAGTCGCTTAACCGACTGAGCCACCCGGGCGCCCCAAAATTGCTTTTTCTAGGGTATTATGGAAAGGCTTTCTACATTGGGTTGAAGATGTACTGGGTTACTCTACAGGTCTTGCGTGTATATTGCTTTTCCTCTTAGAGATTTTATTTCTCTGGTGTAGAATAGGCACAGTGGGGTCAGACACGCTGAACTCGTAATGCCACTGCCCCAGTCGCTACTGCTTGGGTGACCATGAACAGTTACTTTAGCTTTTCTAAATCAGTCTCCTCATCTGTAAAATGGAAATAATAGGAATACCTACCTCAGAGATAGCTTTGAGGATGACACAATGCATGCAATGTATATTTAACAAAGTACCTGAACATGTTATTAGTCATTAAGTGCCAAGTTGATTTTTACTTTAATAAAGGCAGAGGAAATTTTATGAATATATAGCTGCTCATGAAATTATATAGTCATATGTGTATATACATAGCTTCCAATGAAATTTTGCTACCATGAAATTACAGAGCCTTTTCCGCCACTTTGATCTCCAGAAATCAGCTAATACTTAATTTTTATTTACTTGCCAGAGCTGTGGAATGATGAGCTTCAGTCAAGAAAAAAGAGGAAGGATCCTTTCAGTCCTGACAAAAAGAAGCCAGTTGTTGTTTCAGATATCCTTTTCTAAATTTTTTTTTTTGCCTTGGTATACATTTTTGCATTGTCCCTATCTTTGTAATTTTTATTAGTATACATTGACTTTATTTATATGATCCTGTAATAGGCAAAAGATGATTTACAAAACTGAGGCAGAAGAATATAGTTTAGATTAAGAGGGGTAGGGAAGGAGTAGAAATTTAGTCATGATCTCAACTTTGAAAATATGGCTTTGTAGTTCACAAAGGCTTTGATGTGAATATAGCATGATTAATTCACATGTATATTTTTTAACACTTTTCAATGTTTCTGAAGTTTTTATGTTTTTTGTTTGTTTTTTGAGAGAAAGAGAGGAGCAGCAGAGGGAGAGGGAGAGAGAGAATCATAAGCAGGCTCCATGCCCAGCGCGGAGCCCCGTGCGGGGCTCAATCTCACGACCCTGTCATCATGACCTGAGCCAAAATCAAAAGAGTCAGACATTTAATGGACTGAGCCACCCATGAGCCTCCAAAACTGGAGTATCTTTAACTTGAAGTAGTATGTGCTTTCAATCTTGGTGTTCCCTGTGGTACCCTCCCCCTTACCCCTGTCTTTTCCCATCCCCACCTCAAAACAGTGATTACGTTGGTGGTATATCTTATAATCAGTGATATCCTAGAATTAAGAGAATATGGTTATAGCATCTGAAGTACTGAAACATATTTATCCTGGTACTGAGTTTTTTGGAGAATAATTTGAAGTCAGAATTCAGCATGCCAAAGGATTATGTCCACAAATCATTGTTCCAATTCTCTGAAAAACAGAAGTTTGGAAATAAAATTCAAAGTGTGAAATTCTTACAGCTAAATTGACCTTGACTTTTCCACGTCCATATATAGTTTATATGCTACAAGATCTTGATATTCTTGAAGACTGGACAACAATTAGGAAGGTATGATTAAAGAGCAATGGAATACAAGTTATCTTTTTATAGTCTACTTTGTAAGATGCTGTGGTTTTTCACTAATACATCAAAATATGATTATTGTTAATATGCCTTACTTTGCAACATTCTGTGGCAGTTAATGCTAATACAGATAACTGTGGATTGCAAGAATACTTTAAGAGAGACATGTCAGCAATTTGTATTTTTTCCTGTAATAATGTAATTAATAATTTATGCAAAAGTACAGAAAAGCATTTATTTAGGGTAATAATAATAATTATTATACAAAAGTAATATATAATCTTTCTGTGCCTAGTCCTTAGCCCAGTCCTGGCTTTCTGAGGGCACTCAATAAATATTTGTTGAATGAATGAAAGTGAGTATTTGAACTCTTATTGTATGTCTTGCATTCTCTCATTAAACATTCAAAAATTATAGGATTTTCTGTGCTTGTTTGAAAGTGGAGACTTATTTTTTGTATTAAATATTTCCGTTTTCAGAAACTTCTTAGTTGCAAGAGATGAATTCAGGTATTGATAACACCTCTAGGTGGAATGGTTATTCTTTATATTCCTTATGGTCTTAGACATTAAAATTTATTAGAGCAACTGAAGATTGTATTTCACTGTTAGCTACTGAGGTCATCAGTAGTGTTGTAGACATTAAATAGATCCCACAATATACTTTCAGTCTATAAACTCAATGTCTTTCTTTTTTTAATTAAGGCAATGGCTACATTGGGTCCACACAGAGTGAAAACAGAACGTAAGTCATTTAATCTAAGTTCAGGAATCTTCTCTGTGGAGACTGGTTGAATCAGGGCTGTTAAGTCATCCACATACCAAACAGCGCCCCCATCAGTGGTTTCATTTCATCAGTGAACAGTACTCCTGGAATTACAATGTTTTAAAATCCTACTTAAAATTGGCACTAGTAACTGATAATGCACCTGCTTCCCCTTCTGGCACTTGTCTAGTTAACTGATGGTTTATTGTACATTGTATAGCTTCATTTTGTTGTTATATTAAAAACTTACTGAATTATATAAGAAATGTAAGAAATTAAATTCTTTTTTTTTTTTAAAGATTTTATTTATTTGAGAGAGAGTGAGAGAGAGAGCATAAGAGGGGGGCGCATCAGAGAGAGAAGCAGGCTCCCCACTGAGCAAGGAGCCCGATGTGGGGCTCGATCCTGGGACTCTGGGATCATGACCTGAGCTGAAGGCAGTCGCTTAACCGACTGAGCCACCCACGCGCCCCTCTCTTATTTCTATTAGATTTACAGTTGTTATCTAAGAAATATTTTTAGTGTTTTTTCACATATATGCATGGATTGGTGTTACTGCTTAATGTTCTGCACTTTTGTTTTTCTGACAATGTCTTATTAATATAACAGTTTTTGAACTGATCCCTTTAGCACCTGTGAAACTGGAAAAACATCTGCACAGTGCTAGATCCGAAGAAGGAAGATTATACTATGATGGTGAATGGTATATACGTGGACAAACAATATGTATTGATAAAAAAGATGAATGTCCTACAAGGTAAAAATTATCATTTCACCATTGTTCAGTATTTACAACATTATTGTCAATAAATATTTGCCCCGTCTGTAGTGCATTCATAATGCACCATTAGTTGCCTATGGATCCTTCTTTTCTCTTGGCATATGATTTGATTAGCATGTATGTTCACCAGTGTTAATATTTATAGACCTACATCATATATTAAGTTCTTGAGCACAAGCATTAACACAAGAGGAAATGTTGGAATTATTTAGCTCAGGTAAGTGGTCCTATTTGTTAGTTCTTAAAGTAGATGAATTGTTAGGATTTTAATATTGTGATCTTTAAACCATTCTGTTACGAGTTTTGGGTAGATATATTAATCGTTAACTTTTTTGGTTGTGTTACAGTATTTTGGATACAAAGAATATGTATCAATTAGAGTAGGAAAGGAATGGAAAATTAACGAAAGCCTTAAGAGTCACAGTAATTAGAGTATAACTTGAAAACTGAAAGCTGCCTTTTAAAAGACTCAATCTGTCTAAGCTTAAACAACGTTTCTATAATTATACAGCCTTCTAAGTTTATCTGTTTTGTTTTTTTTTAAGATTTTATTTTTTTAAGTAATCTCTACACCCAATATGGGGCTCAAATCCACAGCCCCGAGATCAAGAGTCACATGCTCCACTGTGTGAGCCAGCCAGGCGCCCTGATAGCCTTCTAAGTTTTATCTGGTTGTAGCTTTTGGAAAATATTAATGCTAATCACTGCTTTTGTTCCTTCAGTAGTTTAGGATTTAATTCTCAGAGTGGTAACATTCTATAGTAAGAAAGTATCTTTTTCTAGGTATGAATGGTAAATGCAGTGTTTGTATTTAGGGAAGAATACTCATTTTCCATATACAGTGGTTTTACTTGGACTGTAATTTCATCTGTAAAGTTTTAGGATAGTAGGAGCATTGTGTATAGTAACTTTCCTCATAGAAGCACACTGAGCTAATTACTAGGTTCTATGTGATACCCCTAGATTCTTTCATCTTACTACTTTTAAGACATTTTACTGACTACTTAGCATAAATGTGATTTAAAAAGAGATGAAATACTATGAGTATTAAACACAAATCTGTTTTTAAAATATTTCTACATAAAGATAGTGTCAAAAAAGAATCCATACAAGTTACCTACAGATGTTTTGACACTAGGAATTAGGGATTGATTGGTATTTTTAAGATTTCCTACACTCCTGAAACCAGTATTACACTCTATGTTAACTAACTAGAATTTAAATAAAAACTTAAGTGGATACTCTGAAAAAATAAAGCATTTGAAAAAAAATTTAAAACCATTAAAGATTTCCTACAGCCAGGGCTGATATAAATTGGAGGTGTAATACTATATAATTAGTGTTTTTAGCTCCACTGTGTGTTTTGGAGGGGTGGGGTCGGGTGGGGATGTAGTGGAACGATGTGCATTTAATAGTTCTTATAGTAAATATGTCCAATTCTATTAAGGAAAGAAAGGAGATTGTCTCTTTAAAAAGTGTTGCTGAATGTGATGTTTTTGACAGTATGCCCTGCTGATAGTGCAGCATTGTGGTAAATGACAATTATATATCTGAATCTACTCTTGCATGCCAGCTATTTTGGTTTTATGGCTAGTACTCTAAAATGAGTGGTGGAGGCGTATTGCAATTCATTCATTCATTCTTTTTCCCCCCCCTTTTTAGTGCTGTAATTACAACAATTAACCATGATGAAGTTTGGTTTAAGAGGCCTGATGGAAGCAAATCTAAGCTTTACATTTCACAGCTACAGAAAGGAAAATATTCAATTAAACATTCATAATCATGATTTAAGTGTTATCTAAAGCTACCTTATTAGTGTTATCAAGTGTGATGTGCCATGGGAGTTAAAAATGTATTCAATAACTTAATATTCTCATCAAATCATGAGACTGTATTTGTAGGTAGTACTCTAAGTAGACCTCATATATTGATATGTCAATGAGACAGTAATAAAAACTTAATCATGATCATTACATTTATTTGCCTTTTAGGTCCAATGACCAATAGGTATATATGGTAGGGGTTTCTTACTAAATTTTTTTCTTTGTTTTTTAAAAACATTATGCAAATCTGTTTTATCTTTAGTGAACTGTGTTGCTAAATGGTTATATTTGTCTGCAATTTCTTTGATTTTTCCATATCTTTGTCACTCATTGTGTTTGTAAATAAGCCTGATAAAATGTTTCCTATAAATGGTTTGTACTAGTACATTGCATTAAATCAGAATTGAAATTTAAACATATATACGTGAGTATGTATATATGGCATCATCAGCTTATTTAGAACTGATGGCCTTTCTTTACAATCTTGTTTTACCCAAAGTGAAGCTATTGGGTTTGAAAGCTAAAGGGAGCACTTTTGTAGACTAGGAGCTTTCCTTCTCCTCTTCCTTGATTGTATGGTGGTGACCTATTTTTACAAATTATACTTAATGTTAATTAGTAAAATTAGTGTCAAGTAATAACATGCTTCTACCTGTATTTCTTGTGAATCTGTAGAGGTCAGGTATTTATGCCTGGTATTTATGATGCAGTATATAAGTGGTGAATAGTAACTGACAGTATTGTGGTGCTTGCTGTTCATGTCTGACCTTTTGAAACAGATTTTTAGTAAGCATTTTCCAGAGGTAAAACTAGGTTCTTATATTAATTTTATTCCTAGGGCAAAGTAGACAGGGATAATGTTCTTGAATCTATTCCCAAATTAATATTTTTATCTTTGGTGGTTCTACACTTTAAGGCCACTTGGTGCAATTTAGAAAGTATTGGCCTCTCTTCCCTTAGCCACATGCAAAATTAACTTCGAAAACCTCAGGAACAGTACAAAGAATTGAAACCCTCAATATGGCAGCACAATTGGCTGTAGTATATATTAGGGTACAACCAAATCAAGTTTTCCTGGTGGTCTTGTGCACTTTAATTTCTGTTATAATGAGACTGAAGAGGATGAGGAAGAGAGCTACTTATTAACAAGGCAGGAATATCTGCATTATTCCGTTTGTTTTCTTACTATTTTACCTCTGAAAACATTTTCCTGTGCGGATCACTACTTCACAGTTGCCAAATGTTAAAATATTTGACTTCTGAAATTCGTTATCAGCAAAGTTATATACTTTGTTCTGTTTCTAATTAACCTTAACAAATGTACATAATGTCATAATCCAATAGTATTTGACAGTACTTATATATACAATGTTTCATAAGCATTTTTAATAAGATTTGTATTTTTAAATTTAGTATATAATAAAAAGATGTGTTGAGTGTCATTTGTAGTGTCTCGAATTACTCGTGTGTTAAGTTCTTTATAACCTATTTCTAAGGTTATAGAAATAGAAGGTCCACTTCTAAGAATGATTTCAGCCAATTTACATTAATAGGTATGGAGAGTTGGGAGTGTTAAACAAATGTTTCTGCTTCCCTACATCACAGTTCAACCTCTATTGGGGTATATTTAGATATTCAAGATGGCCAAGTTATACTTAATTTTAAAATATACATATATGGGGCGCCTGGGTGGCTCAGTTGGTTAAGCAGCTGTCTTCGGCTCAGGTCATGATCCTGGAGTCCCTGGATCAAGTCCCGCATCGGGCTCCCTGCTAGGCGAGGAGTCTGCTTCTCCCTCTGACCCTCCTCCCTCTCATGCTCTCTGTCTCTCATTCTCTCTCTCTCAAATAAATAAATAAAATCTTTAAAAAAAAAAAAAATAAAATAAAATAAATAAAATAAAATATACATATATGTTATACTTTAACAAAAATGTACTGCATATGTTCTGAAATTCTAAATAGAAAATTTGTATTTTAAAAACTACGATTAGTGCATTTACTTTGAAAACATATACAACTCTAATAATCTATAAAGTAACTATAAAATAAAGTAATCTAAAATGTATTTATAGATATTTTTATATTATATATTGGCAGTTTGCCATTAGACTCTGGTCAAAAGGTTTAGGAGGACTGTTAGAATCTGTGAAGTGTGATATGATCAGTTGCTCCCGCTGCTGTCATGTTTATAATCAGTCTCTGTTTTAGGATCAGTTTATAGGCCTTTCCTGCCACAGCTCCCAGTATTTCATAATCAGCCCATCCCTTCCTGCCATTTTCCATTAAAAAAACACCCTAACCATCACTAATCCAGTGCATCACTAATAATTATTAGCAAATTAAGAGCACACTCCTCATTCTGTCCCTTTCTCTCATTGGTAGCCTGAGCACTTTTCATTGCAGCCTTCCTCAGGTTGTTCTGAAATACATATTGTTACTTAAAACTCAAACACCACTCAGAGAACTGTGTACACCTCACTGATAATTAGTTGAAAAGAAAAACAGGGACATTGGCTGTTATTTCGAAGATTTTGTTTGTGGGCCCAGTAAGTTCAGTACATTAAAACTGAACTAAAATGAATTTATAGGGTAAAAAAGTAGATGCAGGATGAATATACTAGTTAGGATTTATGTAGTCCCATGCCAAATTGGAATATAAACTATTTTAATTGCTAAAGATAAGGAAATCTAAAATATATATTTTTTTTAAATGAAAGTTTAGAATGGGGTTAGGGAAAAATGCATGTTCCTTATATTGTCTTTATGGATGAATTACAGGAATTGTGGCTGCTAGGTCGGGCGGGATTAACTGAGACAGTTTCCCCCATTGGACACTGTGGCCCAGTCTTGCCCTTTATTTCACAGGCCCAGAAACTTGAGCTTTATCTATATATCCTGTAATGGGCTGAATTGTGCCTCCCACCCCCTTCACCAAATTCATATGCTGAAGCCATTACCCCCAGCACCTCAGAATGTGACTGTATTTGGAGATAGGGTCTTTAGAGAGGCGATTAGTTAAAATGAGATCATTTTAGGGTGGACCCTAATCCAGTCTGACTGACAAAAGAGGAGGAAATTTGGACATCAGGTGCATACAGAGGAGACTATGTGAGGACAGGGCAAGGTCACTACCTGCCAGCCAAGAAGAGAGACCTAAGAAGAAACCAAACATGCCAACACCTTGATCCTGGACTTCTAATATCCAGCACTGTGAGAAAACGAGTTTCTGTTGTTTAAGCCTTCCAGTCTGTGGTATTTTGTTAGAGCAGCCCTAGCAAACTGGTAACATGCCCCAAGGTGACAGCTCTGGGGAAGTTAGGCTGACCAACTCATAGGGGATTGAAGGGCAGCCAAGTATCAGTTTAATAATTTAAATTGGGACTTATAGTTGAGAAGGAGACCTGACTCCTCAAGTCAGTTCTCTCCTTCTAGGAAAATCTGTGTGAAAACAACCTTGTGATCAGATTTGTTTTGGTGAGTCATCAGTTCTCTGGTGAGGGTATCCCCTTTCTGGTATTGTGCTGGACACACTGCTATCATCTTACTTTTGACTTTCTTTTTTTTCCTGGTGCCCTGCTGACCAAGATCTCTCCCCTATTACTGGGCTGTGCAGGCCTTTCCCACTTCCCCCTCTAAGTTCTTTCTATGCCATAGGCTTTCCCACTCTGGCCAGTTTATTGGACCAGAATGGACCCTGACTTCACGGGCAGCCTGTACCTGTAATTTTTAATGCTTGCCATGTACCAGGAACTGTATTTGATGTATAAACAGAAAGTTGTTATTTAATATTTTTCATGTTTAAAACAAAATGAACATAATGTAAGAATTCTAATATGTTTATTCTTTATAAATTTGTCATATATTAGGAATTTCTGGTCATGAGGTTTTTCACAAGGTACAAGAGGCAAAATACTGTGACAGAACTTATATTTGGGGTGTTGTTTTTTTTTAAGATTTTATTTATTTATTCATGAGAGACAGAGAGAGGCAGAGGCAGAGGGAGAAGCAGGCACCCCAAGGAGCAGGGAGCCCGATGCGGGCCTCGATCCTAGGACCCCAGGATCATGACCTGAGCCGAAGGCAGATGGTTAACCAACTGAGCCACCCAGGTGCCCATATTTAGAGTGTTCTAAAACAGCTTTTATCTCAAGTTGCTAATCTTTCTGAAAAATGTGTGTTTCTCTCTCTCTCCCTTCCTCCCCCACCCACCCACCTATTCATCCATCCATCCATCTTTCTATCACTAGAAAGTAATGTAAGTCTAAAATTTCTTTGTTCTTAAACTTGAAGCTAATGCATTCTCTTTCAAAGACTCATTTTATTATTATTATTTTTTAAAAGATTTTATTTATTTATTTGAGAGAGAGAGAATGAGAGACAGCATGAGAGGGAGGAGGGTCAGAGGGAGAAGCAGACTCCCTGCCGAGCAGGGAGCCCGATGCGGGACTCGATCCAGGGACTCCAGGATCATGACCTGAGCCGAAGGCAGTCGCTTAACCAACTGAGCCACCCAGGCGCCTGACTCATTTTATTATTAAAGGTCAAGGGAAAACATTATGTAGTAACAGTCTTTAAAGTTTACTTTTCCTTTCCTTATCCGTTTTCCTGTGTCTAATCTACTTTTGAGGTGGGTGACCTTGCCAGCACACTGCCGCATCCTCTTGAGGACAGAAGTGTCATAATTCTAGTCCAGAAGCAGCCACATGGTAGCTTTTCATCTCTACCAGAAAGATTACAGTTTATGTTAAACTGCTTAGAAAACCGGATCCTTGAGCAGAGGCTAAACGACAGCTGCTATTAAAGGGATGGGAAAAGAAATACCATACTTCACTTATTATTTAAAGAATTAAAAAATGGCATTGTTAATGGCAAAAACAGTAAGGTGTTTTCACTTGTTTGAGGATAAATTTATGATTTCAGGATGTTTAAGTACATCTACTTAATGACTACTACAATGACCACATTGACTTCAGCTATGTATGTTCTGACAATCCCAAATCTAAATCTCTGCCCTCACCCAAGTTATATATTACAAGTTACCTGCGGGGCATTTCCATCTGGTGGTCACACTTTTTGAACTTCACACATATACAAAACCAAATTATTATCTCTTCTTCACATCCCTGCCCCAACCCCAGTTGTATTCCTCCTCTGTTCCCACCCTTGATTCATGAGTCCATCCACCCAAATTCAGGCCCTGGGCAGGCTGTGGCAGCTGACTAAACTCATGGGCTTCGGAGCAAGACTAAGTGTGTGTGAACTCTGTCACTTACCAACTGTATGACTGTGGATAATTTCTTTACCTTCCTGTGCCTCCAAATGTCCTCATCTGAAAATGAAAATAATAATTCTAAGTGTTTCATAGTGTTGTGAGGAGGATTCAATGAATTAATATATACTATGTGCTTAGAACAGTGGCTATTACATGATAAATCCTATGTAAGGGCTATTTACATATTTTGACTCCCCATATCTAATTGTCAAGTCCTATAGATTTTAACTCTGAAACATTTTCTGAAATCACCCTCTTTAGTCCTGTGCCCCAGATGCTGCCCTAATTCAAGCCTTTAATGTATTTTATTGGGATGATTGTGATGGCCTAACTGGTCTCCTTGCTTTTTGCCCTTTTTCTTTATAGCAAATGTTATATTTCTAACCCAGAACTGATTATTGTTATCATTTTTTTGCTCCCTGCTGGACCTCAATTCTTTTGTCTGCAGGGCACTGCAGTTCCACTTTCTCCAAGAAAGGCTTTTCCCCCAATCATGTGGCTTCAGTGGGAGCACCCATTTCTCTCATGGTCTGCCAGTCTCGGTCACCGTTGTTTAGACGAGGTGGGCATGTAACCCAGGCTGCCCCGATTAGAATCCTTTGCTGAGATCTTTCAAGCTGTGACTGTGGAAACAGAATCCATCTCCCTCTCATACTGAAACTGGGAAGACAACAAAGTTTAAGAACTACAGGCAATTAAGTTTCCTGCCCTGTGTAGGAAGACGACACAGGGAGCTGAAGAGATGGAGGACGGACAGGTAGTTGGCATTTAACTTTCTTCTTCCAGCTGACCCATGCTCCCTCTGTACCACAGTCTTTCTCGTGTCACATGAGTCTTCTAATAAATTCCCGTTTTGCTATTTTTTTTTTTTTTTGAGCTGGGTTTCTGACCCCTGCAACATTTATCACAAACACCATGGCTTCATACTCTGTTGATTTTCATCTTAAAAATTATAATAAACTTTGGTAATTTCACCACAAGTTCAAGGAATAAAAAATAAGGATATTGGTAGAGCTGCAAATGTATATGTGAGAAAGAAAACTAGGAACTGCCTGGCACCCATTGCTAGGCCTTGGAGTTCTCCCGTTGAGCATAAACAGCCTCTTAAAGCACCAATATCAAACAAGGCCACTCTGACTGTGATGAAGCGAGACAAAAAAACCCCAAGACTTTCTCCCCCTCACAAGCTTGTCTAAGTCTAGATAGAAACAAGGTCAGTCTGCAGACAATGAAAACACGCAACCTCCCCCTATTGCTTCTTTATCAATTGCATCTTTGGCCTCACTTCATTCCTCCTGTCTTATAAATATTAATCAAGATGCCCAATCATAGAATTGCCCCCACTTTCTGACACTTCTATGAGCCCTACCAAAAATCCCCTAATACAGTACAATCCTGTAAGTCCTTTTTAAAATACCTTCTTTCTCAGACACCCACAATCCCCTATGGCATATGCTTCCTCACTGCAATGAGCAAGAGACCCAGCTTGTTTAATTCCAGGTAAGTTCAGGGTGGTCTGTGGCTGGAGGGCATCAATACATGGAACATTGAAAACAGTTTTGTTGTTGAAGGGTTTTTCATTAGATTTAACCTAAAGATCCTTAAGTATATTTTGGACAGTCTTCTAGGAGCTCCCAGTGTATAATTATAGTTATAATGACTGATAAAACAAACTGTAGGTTTTGATTTTCAATTACATGTTATAGAAGAATCATAAAAGACAAGACAAAATGAAAGCACATTTCATGAAAGACATTTGTACTGCAATCTAAGTTAGAAAGCACTTTGCCTTCAAAACCAGAAAATAGTGTTAATATTTCTACTGCATTAACCAGGGACTCTTTCCTAGAAATGTAAAAGCTATAGTACTAATGCATTTTGATTAAAACCTGAAGGTGGCAGTAAATTCCTAGAAAACTAAGGTACTTAGTTTAGGATTTGTATTTTTTCTTCTAATTATTCAAATTTGTATAGTGAGACTGCAGTTGCATTTAATTCTATTGCGTACTAATTAAGGGATCTTCAGGAAGAAGATGCAGTTCTAAACAAGGATTATATTGTTATTACTGTTTACGGACTGAAAAGAAGTCACCATGTAAAAGGCTTAGGAACATTGTAACGGATTATATGCTTTAGAGTTACTATAGAAACAAAGTATATAATTAAACAAAAGGAAACAGAACTTTTAATACAGATGAAAGTGCTCTGAATGGCATTAAATTCTATTCTTAAAATAGAATTTTTTATGGTTGTGTTTTTCCCCAAGGATCTATTTATAATCAATAGACTCCACAGACTTATTAATCAGGAAGGGCCTAACTGGTAATAATAAGATTTACAAATAGCAAATTAATAAATATTAATTCATACTGGAAAATGAATTAATTTATTGATCTTTTTTTTTAAATGGTAGAATTTTTTTTTTAAAGATTTTATTTATTTATTTGAGAGAGAGAGAATGAGAGAGAGCAAGCACATGAGAGGGGGAGGGTCAGAGGGAGAAGCAGACTCCCTGCCGAGCAGGGAGCCCTATGCGGGACTCGATCCCGGGACTCTAGGATCATGACCTGAGCCGAAGGCAGTCGCTTAACCAACTGAGCCACCCAGGCGCCCAATTTATTGATCTTTTACATAAAGATCTAAAACTAGATTGTTTCATAGTTTCTTCCCTTGAGGGTAAACACTATCACTGGTACATTGAGTTATACCAAAAGTTATTGTGAGGTTTTACTGACCTCAGTACATAGGCACAAATTATTAGAGCTTTGAAAATAAGGAACCATAAAATTTCTATAATCCTTTTAGTAAAAAGTTAAGCAAGTCCTGTATATATTAGTGTGTAAATACACAAAATAGTTAATTTTGTTGAGCAAGATAAGTGATGTTGATATTTTGAATATCTTCCTATAACTATGCTAATACACGAGTAACTATCAGTTTAGAAATTAATGGATGATTTGAATTTTCAAGGTGTTATTTCATTCCTCCATTTAATTTTATTTAACTTCATTTTTAAGGCTGTACTGTAGTAAACTATTAACCATGGTAAATGTAAATTTAATTTTATAAATCCAAGAATTTATCTTTATTCTTCTTTATGATAATCTCTTTTAGGCAGTTAGAAATTTTACATAAAGACTGAAAGAGGATTAGTTATGAGTTTGTTTTGACCAGGGAAAAATGTAAAGTTAGAAGCACAGACACACAGCATGTATTTATTCCAGAAATACTGACACCTGTTCATAATAAAAATGTCCAAAACAATTATTTTTAACATAACAATTATTCTCAACAATTATAAATGACTAGTCCATTTCATCTTCAAACAGTGTTTAGATTTGTTTGTAATACTTGAAAACTTGTAGTAAAAACAAAACAGAACAAAACTGTAGATTCTGTATAATTTTATTTTAACTTACGGTGCTTGAGTTCCATTCGGTTAGTTGGAGGACATAATAGTAAATATAACTCCCTATGTGTGATCACCATCTTAAAAATATGTACCAATAAAATCTGCATTATTTCGCTGTTGACTAGTGGTGGTTAATACTGGCTGCCAGCAGAGGGCGCTTTGAGGTTTATCTGTTAGAATTCCAACACCTTGGTGGCGGAGGAATATAGACTGTCTTCAAACTGATCTAAGAGTGAAGACATTTCTAATATTTCTTTATTCTCTCTGATTTCTTGTCTACTTTTACAAACCCCTAGACCATCTGGCAAGGGATGAGAAGGCTATCTAAAAAACCCAGCAGCAGTTCCCAGCTGACTGCATGAGCAGATGTGTAAGAAATGGTCCCGCGGGGTGAGATTTAAGGGAGGCAGGAAACTCCCTGCATTTTTTCTCTCAGCCCCTTTCAAACTCCATTGCCACCATCAGCAGTTCTCCCCTAGAGATCTGTATGGAACCCAGTAATAAAAACATGTGGTTTTAAAACAGTCTAGTTTAGTCAAGAAGAAAATGAATACCAAATGGAAAAGAGGAAGCCCAAGGGGGAATCAGTGCTGAAGTAGCCTTCTGGGCAGTGGTTGTCATGCTTTTTGACAGAGACACATATCCTAATACATTCATGTGTATGTATACATACATATACAACACATGCATCTAAAACAAAAGTATCTTGAAGCAGTATTTACCCTTACAATGTATGAAAGAGATATATATAATTTTTGTTGCCTTTTCTTTTCTTTTTCAAGTAGGCCCATGCCCAATGTGGGGCTTGAACTCAAGACCCTATGATCAAGAGTTGCACGCTCCACCAACTGAGCCAGCCAAGTGCCCTGAGATATTATTTTTAAATACTTAAATGAAATACAGAAAATAAATTCTAACAGGGTTTTTCAAGGAAACTGACAAACTTGTTTTGGTAATGTCTGTGGAAGAACAAAAGGCCAAGAATAGTCACAATGCTTCCAAAGAAGAAATGGAATTAAAATTCAGCAAGATAGACAGCAGAGATGAAGAAAAGGGAAGGTTCAAATTGAAGTGGGGTTTGGCAATAGAACCAAGAAAAGCTCAGAAAACAAGGCACCCTATTACTGAGCCCCATACAAAAAGAACTAAAGAGGGAACTCCGTGATGTTAGAGAAGGTTTTGTACCTTGCTTAGTGTAGATGTCCACGAAAACCCTTTTTATATAAAAATAAAAAGTATGAAGGTCAAATCCCATGCAAAATTATTATAATAAAAAGAGAAAAAGAAGTAGAATAACTCGTTCCTATGCCAGAAAGATATGCCCACGATACAGGTCAAAACTGTGATCTACTGTGATCACCTAAGTGAGCCTAAGCATCACATATACTACAATTGGAACAATATACAGAGAAAATTAGCCTGGCTCCCACACGAAGCTGACACGCACATTCACAAAGAATTCCATATTTAAAAACAAAAAACAAAAAAACTGTGATCTCCTGTTTTCAAAATAACTAAAAGATATTAAGAAAATGTTACAAGACATGAAAAAACAAAATGCATTAGTCTTCCCTCATTCACGGTTTCGCTGTCTGTGGTTTCAGTTGCCTGCAGTCACCTGTGGTTGGGGAGCAGATGATCCTCCTGGCAGATCATCAGAAGGTCAGTAGTCTCCTAACACTGCGTCACAACACCTACATCATTCACCTCACTTCATTTCATCATGTAGGCATGTCACATCATCGTCATAAGAAGGGGGAGTACAGTCCAATATTTTGAAAGACAGAGAAACCACATTCACAGAACTTTCATTACAGTATATTGTTATAACTGTTTTATTTCTTTATTAGTTATTGCTGCTAATCTCTTATTATGCCTAATTTATAAATTAAACTTTATCATAGGTATGTTTGTATAGGAAACTGTACAGTATATGTAGGGTTTGGTACTATCTGTGATTGCAGATATCCACTGGGGATCTTGGAACAGATTCTGCACAGATAAGCGGTATCTGCTATATATCATAATTAGAAAAACTCAGAAATGAGGTGACAGAACTCAGCAAAGAATAAAAAGTAAAAGAAAAAAGTTATTTCAAAAGTGAAGACTAAACTAGAAGGAACACAAGAGTGAACAAATGCATTACATATTGCCTTAAAAGAAACAGAAGGTGAAAAGAGGAAAATTAAAAAACAAAAAATCAATGAAGTATGAGATTAAAGGGATTCAAGGGGAAGAGGAGGTAACAAATACTGAGGATGGAAAAAGAAGACTGGTTATTACATGGATTATGGCGTCCTTGAAGAAGAAACCCAAAGTAAAAGAATGGAACAATTACTAAATACTCTAATTAAGAAAACTTTCCTGAAGTAAAAAAGATTTGAATTTCACACTGAAAGCATAACTGAGAATACTGAATTAGAAGGACCAGTGACAACACATATTCTAGTAAAATTACTGAATGAAAAGGAAAAGGAATAAGTTGGGGGAATATCGAGGAAAAAAGAGCACATGACTTATAAGGAAAAGAAAATTATCACTGGATTTTTCAACAGAGTGCTTTATCCCAGAAGAAAATGGATAAGCACATTGAATATATTTAAGGAAATAAAGTGTAAGCCAAGAATTTTATATTCAGTAAGAATGATTTCAGAGATAAAGGGCACAAATTGTTGTCAAAAAACAAGAACTCAGGGAACATTATCCCAGTGAACCCTACCTAAGGAATCTACAAGAGCATGAGCTTCACACAATCAAAATGACTAGAGACATCAAAATAAGGACTGACAAGGATTAAACATATGGCTAACATAAATTTCAAATTAAAACACCTCATTTTTCAGCCTATGTAACTTCACTGTGAGATGCTATCTCTTACAAAGTCTACTACCAATTTTTTAAAATTATCTCACCAGCAATTGTGTCACAAAAATCTTGACTTGAATAAATGCATGATTCCTATCTGATTCAGCAACGAAGTCACTCATGTCATTGATGAATTAGATTTTTTTTTTGAAGATTTTATTTATTTATTTGAGAGAGAGAGAGAGAGAGAGCTCAAGCACAAGCAGGGGGAGCAACAGAGGGAGAGGGAGAAGCAGATTCCCCGCTGAGCAGGGAGCCTGATGCAGGGCTTGATCCCAGGACCCCAGGATCATGACCCAAGCCGAAGGCAGACACTTAATGGAATGAGTCACCCAGGCACCCCTAGATTCTTTTTTTTAAAATTTTATTTATTTATTTAGAGAGTGCACATGAGTGGGGGAAGAGGTAGAGGGACAGAGAGAATCTCAAGCAGACTCCCCACAGAGTGGGGACGCCAATGCAGGCCAATCCCACAACCCTGAGATCATGACCTGAAATCATGAAATCAAGTCTTGATCATGAAATCAAGAGCTGGACACTCCACCCACTGAGCCACCCAGGCACCCTGAATGAGATTCCTTTTAACATGAATGTTGGTTGCTATTTTTGTTTCTGTTAATGAGTAAGACAAATGTGAAATAATGAAGACACGTAAGAGAAGTTCACTCATTTGTCATTGATGCAAGTGACCTCTTTGATGAACTAGGTAATAGTTTTCAAATATTTCCTCAGTTTTGGGGTCCTATTCAAAATGGCTACAGGCACAATACCCTTCTAAGTTTAATTTGCATTATTAACATTTTCTGCATCTTTTTAAAGTCCAATCATAAAAAACAACAAATCAAGTCCTAATTTGTATCATTTACCCATTTCTGTGGTGTGAATATTCCTACTATGGTTGATTTCATGCTACCAATGTGGTGTCACTGAATGCAGAGTTGAGAAACCTTGTGCGGTGCTCACCATTACATAGTAATATAGTGTTTCCACCATGTAGATGTAACAGATGTAAATAACATGAAAAGCATAGCTAGTTATAACATGTAGCAAAATAATTAGGAACTGATGAGTTTTGAGTATTTTCTACCTTTACTTTTAATATATGCAGTGGTTAAGTTTATATAATTTAATTTTGATAATATAGGTGTTTAAAAACCAGCTTGCAAATTTCCTGAATATTTAACAATTGGCTGTCCTGAGCTGGTATGAGCTGGTCCAGCACACCACTGGATAGGAGGGAGAAAGTGTAGTATGTAATGGTCTGACAAAGTAAATGGAGTATAACTATCTTAAGAATAGAAGAGTGTGTGAATTCTTAAAATGTTTTCAGGAACCATATTGGTGGTCATATTAGTATTATTATTCTGAGACTGCTGTGTGTGTAGTATGAGATAAAATAAGTAATTATGGGATATATTAATTTTATCATCCTCTACATTCTTGAGAATCAGATTTCTAATATGGAAAAAAGGAGATACAATGATAATAGAAAAGAGGTTACATAAAAGATTGAGTTGGAACTGGAACTCTCATTCTGGATGCAACAGATATTTTACATAGATTTCTTAGTTCTGTCTGCCAAATAGGCCTAAAAATAGTGATCAACCCAGTAACAATAAGCATCCTTTGTGCCCAGATTGTGGTACAATGTACAATTCTTATTACTATTTTCATTAAAAGAAACCAGAGCTTCTTAGAGAAATGGTCAAATCTAGGAGTTGGGCAAGAAATGAACAAAACAAGCCAAGAATATCCTATATTACCAGATAGAAAGAAAACTATTAAATCCTACTAGAGTCATGTCCATGATTCAGGGGCCAGCTTTAAAGGGCTCCTAGTAGTCAAACATGGGACAACTGGAGCTCAATGGTAACAGTTATTACAACAGACTGAAGCCCATCAAAATATTTAAATTGCAAAGTTCATAATGATTGTGTGTGTGTGTAACTTTTGGAAATGATAAAGAAACCATTTATTATCTTGAAAACTGATGGATAAAGGAAAGGAATCCCAACATCTATCCTGCCTTTCCTATATGAATTGCATATAGGATTGGTGATAAAAGAGTAGATGGGGGTATGTGTGTTACTATAAAGGTAATCCAACAAATAAAATGACAGAATTTGCATATCACCATTTGGCAATTTCTAATGAATGGCTATAAGCACAAAACATCAATGGCTGCTAAGTTCACAAAATAAAGAGATAATCAGAATTACACGCCTCTTATAAGTTCTGTACTTGCGTCTGATACAGTCTCTGGATCCAGCTCACAATTTGCAGAAAATTCAAGAGGACGGAAGAAAATCTTGGGTTGTATTAAGAATATGCAATCAGGAAAATCCAGTCTGTGGGAAACTCTACAGGGCAAATGGCCCAGGTTCCTCAACTGAAAAACTGAAAGGAAATAAAGGGATAGAAGAACTTATAGTGGAGGAGATACTTAAGAAGATGTATAAATTTTTTTTAAACCAGGCAAGACTAACTGACAGTGTGATGGGATCCATGTTTGGGTGACAAAACTATTTTTACAAAGCAAGTAAGCAATTGTCATAAAAGCCAGATGGTGGTTATTCATGTGAGCAGAAGGGTTGTGACTAGGATGGAACACCTGGAAGCAGCTTCTGGAGCTGCTAGCAACAATCCACTTCTTGACCAGGGTGATGTTTGCCTTATGATAATTTCTGGGGTTATACATTTGTTTTATATGATTTTTATATCTTCACTTTTATGATAAAATGATTCTAAAAAATTATTTCCAGGTGGATTTTTGGCTTGCACAAACATACTCGACCATCTTACCTATGAACCAGGCCTCAGTTTTTTCTTCCTGTCAGCTAATTGTAGGAAACATCTACTAGGCCACAGATGTGAGCTGAGGGAGAGGTGTTGGTGCAACAGAGGCAGGCAACACAAACACAAACATGTTTGTGTTATTTCTCTCTGCCCTCTGGATCTGTGCAATCCTTTCTGTCTCCCCTGCCCCAACTTACTTATTACTGAATGCAACTCTTGCTGAATAGCTCTGGCCACATAGTCACTTCCTGTCCCCTGGTCAGGTGCTCAGTCTCTACAAAGGCCCAACAGCAAGTCAGAAGCTGCTTTTCAAATGATGTCGAATTTTCTGCTGTTGTTCCAGAACACTGGAGGTCTGCAGTCCAGCTCTCCTATTTGAGACTTGTGAGAGACTGCAAAGCATCCTCGTCTACCACAGACGCGTCCAGCACACAGTATTTGCTGGATTGTAACCTACACGCCAGGGTTGTGCTGGTAGCACAGACTGCGTCTGCCGCAGACCCCTCTCTGACTCTTACTCGCAGCATTTGGAGTCACCTGAGCAATGGGTTGGATTCCCAAATGTGTACACGGTCTCCAAAATCTGAAGATGGCTACCACTCATTGTGCCTTTCGTACTAGAAGATGCAAGGTTCAGTAAGGTGTTCTTTACCTTGGATAGTACACCTCAGCATGACCCCCATCCAGTCTCAGTCAGGACAGTAACTTCATTAATGGGGCAGGTCCTCCAATCACTGCAGGGTCTTCTTCCACTTTCTAATGCCCATGTTTCTTATCAGAGCATTTAGAGTACTTGCCCCTTCCCCCCCACCCCACCCCCAATGCCCTGGGTTGATTAATAATTTTTTTTAAAGATTTTATTTATTTATTTGAGAGAGAAAGAATGAGAGAGAGCAAGCACATGAGAGGGGGGAGGGTCAGAGGGAGAAGCAGGCTCCCCGCCGAGCAGGGAGCCCGATGCGGGACTCGATCCCGGGACTCCAGGATCATGACCTGAGCTGAAGGCAGTCGCTTAACCAACTGAGCCACGCAGGCGCCCTTGTCAACAACTTCTTTACACAGCCTATTATTAAGAGCTACTGAAACCTGTTGCCAGTGGGTTTTTTTTTTTTTTTTTAAGTTTTATTTATTTATATGAGAGAGAGAGAGAGCATGGAGGGGGAGGGTCAGAGGGAGAAGCAGACTCCCTGCCGAGCAGGGAGCCCGATGCGGGACTCGATCCCGGGACTCCAGGATCATGACCTGAGCCGAAGGCAGTCGCTTAACCAACTGAGCCACCCAGGCGCCCCTGAATCTTAATTTTCAAGTCCTATGTCTGCTCTATTTGTTACTATGAACAAAATCTACAGCAGACACCTTAGAGACTAAAGTTTCCAAATTTTCTGCAATACTGTAAGATTTTATAAAAGTATAGTTTAAATCTATTGGTTGATTTATATAAATAATTGAACACACAATATTCCACATTTCTATAATTTTTTTTTTTTTTTTACACTATGATTTTCTCTTTCGTACGTATTTTGATATGACTGTCAAGGTTCTCCAGAGAAAGAGAACCAACAGGATTTATAGAGGAAGAGTTTTATTATATGGAATTGGCTCACTTGATTATGGAAGCTGGGAAGTCCAACCATCTGCAAACTGGAAATCCAGGAAAACGGATGGTGGAATCCTGTCACCAGAGACGGGTTCTTGGGCCCCACAATAGAAACTACCAGGCTGGGCCCAAAAGTCAAAGGGACATGCAAGGCTCTATTCGGGCTCCAGCATGAGCTAAACGAAGACAGAGAATCAACATAAAGTAATTTAGGTGCCTTCCTGCAACAACCGTAAGACCCCGCCTATATACATAGAAAAATTCACTTTGCCGTCCAACATGCTGCCGAGGGAAAAGCCGGGGGTGAGGTGGGGGGGGAAGTGCTTCCTCCTGATTGGCTCGAGGGGCCTCATTCTAATTAGTTGGAAGCGCTTGGTCTTGATTGGTTGGAAGGACCTATCCTGATTGGTTGGTATTGGCAGGGAATTCAGGCAGCTCATTGGTGCTTTTTGGATTCCCCTTATATATAGCCTGCATCCTGCTCTTGCTCGGTGGGACAAGCGGATTAACGGGAACAGGAAACAGGAGCGCCCTGGCTACATAATGTTTTTCACCTGGGGCTTGTTCCGATAGTCCCTCACTGTCTCAACCCCACGCTAAATCCAAAGGCCCTAGAAGCCGAGGAGCAGATGGCATAAAGACAGTAACAAGGGCAAGAGAAGACTATGTTCCAACTCAGCAGGCGGACAGGAAATAAGAAGGGGCGAATTCCTCTTTCCTCCTTCATTTTGTTCTATTTACACCCTCAAGGATTGGATGATGCCCACACACAGTGGGGAGGGCAACCTACTTTTCCGAGTCCACCAGTTCGAATGCTCATCTCATCTGGAAAAACCCTCACAGACACACCCAGGAATGTTTAATCTGGGCACCCTTTGGTACATAAAATGAATCATCACAGGCAGGTAACTGTCTATTTTTTATTTCGTTGATAATATTTGAATTGTTTCCAAATGAATTTTTGAATTTGGGAGTTTTAAAGCTTTCATTTGTACGTATATAAGAAATTGAAATGTTTATTTGGATTTTGCAGATTTGTTAAAATATTTAAAGAAAACATTTATTACTAGGTCTGGCACATATATTTTTCTTTATTTAAAAATAAAGTAGTTTAGGGGTGCCTGGGTGGCTTAGTAGGTTAAGGGTCTGCCTTGGGCTCGGGTCATGATCCCAGTATCCTGGGATCGAGTCCGCATCCAGCTCCTTGCTCAGCCTCCCGGGAGCCTGCTTCTCCCTCCGCCTGCCGCTCCCCTTGCTTGTGCTTGCTCTCTCTCTCTCAAATAAATAAATAAAATCTTTTTTTTTAGGTAGTTTATGGGGCACCTGGGTGGCTCAGTTGGTTAAAGCATGTGCCTTCGGTTCAGGTCATGATCCCAGGGTTCTGGAATCGAGCCCCACGTTGGCCTCAAGGAGCCTGCTTCTCCCTCTCTCTCTGCTGCTCCCCCTGCTTGTGCTCTCTTTCTCTGGCTCTCTCTCTCAATAAATAAATAAAATCTTAAAAAAAATAATAAACATCTTAAAAAAAAAAAGTAGGTTAGGGACACCCGGCCAGCTCAGTCGTTGGAGCATGTGGCTCTTGAGCTCTGGGTTGTGTTCAAGCCCCACATTGGGTGCAGACATTACTTAAAAAAAAAAAAAATGAAGTAGTTTAATAAAGTCTAAGATTATTTATTATTGCAGTGAATGCTAGTCTTTTTTTAAGATTTATTAATTTATTTGAGAAAGTGTGTGCCTGTGAATGAGGGGAGGGGCAGAGGGAGAGAGAGAGAGAGAATCTCAGACTCCACACTGAGCATGGAACCTGACTCAGGCCTGGATCCCAGGACATCAGGATCATGACCTGAGCCGCAATCAGGAGTCAGATGCTCAACCTACTGAGCCACCCAGGCACCCTTTAATATTATTACTATTTAAATCTCTAGATCCAGCACTTGAACTTGAACACAGCTCTATATTTTTGCTCTATAATTTTTTTACTTTATAATTGTTTTCTTCTAATAATAAAACCATCCTTTTATAGAAAAATTTGTACCAGTTCTGTTATAGTGTTACAATGATTATACTAGAAAAATGTCCCATTTCCTAATATCCCTTCTAGCAAGCACGCTGAAAGTTTGTAATGAGATATTTAAAAGTCTTGAAAATCCTAATACTTTTTTGCTAACAGCAGAAGAAAAATGCTTTCTTAGTTCTCTTCATAACCAACTGTGAATTATAAACTTAAACTGTGGAACATTCAACATTCTCACAGTGATCATATTGATCATCAGATTCCAAAAATCAAGAAAGATGCCAACAAAAAAAAGATTGAATGACTCTTTCTTAGGTAATGTGTGTATTAATCATGTGTGCTCTACTGTGTCTCTCAGACCACTGTTAGTAGTTGGCTGCAGTGGTTGTTGCAATACGCACATTTCTTGCTAAGGATCCTTGTTTTGCACTCTGATATTTTCTATTCTATGGTGGTAGCCAGTTTCCAAGATAGATTCCAGTGTTCTCAACTCCTGGTATTCACATCCTTGCGTAGTCCTCTCCCACACTCAATATGATTGAGCTGTGCAGCCAATTGGGTATTATCTAAATGATGGTGTGTGACTTCTGAGGCTTGGTCATGAAGGACATTGTAGTTTCTGCCTTGCTGTCTCTTGGATCGATCACTCTGGGAGAAGCTGGCTCCTGTGTCACGAAGACACCCAAGCAGTCCAATGGAGGGGTCCACATGGTGAGGAACTAAGACATTCTGATAATAGGGCACCTTGTCAAACTTGTGAATGAGCTATCATTTCAAGAATGTTATAGGGGCGTCTGGGTGGCTCAGTCTATTGAGCATCTGCCTCCGGCTCAGGTCATGATCTCCAGGTCCTGGGATCGAGTCCTGCATTGGGCTTCCTACTCAGCAGGGAGTCTGCTTCTCTCTCTTTCTCTCTCTCTCTCTCTGTCCCTCAGCCCCTCCTCACTGCTCATTCTCTCTCTCCCTCAAATAAATAAATAAAAATCTTAAAAAAGAATGTTATATAAATGAAATCATACGGTATGTAGTTTTTTGGCTTGGCTTTTTTAACTCAGCATAAATCTCTGTCGTGGGACCACGGCTTTTTCTGTGGTATTTGGCTAGAAGTTTTCTGTCTTGCTAGACTGTCTCTATCCTGGTACTTTGGCTGTAGAGGGCAGGTTATTGGGGGGGTGCTTTTTTGGTCTGCACCCACTGACGGGGGCGATAACAGGTTGTCTTGGCTTTTTCAGCTCCCAAGTCTGAGATTATATGAGACAAATAAAACAAAAAACCCCGGGGAACTCATCATCATGTTGTTCCTCATATCCTAAGTCCTTTAGCCAGTCTGTGTGTCTTTTCCACCTTACAGAGTCTTCTTATGTTTGTTTTACATGTTTTTCAGTCTTAGTGGAAGAAATAGGGAAAATTAGGCCTGCTCCATCTTCTTGGAAGTGGAAGTCCCCAGGGCTGCCCTCTTCACTACATGAAAGGAAAATGATTTTTTATGATGTAGCTTTCTGCTTTTTTGTCCTTCTGGTTTGAATATTTTAGTTGCAGGAGAGAACATGTTGATCTTTATCCATTTGTCCAACAAATAGAAATAAACTAGCTCTTTGGATTGTCCATGTTACTTCTGGTTGTTTTTATACTTACTTGGATGAATTGAGAGAAGTGCATGAGAGAGTCTGGAGGGTCATGAGCAAGCAGTCTTGCTCTGGTTCCTAAGGTATTTTTAGAAACCTCATACTCAGCAAAAACCTCTTCCACCACTGAATTCTATCCCCAAAGTCTGATAAAATGTTTTCTAATTGACAAGTTTAACATGGGCTCTATTGTCTAAGTAAACACAGCGAATGACAGACAATTCCTACATTCCTTGCTCTTGAATTGTGCTGCCCCTTATGAATGACTGATCAGTTTGGGGGAACTCAGCCAATACAGTACAGACAGCTTTCTGTAATTTCAGGTAAAGCCTTCAGGTTCATCCTGAGTGATGCACAGGAAAGTATGTTTGAATTAGCACAGAGCCAAAATTGAACTGGGATCCATTCTTCACACAGGGTGTGGAGAAATCCTACCCCACCAGTGCAATGAATTATTATAAGATCAGAATTACCCACTTTTAATATAAAAAGACATCCAAGCTGAGGATAACGTCTTAGACCCCTAATTCAGTATTTTAACTTGACTTCCTCTTTGCGTTCCCCAAAGGAAAACAGCGTCAGCGTTAAACTGGATTGTGGGCTTTTGCCCACAGTCATTTGAACTTCCCTGTCTTTTTCCTGCTTTATCTTTGCTTTATTTTTCAGAATATGCATGATCTTTTTTCTGTGATCTCTCTATGCTTTCTATTCATTTAATCTTGTCTATAAGAATACCTCAGTATATCCAGTTTTCCTACCCTTCTCCCAGCCTTCCTAAGATCGATTATATCACAGTCACCTGATATTAGTGACAACTACTACTTTTTATACTGTCTTTGTACCCAGAGCTACCTTCTTTCAGTAGTAACTGCAAAAGAAGCCAGAGAACAAACTGTCCTTGTTCTTCCAAGGTAATTTTAAGGCTTTTGTTGCGAGTGCTAGTCTTGTTCCACCTAACCCACTTTCTTTCCTTTTTTCTATTTCACATGAGTATTTACTTGTCTTGCTTATCAAGACCTGGTTATTCCTACACCTTTGCAGTGTAACTTTGATCTATTTATTTCTAGAACCTTGAGTTTTTCTTGGCATTGGTATCTCAGATTCCCTTGGCTAAACTGATCTGTTTTCCAGCCTGAGGCTTACTTAAGACCAAGAGTTCGTGGAATCTTTACTGTCTGACTGCTAGACTTTGGCTTATTTTTGAACATCCACCTCAGTGACTAGCTTTGGGTCATTTAACATGTTTCTGCTCTTCACCCTTCCTCACATAATCACATGTGGCAACTTTGTGAAATGTGAACTCCTTTTTGTCACACTTGAACTTATGACCCTATCCAACCCTCTCCAGGCCTACGTTTACACTTGGAAAATTTGACTTTCCACATACAATTGATCATGAAACCCTGTCAATTTTGTGTTCTAGAAATTTCTAAAACCTGCTCCCTCAGAATTATATAGGACTGCTTCAGCTGCAAATTAACAGTAACACAATTCAAGCTAGCTTTTCAAAAAAAGGAAGTTTATTCTTTACTACTAGAAAAGTCTAGAGATTAACTAAAATTAATTAGACCCATATATTCAAACAGTATCATCAGGAACCTGCCTCTCTGGTTCCTTCTGTGCAGCTTCACTCTTTGGCAAGCAGAATTTTTTTTTTCTTTTTCAAACTTTATTTCAACATAACTATGCTTACAGAAATACACTCATATTGGTTAATAGAATGCAATTTAAGTTTAACTTATCCTACACAATTTGGACCAGAGACTTGGTACATGGTTTAAGCTTAAAAAAAAAGTATTTGCAGTCTGGTTTATTTTTCATCTATTACAAATGTATATAAAAGATCCTCCCATTCAAATGCTGCTAAAGCAGGCAGCAAGAACCTTGAGATAGTAACCTTTGGTTTGTTTCGGAAAAATAACACCTATTGCACTGTAAAAGTTTATAAAATCGGTACAACAAAACATTATTGTAAAGTTTCAATGCCAGTTTACAAAGATCAATTAACTAATGGATGTTGGAAAGGGTGGGGAGAGCTTATGTACATAAGTGAAAATGTAAAAGCTATCGATTTAGTTAAAATTGCATGTAGATTGCAAGTCTACACAAACGAAGATTCAGATAATTTATTGCATCGCAAGCAGAATTTTTTATGGTGGGAAAGATGGTGCTCTGCAGCTCCAGGCTCACACAGTGCTTACAGACATGCCTCTGGGTAAGGAAATTGGGGGACTGGGGTGCAGAGGCGGGAAGGAGACCGACTTTGGCAGGATTTGAACTTTTTTACCTTGTGCTGATTAAATAAGTGCACTGATAGATCATTACAAATTGTATTACAAATTGGAAATTCAATCCGTAGAGATAATGAGCTAAGTAGAAAATAAAAACCCTGTTAATTAGGGAGAAGGTGAGAAGGTAAGGACAACAGTAGCAAATACTGTCCAGGGTACAAGCAGGTGAAGAACTGAAAAGTGTCAACTGGATTCAAGAACATGGAGGTCAGTGATGAGTTTGACAAGGGGAAGTTTGTTGGGACAAATAGCCAGAATGTGGTGGGTTGTGAAATGAAGGGGAGCAGAAAGGGAGAGAGCACGTAGGAGGGGAAATATTGGAAGACTGATGGGAAGGAGCCAGTGGAGTGAGGCAGTTTGAAGATACAGGATAGAGTAAGGCACTTGAGAAGTCATAAGAGGTAGGCCACTTCTTCCTCTGAAACAGGAGGGAAGAAAAGAAGATTCATACATAGATAGATTTGTGTTATTGTTCTGGTGGCAGGAATTTGAGGGGGTCCTTTGATGGCTTTTGTTTCTCTATGAAAACAGAAGTCTGATTGCCTCAGATTACCTGCTGAGTGATTCTGCAGGGCTGAGTGGGGAGGGATGTGTGTGTGGCAGAATTCAGAAGTTTGAGAAGAATAGAGAAGATTTTTATCTATGTTACAGAGATGTGGAGAATAGAAAAGTAAGACAACTAGAAAAACATAATTCTGTAGTTTCTTTTCAGTGCTGAGAGCCCATTTGAGGTTGATGACCATAAAATTATAGTAGCTTCCATCTACTTGACTGTGATTTTTCTCCAGCAAAGCTCATAGGACAGTTGGAGGAGGTAGGGAGTTGGTGTTACCCAGGGTCAGAAGGACAATGGAACAATGGAATTTAAAGCTGCCTTCTTAATCTATATAGTCTGTTCTGCCTTCGACAACATTTTCCATTTCTTCCATAGATACTCATCTGATCAAATAATGCTTGTCATTTTTATTTTCTTAGAAAATTCTATATTTCATATATATATTTTTAAAGTTTTAGCATGAAGTTGTAGACAGTATTTTGTAAAGAAAAAAATCTTCCAGATCTATCATTATAGCCTTATTTCATTCCTTACTTTCTGTATGTATTTGTTCTTTTTTCTTGATTAGCTAGAGGTTTTTTCGTTTTTCCTCCTCAGAGAACCCATTCTTAGATTTTTTTCAATTCCACTCTTTTTAAGCCACCTTTAATGTTGTTCGGCCTCTTTCTGTTTCCTGCATTAGACAGCTGCTGTGGGGGGAAGAAGGACACATTTCACCCATCCTTGTACCTCTGATAACAGTGGACTCTGATGTCTTCCACAACCTTGGGATTCAATTCATTTTTATGGGAATGGCTTAAATTTTAATGTGTGATTATTTTCCTTTAGACTCTGTAAAAGAAACTAGGGACTTCATTAAATTTGCCCTAGTTTTTTGGTTTAGGACTTAAACGTATGGTTTTTCCACTTCCAACAAATTAGTGGAAAATTTTAACACATTTTATAGGTTAAAGGACTGTACTTACTGTGGCAATGTGGGAAAGGGAGGAGATACCAAAAAGCTCTATTTTATGGTTTCTGAAACTGGAATTAAGAGCTGATATTTAAATTGTTATCCCTCTATCAACTTGGTGGCTTTGGGTATAACTTCAGTGCAGAGTACTAGGTGGTGTGTATACAACAGAACTGAAGAGGTTAATTTTCCTTCTGCAAAAATGTTTTGGTAGAATGTTAGTGAGTGGGTGGGATAATGGGCATGTGGGCACTCTTGTACACTGTATGGGGAGGTGAATATCATTATGGCCTGCATGAAAAGCCATTTGGCAACATCAAAAGCCTTACATATGTGCATATTTATATGTCCCAGAAATACTGCTGCCAAGAAAGTATCCTATGGCAGTAATTTAGACAAGAGGGCAAAGATATATGTATATACATAGATATTTATTGCATTACTGTTTTGAGTAGAAAATGGAAACTGAAAATTTTGAATCATAGTGCTTTGTATAGATTCTAATATAGCTATATAATAGCTGGCTTATTATCTAAAAACAAGAATGTGTGTGTATAAATATATATATTATATGTAATTATAATATATGTGATTCACATTTAAAAACCTGGAAAGGGGTTTTAGTCAAGGTAGAAGCAGGGTACAGAAGGCACACTCAACTTGAGTAATGTGAGAGAGTTCAGTATCAGGATTATTCACAAGGTATAGGCAGGATATAGGGAAACAACAAGGAATGGTATAGAACCTGTAGCTGGTGAGGGTGTGGAGGATAGGATATTCTTACCACCTGCAGGTCTGCCTGAAGGGGCTGGGGGAAGGGGCTGTGAGGCAGGGAGAGCTATGGGGAAACACCTCTTGACAGGATTGATGACTTTTTCTAAAGGTGTGTAGCCTTCCCACAACAACTGTACAGTGTGGGTGCTAGGGAGTGAGTTTTTTGTCCTCTCCTTCCACCCCCTACTCTCTTTACCAATGTTCTTCATTCACTGAGCTCAAGCAGAAATCAGGCTGCAAAGGGATTCTTTGATGCCATCTGTATAGGTCAGTCTCCTAAGGCACAGAGCAGGGTGGCAGGATTGAGAGGGGATCTGGAGGGGCAAATAGAAAATGGCCAGTTCAACAGAGGTATACCGGTATGTTAATAGAGGTAGTCCTGGGCAGTGGGATTATGGGTTGATATTCTTCTAATTTTTTGAAAATGAACACGTATGACTTCTGTAATTTTTTTAAAAGTTTAAAAGGTTTTTTTTCTTACCTTAGGCATAGTTTATCTTAAATCATCTGAAAATTATGAACTTGCTTTGCCAAAATTCAGTTGTTTTATACCTACACAGCTGAATGCCCTCTCTTAACCCTTAGCCCTTACTTACTTAAAAATATCCTCAGGGTTTCTTTAGTTAGAAAACAAAAAGTTTGCCTGATTCCCCAATGTTAGCATTTGGGGGTGGGGTGGGGAATTGGATTTATTTGGGAATTCTGATTGCCTCTTGATGAAATTCTTGGGGCCACTGTGACATTTAATGTCATTATATATAAAAGCAGCCTGAATTTCTCAGAAGAAAGGAGCTTTAAAAACACAATCTAATTCTATAATCCTGATAGAATATAGAATTTAGTTGGGTTAATAGCATCATTAAAGCATTCTTCTTTTTTTTTTTTTTTAAAGGTATGGGTCTTGCCTTTATTTTTTTTTAAGATTTATTTATTTATTTATTTGATAGAGACAGAGAGAGAGAGAGAGAGCATGAGCTCTGGGGGAGGGGCAGAGGGAGAAGGAGAAGGAGACTCCCCGCTGAGCAGGGAGCCCTGTGCGGGGCTCGATCCCAGGATCCTGGGATCATGACCTGAGTGGAAGGCAGACGCTTAACCAACTGAGCCACCCAGGCGCCCCGCATTGTTCTTGAAATGAATTTATTAGGCCAGTTTAAGATAAAATAGCCTACATTATGTCCTTCAGTGGCATATAAGGAAACATTTATATTATTAATTTGTGAATACTGCTCCCCCATGGAGCAGCTTTAATATATACTAATTTTCTTCTTTTATTTTGAGATCTTAGGATCTTGATAATAATGTATAATCTAAAAATGTTGATATTGCCTATAGTTAACTAAAAAATGAGCAATGTCTTCGAAAGGTCTACCTTCAATAGAAAGTGTTTTGTATAATTGACCCAACTATGCATTGTTAAACTTTCTCCTCTTTTTCTCAGCTATTGCTTTTCTCTTTATTGCCACAATTTTTTGAATTACATTTTCTATTAGTGCCTTTTCTGGGAAAAAGATGGGATGTAAAGATGTCATCTTTCCAAAACCAGTGATTAAAAAAAAGCTTAAAGTCAACCAGAGAAGAAAAAAGACATTGTATTAATTTCCTATAGTGGCTAACAAATTACCTGAGGAGCTTAAAGCAACCCAAATGTATTATCTTAGAGTTTTGTAGGTCAGAAGTCTGACATGGGTTTGACTGGGCTAAAAATGAGGTATCACCAAGGGCTGCATTCCTTTCTGGGAGTTATAGGAAAGAACTGTCTTCCTTGTCTCTTTCAGTGTCTAGAGGCCACTCATGTTCCTTGGCTCATGGCCCCTTCCTCCATCTTCAAACCCAGCCCTAGCATCTCTGTGATCTTTCTTCCGTAGTTACATTTCTTTTTCTCACTGTATTCTGCCTCTGTCTTCCACTTTTAAAAACCCTTGTGATTAGATTGAACTCACACAGATAATGCAGGATAATTTCCCTATTTTAAGGTCATCTGATTAACAATCTTTACTCTATCTGCAAATTTAATTACCTTTTGCATCTAACCTATTCATAGGTTTCATGAATTAGAACATGAGTATTTCTGAGAACCATTTTTCTGCTGACCATAGTCCATTTTTCTGTCCCCCAAGTATATCTATACATGTCCCACATGTAAAATACATTCACCCCATCTCAAGATCTCCAATTACTGCATCAACACAAAGTAAAGAATTTCATCTAAGTCTCATTAGCTCAAAAGTCCCAAATCTCATCATTTAAATCAGGTATGGCTGATTTTTTTTTTTCTTACCTCATACATATTACAAACAGAGGAAACAAGATAAAGATGACTGTAGATTTCTCATCTGACACAATGCAAGTGAGAAAATAGTGGAGCAACCTACTTTTAAGTAGTGAGGGGAAAAAATTGTCAGTCTAGAATTCTATACCCAGCAAAAATATACTTATTTTATTCAATTGAAAAGAAGGTAGAAAAAGAGGAAAAAGGGAGAAGAACAGATGGACCATCTAGAAAAAAACAGTAATGTTATAGACTATAACTTAACCACATCAATGACGGCATTAAATGTAAATGGTCTGAACACCCTAATTGTAAGGCATAGATGATCATATTGAATAAAAGCAAAACTCAATAATATGCTGCTTACAAGAAACACAGTTGAAATATAAGACACAAATAGGTAAAAAGTAACAAATAGGAAAAGATATTTCATGCTGATATTAATTATATAAAAGCTGGAATGGTTACTGATAGCAAACAAAGTAGATTTAAGTACAATGACTATTAGTAGGGATGAAGAATGTGATTTCATAATGATAAAAGACTCAGATTATCATGAGGCAAAACAATCCAAAACATTTATACAGCTAGCAGAAATTCAAAATACAAGAAACACAAACTGATGGGACATCAAGGAGTAGACAAATGCACAATTATAGTCAGAGATTTAAAAACCTCTCTCTCAATAATTAATAGAACAACTAGACAGAAAATAAACAAGGACATAAAAGACTTGAACAATACTATTAACAAACTTCAACTAATTGACATTTTTATTTTTATTTATTTATTTTTTTAAAAGATTTTATTTATTTATTTGAGAGAGAGAGAATGAGAGAGAGCAAGCACATGAGAGGGGGGAGGGTCAGAGGGAGAAGCAGACTCCCCGCCGAGCAGGGAGCCTGATGCGGGACTCGATCCAGGGACTCCAGGATCATGACCTGAGCCGAAGGCAGTTGCTTAACCAACTGAGCCACCCAGGCGCCCTAATTGACATTTTTAAAAACCCCATCCAAAAACATCAGAATGCATATTCTTTTCATATGCAACAGATCATTTACCAAGATAGACCATATCTTGGGGTATAGAACATGTTTAAATGAGTTTAAAGGCCTTCATGTCATAAAAACATACCTTCTCTGGTCACTATGGAGTTAAGTTAGGCATCAATAACCAAAAGATCTCTGGAAACTAAAGAACACATTTCTAAATCCTAAATAACCCATGGAACAAAGAAGAAATCAAAAGAAAAATATAACTATTTTGAAGTGAATTAAAAGGGAAACAGAACACACCAAAATGTGTAGGATACTGCTGCTGAAGTAGTACTTAGTGGGACATTTATAGTACCAAGTGCCTACATTAGAAAAGAAGAAAAGTCTCAAATAGAAGATCTCAGCTCCCACTTAGGAAACTAGAAAAAGAAGAGCAGATTATACCTAAAATAAACAGAAGAAAAGAAATAATAAAGAGTAGAAATAAATGAAATAGAAAACAAAAACAGGAGAGAAAAGTCAAGGAAACCAAAAGCAGAGTGTTTGAAGAAAACAAAGTGATCAATTTCTAGTTAGAGTGATCAAGAAAAAAAAGAGACAAGACACAAACCACCCATATCAGGAATGAGAGAGGAAATCACAGTCTGTCTTATAGCTATGTAAAGGATAAAAAACTATTTCAAACAACTTTAGGCCAATAAATTTAGCAACATAGATGAAATGGAACAATTCCTTGAGAGATGCAAACTACTAAAGCTCTCTCAAGAGAAATAGATTACTTGGATTGTCTTCTATCTATTAAAGAAATTGAATAACTCAGATACCAATAAGAGAAAAAAACTATAGACACATATCTCTCATTAACATGTATGCAAAAGTTCTAAATAAAATTTTGGCAAATCAAATTCAACAATATACAAAAAGCATACATTGTGACCAATGGAGTTTATCCTAGGGGTATAAGATTGGTTTAACATTTGAAAATCAACGATAAAAATCAGCATATTGGGGCACCTGGGCAGCTCAGTTGGTTAAGCGTCTGCCTTCAGCGCAGTTCATGATCTCAGTGTCCTGGGATTAAGTCCTGCTCAGGCTCCCTGCTCCATGGGGAGCCTGCTTCTCCCTCTCATTCTGCCCGTCCCCCTACTCGTGCTTTCTCTCTCTCTCTCTCTCTGTCAAATAAATAAATAAAATCTTTTTAAAAATCAGCCTATTAACAAACTAAAAAAAAAATCGTATGTCCATCTCATTAGATACATGAACAGTATTGGACAAAACCCAACACCTATTCCTGATAAAAACTCAGCAAACTAGGAATATAAAGGCACTTCTTCAACCTGATAAAGACAATCCATGAAAAATCTAGAGCTAACATCATACTTAATGGGCAGGGAATTAATGCACTCCTTCTAAAATGAGGAACAAGGAAAGGATGTGTGTTTTCATCATTTCTATTCAATATAATGTTGAATTATGTCGAAGGTATAGCCAGTGCAACTGGCAAGAGGAAGAAAAGGCATCCAGATTAGAAAGGAAGAAGTAAAACTGTTTTTTTGGCAGATGACATGCAGAAAACCTTGTGGATTCTACAAATATGATACTAAATGTGACTTTATCAAGGTTGTAGAACATAAACTATTCAATTATGTTATAATATATTAAATAACATGTACTATATATCATAATTGTATTTCTGTACACTAGTGATAAACAGAAATTGAAATAATATTTATATAGCATAAAAGTATAAAATACTTAAGGATAAATCTGACAAAAGATGTGCAACACCTATATGCTGGAAACTACAAAATATTACTGAGTGAGTTAAAGACCTAAATGAAGAGGTGTACCCTGTTATGTATAGGAAGATTCAAAATTGTTAAGATGTCAAGTGTCCCCAAATTGATATATAGATTCAGTGCAATCTCAATAAAGATCTTAGCACATCTTTTTATAGAAATTAGTGAGTTGATTCTAAAGTTCATAAGGAAATGCTAAGAATAAAAAAAAGCAAAAACAAAAACAAAGTTCATGAGTTAATATGATCTTTGTTCAAGGTTTATTATGGAACTGCAGTAATCAAGATGGTGTGGTCTTAGGATAAATATAGAGGAATAAATCAATGTAACGGAGTAGAAAGTCCAGAAATATACCCACATTTTTAAGACGATTGATTTTTGACAAAGGTGTAAAGGCAATTCAGTGGTGAAAAATCTTTTAATCAAATGGTTCTGGAATAATGGAATATCTAAATGCAAAAAGTAAACCCTTCATCAATACTTTATACCATGTATAAAAATTAACTCAAGATAGATATAAATCTTGGGGCATCAGAGTGACTTAGCTGGTTAAGCCTCCGACTC
The DNA here is from genome assembly GCF_011800145.1 of Mirounga leonina. NCBI lineage: Eukaryota > Metazoa > Chordata > Mammalia > Carnivora > Phocidae > Mirounga > Mirounga leonina. The sequence continues at coordinate 254,519 of NW_023270826.1, read as the reverse complement.
CTGATTTTGGCTCAGGTCAAGATCTCAGGGTTGTGAGATTGAGCCCCAGGTCAGACTCTGTGCTGGGCCTGGAGCCTGTTTAAGATTCTCTCTCTCCTGGATGAAAGACCTGAATATGAGATAGGAATCCATCAGAATCCTAGAGGAGCACACAGGCAGCAACCCCTTTGACCTTGGCCACAGCAACTTCTTGCTGGACACATCTCCAGAGGCAAGGGAAACAAAAGCAAAAATGAACTGTTGGGACTTAATTAGGATAAAAAGCTTTTGCATAGCAAAGGAAACAATCAACAACAATAACAACAAAAACTAAAAGGCAACCTACAGAATGGGAGAAGATATTTGCAAATGACAAATATCTCGACAGATAAAAAGCTAGTATCCAAAATCTATAAAGAACTAATCAAATTCAACACCCTCAAAATAAAAAATCCAATCAAGAAATGGGCAGAAGGCATGAATACACATTTCTCCAAAGAAGACATACAAATGGAAAACAGACACATGAAAAAATGTTCAACATCACTCAGCATCAGGGAAATACAAATCAAAACCACAATGAGATACCACCTCACACCTGTCAGAATGGCTAAAATTAATAACTCAGGAAACAGCAGACGTTGGCAAGGATGTGGAGAAAGGGGAACCCTCTTACATTGTTGGTGGGAATGCAAACTGGTGCAGCCACTCTGGAAAACAGTATGGAGGTCTGCAAAAAGTTAAAAATAGAACTACCCTACGACCCAGCAACTGCACTACTAGGTCTTTATCCAAAGGATACAAAAATAGTGATTCAAGGGGGCACATGCACCTCAATGTTTATAACAGCAATGTCAACAATAGCCAAAATATGGAAAAACTTTGTAAGATGTCCATTGAGGGATGAATGGTTAATGATCACACACACACACACACACACACACACACACACACACACTGGACTATTCAGCCATCAAAAAGAATGAAATCTTGCCATTTGCAACAACGTGGATGGAACTAGAGGGTATTAAGCTAAGTGAAATAAGTCAGCAAAGGCAATTATCATATGATCTCACTCATGTGGAATTTAAGAAACAAAAGAGATGAACAGAGGGGAAGAGAAGGAAAAATAAGATAAAAACAGAGAGGCAAAACATAAAAGACTCTTAACTATAGGAAACAAGCAGGGTTGCTGGAGGGCAGGTGGGTGGGGGGATGGGGTAACTGGGTGATGGGCATTAAGGAGGGCACTTGATGTAGTGAGCACTGGATGTTACATGCAACTGATGAATCACTACATTCTACCCCTGAAACTAATAATACACTATATGTTAACTAACATGAATTAAAAATAAAATAAGATTCTCTCCTTCTCCTTCTGCCCATACCCACCCTCTTTCTAAAAAAAACCCAATAGATATAGATTGTATGTAAAACCTAAAATTATTAAATTGCTAGAAGACAACATACAAGAAAATCTTCGTGACTATGGCTTAGGTAAAGATTCCATGCATATGAAAACGATCTGCAAGAAAACTTGATAAATTAGACTTCATTAAAATTAAAAACTGCTTTTCAAAGACACTATAAGAGAATGAAATGAGAAACCAAAGAGTGGGAGAAAATATCTTCAAAGCCTACATCTGATAAAAGATACATAATCCAGTTTAAAAACAGGCAAAAGATTTGAACAGAGACATACCAAAAATATATTCAGATATAAAATAAACATATTAAAAGATGCTCAACATCATTATTCATCAAGGAAATGCAAATTAAAACTACAGTGAATACCACCAAACACCTTTTAGAATGGTTAGAATGAAAAAGACTGACCCCATCAAGAGTTGATGAGGATGTAGAGGAACCAGAACTGATATATGTAAAATGGAATGTAGGTGAGTACAACTAGTTTGGCGACTAGTTAGGCAGTTTTAAAAATGCTAAACATACTCTTACCATATGACCTGGTCATTTTGCTCCTAGTTGTTTACTTTACCTAAGAGGAAAGAGAGCTTGTGCCTATACATAGACTTGAATATGGTTGTTCTTAGCAGTTTTATTTATAATAGCCCCGAACTAGAAACAATCCAGATATCCCTCAATAGGTGAATAAATTGTGTTATATCTACGCAGTGGAATACTAAGAAATAAAAGGGAGCGATGAGTACAACAACACAGATGTATCTCAAAATAAATATGACGAGTGAATAAAGCAAGACATAAATCGTACCACTTATGTAAAATTCTAGGAGGTGCAAAGAAATTTAATGTAATACAGTGCACTGATGAACATAGGGGAAGAGAAGAAAAAATAAGATAAAAACAGAGAGGGAGGCAAATAATAAGAGACTCTTAACTCCAGGGAACAAACTGAGGGCTGCTGGAGGGGAGGTGGGTGGGGAGATGGGGTAATTGGGTGATGGGCATTAAGGAGGGCACTGGATGTAATGAGGAGTGAGTGTTTTATGCAACTGATGAATCACTAAATATTACCCTTGAAATTATATACTATATGTTAACTAACTTGAATTTAAATAAAATCTAAAAAAAATAAAGTGATACAGTGCAGATCCATGGCTTCTTAGAGATGAGGGAGATAGGGCTAGTGAGGGACAGGAATAGAGAATACAAATAGGAATGAGAAAAATTGTGCATGCCTATAAATATATGTTAAAACTTGCCAAATTGTACATTTATATATAATCAGTTTATTGTATCATATAGCAATAATTGTTAAATAAGATTTTTTTTCCCCCAGAAGATGCTATATTCATTTGTTATTTGGTCAATCGATAATGGGTTATGATTGTGATAAAAAATGCTTGGAATATGTTTTTGAGCTAATTTTTATATGTAAAATGTTAGTTTGGGAGAACACAAAAGTTCACGAGACCATCTTTTTTCAACGTTTCCCTTTGAGTGAAATACTGCAGTCTTACTATGCAATTATCTTTTGGTTATTATCCATGGAGTGTTAGCCAAGCGTTCTAGACCAACCACAAATATCAAAATCTTTTTTCTTTCAATGTTATATAAATAATAGTGATAAACGCTTTCCAATGTTCACTTTGACAGAATGTGAAGACACCTGAAATTGGTTCATTATCTTCTCTGACTTGTCCCCTTTCACATCCTCAGCAGGTGGCAGTGTGCATGTCACAGAATTCTAAAAAGCAAGCACACTGAGGTGGTATTTGGGCTGTTTGGGTTCCTGGCAATCCCATGATGTTTTTATTCACATACAGAGGGGGCTTTTAGAAAGAAACTGCAGATTTGTTTCCTATGAAATAATTGTTTCTTTTTTCTTTGATGCAAATAACGTGACATTTTTTGAAGCTCAGAGTGCAAAACGTCCTTGTGAACGTTAAGTGTTGGGGAGCCCTGGAAATTCTGGGTAGTAGAGATTCATGAAATTTGTCTTTGATGGATGGTGAAAATTTGGGAGATTTTTTTCCCCCCTGGTTTCTACTTTTGGGTTAAAGATGAGTCCAGATATTGAGTCTTCACTTAAAGATTGTGCCACAACTTTCATAACCAGTGAATTTCAGTCCTAAACGGCTGAAACTAACCTTTTCACAGTGTGTTTTGCTTCTATTCTAATCTGGTCTCCCTCAATTGCTGGGTGCCTCTAATTTCAGCTAAACTATATGGTAGTTTATGGAATCTAAAATAATCGTATTGGTCATTTTTGTTGCATTTCAAGAATGCAGGCATTAAGGAGGTCTCTAAAGGTGTAACAGGGTAATGGATACATAGCCGTCAGTGAACATTACCTTCCTTTTTCTCTCCCTGTAATCAGTCATGTACATTTATGGCTCATAATCAGCAAATGTGACTGATACTTCTAGTTAGAGCCAATCGAGGCAGGTAGTTGGTCACTTTCTAAGACAGCTATTAAATGTCTCTGCATTTCAGATGTTGACTGACATCTTGACATTTGTTTGGTTTTTATTTTTTTTTCCAGAATTGGAGTTCAGATAAGCTAAGACCTTGTACAGTACTCATTAAATTATCTTACCCATGAAAAGTTACACAAATGTGTATAGATACATGTTTTAAAACAATTGCTTTGGTAGAAACCGATAAAAAATGCAACATAAATTTTATCAGTTATACTCTGTACCATATTTTTCAAGTCATAAAATGCTTGGTAATCTGATACTCATATATTTTTCTTTATTTTTGTTCCTGGCTAGAATGATCCAGATACTTGAAATATTTGTGCCTCTTTTCTTTTACATTTCAAAACATTTCAAAACATTTACTTTGAATATTATCAGAGTTCAGTTAAAAAGGACCAAACTAATAATTAACCTAAAGTAGTTTAAAGATTTTATTTATTTGTCAGAGAGAGCACAAACAGGGGGAGCAGTAGAGGGAGAGGGAGAAGCAGGCTCCCCGAGGAGCAAGGAGCCCAATGTGGGGCTCGATCCCAGGACCCCGAGATCATGACCTGAGGCGAAGGCAGCTGCTTAACCGACTGAGCCACCCAGGTGCCCCATAATTACCTAAACTTTAATAAAAAGTCAAGTTATATATAAGATGTATGTGTATCTCTTAAACATTTTTGAAGCTAACTTAGTCTGGGATCTTAAAACTTTTCACCAGGACACTTGAGATATCCTTTCATTTGGTACCTTTTGTGCTCAGACTGTAAGGTGGCTCTCACTCCCTGGTGTTCATATCCTATATAATCCCTTTCCCTTGAATGTGGGCAAGACCTGTGACTTGCTTCTAGCCTGTAGACTATGGCAAAAGTGAAGGGATTTTTCAGATGTGATTAGGGTCCTGAATCAATTGATTGCAAAATCAACTGATAATCAAGATTATCCTGGGTGGGCCTGACTTATGCAGGTAAGAGCCCTTAAAAAAGAGGGTCTAGGCCCTCCTTATGGTAAGACACTCTCCCCCTTGTTGGCTTTGAATAAATAAACTTAACAAAGCAAGTGGCCATGTTGGAGAAGCCCACGGGGCAAAGAGCTGTGAGTGACTTTTTAGGAGCTGAGGGTGGCCTTCAGCAAGAAACTAAAACCTTCAGTCCTGTAGCTGCAAGGAAGCGAATTCTGCCAACAACATAAGGGAGCTTGGAAGTGGCTGTTTCCCCTGTCGAGCCTCTGGTGACTCAGCTGACACTTGGATTGCAATTTGGTGAGGCCTGGAAGCAGAGGACTCAGCTAAGCTCAGCTTCTACCCTGTTGAAACTGTGAGATAATAAGTTGTGTTGTTTGAAGCTGCTAAGTCTGAGCTAACTTGTTACCTAGAGATGGGAAACTCCTACAGTCCCCTCATCTCTACTTTCTTCTAATTTTTCTTTCTTGTTTCAGCTAGCATGGCCTTTCTGAATGAAAATTTTGATAGTATTTCTCTTTCTGCTTAAAATCCTACAATGGCTTCCTATGGCCTAAAAGATGAGGTCTAAACTTGCCACATGTGTTAAGAGTCTTCATGATGGGCACTCACCTGACTTTTCCTCTCCTTCCCATGCTTCCCTTATGTACACCGTATGCTTTTATCATCAAAACCACCATTATCAAACACTCTTTCACTCCCATTCCTTTGCATATGTCCTTTGTCTTTGGTTTACGTATCCTCTCCACCCTTTGGTAAGCATCAGGGTTATTCTCTTACCCCTGGGTAGATAGTAGGATGGCACTTCCGTTCCCCATCAGAGCTAGGTGTGACCATGTGACTTGCTTTGGCAAATGAAAACAGAGCAGAGGTGACACATGTGTTAGAGATAGAGACTTGGAGAGCCAGTGCAATATTTATGACATCCTCTTTTGTTGCTTAGAGCAACTGGTGATGCTCCAGATGGTGGAAGCTCTGCCAGTCTGGGTCCCAGAGTGAGAAGATATGAAGAGCCCCCAAGCTAACCTGACGGGTTTTGTGAGCAACTATAAATCTTTTTACGAATCAACAAGATTTGGGGGGTTTTGTGTCCTGTGGTCTATCTTACATTATACTGACTGATACATCCCTCCTTCTTGTGGACATATATATCCTATAGGACTCAGCTCAATTGTCTGGCCTATCTAGATAGAGTGAAAGGGCTTTCTTCTCTGCGTTCCAACAATATACCTCTTTATCTCTTTGGTACCTATCTCATAGATTGTTGTGAAGATTACTTGGGTAAATATATAAGGTGCTTATTAACAATGACTGGCACACCGTAAGTGCTCAAAAAGGATTAGCTGTTATTATTTTATAGCACTTCCCTTGTTTTATTGCAATTACCTTTTAAATGTCTTTTAGACTGTGCTCATTTGGAGGGCAAGGACTATGTTCTCTTTCATTGTTGTATCATAGACACCTGGTCCAGTGCCTAGAACATGATAAATGTTTATTTAATATATACCAGAAATCCCTATTTCTAAGTTCCTTCATGTGGAACTGGAGTGCCAATGTGTATTTTGTTAACATAAGTCTTAGTGTGAATAAGAAAGTTATGTTTTTCATAGCTGTTGAACAATGAGGAACCGTTACTAGACTACACTGAAGATTTGAGTAAACTTGAATTCAGTCTGTGACCTTGGAGAAGTTATTTAACCCTTTATTTAACCCTTTAAGCTTCTTTTTCCTCATTTGTAAAATGGATACCTACCTACCTCATGTGGTTGTTATAAGGAATTAATTAAGTAATTTTTGTAAAATAACAGTGCTTGGCACATAGGGAAACATTTATTTATGATTTTTTAATGGCTTGACTTACATATATTGTGAAATAATTAACATAATAACTTTCGTTAGTATCCATATGGATACAATAAAAAAAGCCAAAAAAGAAAAAAAATTTTTTTTTCTTAATTATTTGTTATTTGTTGTTACTAGTTTTTGTTTTCACCTTTGGCTTTTTCCTGAACTATTTGTTTAGGTATCTGTTTACAAAAGTACTAGTCTAATTCTTTCCCCTTTATTTTTCATAGAAATGATTGGATAATTAATGACTTTTACCACACACCTTGAGTTTCACACTCTAGTTGCAAGTAACATGAAATAATATGGCGTATATTTAACCATTTGAATTAAAAATGACACCAGATGTTTCTACTGTCATTGTATAAGAAATTCACTAATGTACTTAGCATTCTCAATGTAATAAAATTCTATAAAGAAAACTGTGCTTGTCCAAAGAGATGTTATAAGTGAAAAGCACATCTTACATATCTTTCCTGCCAATATCACAATTACACCATTTCTATCTCAAAAGAACCAAGTATTATCTGTATTAAATCTAGATGTACCATTTTTTACAGATCCTTGCATCTTTAAAGGTAGCTGCCAAAAATACTCTCAATGGGTAATCTTTAACTCATTCTAGAAAGCCTGTTCAATTCTTTTCAAATGAAATTGCAATCTAGTTAAAACTAAGTGTCCCTTTAGAAACAGAATAGAGTGAAGAAGATTAAAAAAGAAAACGGTCCCAAAATGTGACTCATTCCTCTGGTTTGAGGTTTTAAAGAGACATGCAAGGGAGAGCAGAATATAGATTTTCATTTCATGGTGAGTAAAAAATTACCTTAGTGGTAAAGTGGATACCGTTTTGCATGAAATACTGCAATTTCTTGAAAGAGTAATCTAAAAACTTATTTGGATTGTTGTTAGCAAAGTTCACACCAAGTTTCTTCAAAACATAGCTCCTAATCTTTTCCCAGACTTTTTGCAGTACTATAATGGTAGAATGAAGAAAATATTTTGACATTAGAAAAGATTTCCTCTGCATTGTAATGAAACCCCCAATTATTTATCACAGTCCATTATTCTAGCAAGGTTTATATTGTGAAGTCTTAGTCCTTTTCTCTTTCATATACCATGTTCCAAAATTAATTGCAATACCTGAAATGTTAATTGTGGTGAATGAGCATTTGGAGTTGATTTGTTTCTTATAAAACATTTTAAAAGTTAGAAGTATCCTTAAATGGTTGGGCCAGTTTTTCATTCACCTAACTTTTAGAAGAAATTGAACTACTTTGTTTCACCACCTCTTACAACTTTTCGGTGACACAGATTTTCTTTTTGTAAAGTAGAAATAGTTTATTGCTACCGTAATCAAAAGTGATATGATGGATATTTGAAAACTATGATTCTTATAAATTCTTAACTAAAATGATTTAGTGAAAACTGTTTTGTTTATGGATCTGTTACTTTCATACCAGGAAATTTCCAGATTAGAAAATTCATATGTAGAATTGGTAATTATATATTTATTTGAATACATAATAGTACTTGATTATAGTGTTACTGTCACCAATATAGTCTGGTGCCATAGAGGTTAATATCAAATATTTAAGAATCTAATTGTTTTTTTTTTTTTTGTAAGATTTTATTTATTTATTTGACAGAGAGACACAGCGAGAGAGGGAACACAAGCAGGGGGAGTGGGAGAGGGAGAAGCAGGCTTCCCGTGGAGCTGGGAGCCCGATGCAGGGCTCGATCCCAGGACCCTGGGATCATGACCTGAGCCGAAGGCAGATGTTTAACGACTAAGCCACCCAGGCGCCCCTAAGAATCTAATTGTTAACAAGTAATGATGTGACAGCTTGTGTTTATAGCACTTACTGTACTCATCTAACCAACAAAATAACAACAAAAGCAATTTCTTCTAGGGTGCAATATTTACTTACTTTTCTATAAAAGTAAATACTGCACAAGAAGAGTCATTTGGAAAAAGGCTTTTATGAACAAAACATGCTATGTTTCAGCTTTCTAATTTATAATAACATCTGCATTTTCAGAGGTATAATTGTCAGTCATGAAAAAGCACCATATTTTTGAAAAATTTTTTATTAACATATAATGTATTATTTGTTTCAGAGGTACAGGTCTGTGATTCATCCGTCTTACACAATTCACAGCAGTCACCATAGCACATACCCTCCCCATCCCTCCCACCCCCACCATTCCAGCAACCCTCAGTTTGTTTCCTGAGATCAAGAGTCTCTTATGCTTTGTCTCCCTCTCTGGTTTCATCTTGTTTCATTTTTCCCTCCCTTCCCCTATGATCCCCTGTCTTGTTTCTCAAATTCCTCTATCAGTGAGATCATATGATACTTGTCTTTCTCTGATTGACTTATTTTGCTTAGCATAATACCCTCTAGTTCCATCCACGTCATTGCAAATGGCAAGATTTCATTCCTTTTGATGGCTGCATAATATTCCATTGTATATATATACCACATCTTTATCCATTCATCCGTCGATGGACATCTAGGCTCTTTCCATAGTTTGGCTATTGTGGACATTGCTGCTATAAACATTGGGGTGCACGTACCCCTTCGGATCACTACATTTGTATCTTTGTGGTAAATACCCAGTAGAAAAAGCACTGTATTTTAATATGGGAAAAAAGTCCTAGCTGCTGTCACAACAATCCCTCACATAGGGTAGTGTGGGTCATGTACTTGGGTCTGGAAATCAGACAGACCTGGGCTTCTTCCTTGGTTCCTCCTTCTTGCAATGTGGAACAGGCAAGTGCCTCAGTGTCTCTCAGGTTTGTCACTTCTAAAGTGGCAATGATAGCATCTATCTTCAAAGGTTGCTGTGAGGTTTAAATAAACCCTTGTCAAACATATTGCCTGGTACAGGGTAAGCACTTAATACCTATCACTATTATTATTACAAGTGTAGTACTTCATACTTTACAAAGTACTTTCACATACACTCTCTCATTTGAGATAATTAGTTCCTGGATGACAGTACAAATTTTATCACAGAAAGAACTACGTGCAAATATTTAATAAGCATGATTGCTACTGGATTTGTTCAGATGGAAAAGCAGCAGATTACATTCCCTTTGCTTTGATGTAAGATCACAATGTGTTAAAGGTAGTTTTTTTTTTTTTTTTTTACTTAAATTGCACCTGACTTCAGATCGTTTAAAGACACAATTTCATTCATTCACCCTTGCCAGCCTTTATCCCACAAAGCTATCTTTTATCCCCACTTTATATTTGGGGAAGAGAAATGTGAAAAAACTTCCTGAGGCCAGAGGGCAGTCAGCTCTATAGCCAGCCCTCACCAATGATGGAATACTCGGAATGCGCTATCTTCTGCTCCAGCACTTGATGAATCCTGAAATTTTCAAATCTTGCTGGTAAGCATTTGAATGCACAGAAATGAAAAGCAAGACGCCAAAACAGTGGTGGTGTGAATGAAGCCTGATATCCAGTCTTGTCCATTTATGCCTTTCATCTTCTCAGTGATCAGCAAGTGTTAAACCCATGTTAAAAAGTACCCTGTAACCTCCGACCTTAAGAAGATGAAAAATGGTGTGGGGAGCAGTTAAAGGCCCCATTATACATGAGTAATTTTTTTTTTTACGAGATTTCCAGAAAGTACTCACATTTCACCCAAAGGTTGAGAATTTTGTTCTCTCTTGGTTTGTATGGAGTTAGGTTCTTGCCAGAAGGAAGCAGGGAAGTATTAGTAATAGTCTCAGAATAACCTGTGAGGACACTCTGCTGTAGGGGTATTTCTAGAGGCAGATGACAATGGCTGCCCTTCTCTCACCCCGAAACATGCTGGGGATAGGAGTGGTCGGTTTGCATACTCAGCAAAGGTTACAGTTGAGCTCTTTGACAAATTTCAGTTTGTTCCTGGGGAAAAACTGTTCTAAGAGCCTTGTGGGAAAACGGGACGTATGTGGAGCCACTGTTATTCCATTCCGATTTCAGCACATTGCTATTTATGAATGGCTTCCTTTTAATTAGGTGTTTAATTTAAAACAGAACTAGTGACTATAACAACCCCCAAAGCACAAACTTGGAACATTAACCATTTGATGGTGGGGGCGGGGGTTCAAAAAGTCTTTCAGTCATAAGGCTATAATTGATTGTGCAGCACATGAAAGAATTATTTATTATTTTACAGGATAATTAAGAAAACATTATGGGGGGGCCTGGGTGGCTCAGTTGGTTAAGCGACTGCCTTTGGCTCAGGTCATGATCCTGGAGTCCCGGGATCGAGTCCCGCATCGGGCTCCCTGCTCGGCGGGGAGTCTGCTTCTCCCTCTGACCCTCCCCCCTCTCGTGCTCTATCTCATTCTCTCTCAAATAAATAAATAAAATCTTTAAAAAAAAAGAAAACATTATGGAAAACAGCTTCCCCTGCTAAATAAACCAAATTTGTTTCTCAGAATTACATTTTTTTTTTTTTTGGTAAAAATTTCTACCTCAATGAGCATTTATTTTTAATTTTTGAGTGGGGGTAAATTAGAAGGGGTCTTTAATTTGGGTATTTAACAAGAAACCTTATTTTGAAAAGAAAAAAGTAAAAGTATTTTTAAATTTCTTGTTCCTTTGCAGGTAGTTTCTAAATCTAAAGCCATGATGTAGGACAAAAGCAAATGGAAAGGGACATTACATTATTAATGGCCACAGGAACAAAAGCACACTAAACTGAGTCATCAGTAAATTACTATAACCCCAGGACTCTAACACCCTTAAGGAAAAACATGGCATGCATGGCAAATAATGCTTTAAGGGTTTATTTAACAATTTTCTCCCCAGATGAAAATTAAAAGTGTTTTCATGGAGTCATTCTGAGATAATCTCAGAAGTATTAGCAAAAAGGAACTGGTCTGTTTTATACTTCATGGGGGAAAATGTTCGTATTTTAGAATAGCATTCTGTGATTATTTTTAATGGGAAAATAAAATATAGGTGACTTCTCCAGGAATCAATATCCTCTTTTCTCCATTCGTGGTGTTTTGCAGGCTGATTAATTTGCAGAGGTTGGGTTTGATTGCTGCTGAAGTAGTAAGCGTTATAGATTCTCTGTTATTCCTCACTCCACTTGGCTGAGGTCTATGGTTCTATCTCTATGTATTTATCTCCCTTTCCACATGGTGCTTAGCACTGTAGCTCTGGGCCTCTCCTAAACATATTGTGAAAATCTATTGTACTGAACTCTCAAGTCTTGCTGTGAATAGGTAACTACTCTGCCTGCTGCCACCCCCCCCACCCCCAGAAGAGCTGTTCTGTGAGGTAAAGGTAAATGAGCCAGACAGAAACAGGCATTTAGAAAACAGCTTTGTGTATATACGAAGGATGTATCCAGTTAAGTTTTGAAAGCGAGAAGGGGAGGCACTGAAGGTCATACAATTTATATAATTCCTATAGCAATTAAAGAAATGATGACAGAGGCAATTTGCTCAACATTGAACGTGTGGTATTCATAAATGGTTGAAAGAGGAGCTCGGTATCTCCAGTCTCTGACACCCTGGCACACTGTCCCAGTTACGGTTATCCCAGATACAGATTTTTTTGGTTTCTGGTGAATGGCTAATTCCATGAACTATATCATCAATATTCTCTACATAACCTCCTTTCAAAAATTTGAGAGAAGCAAAGCATAAAAAAAGGGTTGTTTTTTTTTTTTTGTCTAGTTTAGCCAGAAATGATTCTGACAGATCACTTCTTTAATCAAATATTTCTCTATATTTGAAATATTTCAACTTTAAATAGCTGGATTACTGAAAGTCCTCTCACTTTTAAGTATAGGTATCTTGAAGTTGTGTGAATGTGTGTGTTGAAAAAAACTGGGTAACGTTTGTATAGCTTCAAAGGTTAAGTTGATTTAAATACAGACTGCATCAAGTATAATATAAAAGCCTTTCAATATACTTGATCCATTTTTTAGTCATTTGATGATAACTTATTGTACAGCTTATTAGAGTGACCATCAAAACCGCATTAAATATGTGAACTGTTTAAAGTCATGCCATTTAGAAGGATAACTCGATGATAAGCTAAATATATCTCTTAGGCAGAAAGAAACTGATGCCTTAATAATTATGGTGATGTATAAATAATGAAAAATTGAAAAATTCCTCAATTGGGGTTGTTGAAAATAATAATTTATAATATTTAATTCATTGCATTTTCTGAAAAATATAGCATTAAATATTTTGATGTAAAGTCTACATATAAAATACTCTGAATTCTTTCCCAGAAGCAAATCCAGAATCATATTGGTGAATAAACACCATTATTGCTTCAGCAAACAGCTACTTAAGAAATCTGCTCCCAATTAACCTTATAGACAAATGAAAAGCCATCTTCTAAAAACGGACACATTAATTTCTGTAAATATGTGAATTCCTTAGCATTTCTACAATGTTAAACTGTTTTCCATCTGTATTTATAGAGCAGAGTTGGGAGCAGTCTCTCCGTCCTTTACAAACAGCCTTGACTGCCTACTCTGAGTTCAAAACTGCCTTAAAATGTGTCATTTTTTGGTATACAAAAGGCATTCTAAAATTGTATTATGTAGTTATTGTGCTGAAAGAATGACCCTTGCCATGCTTTGTTTACTGAATGTCAAATTTTCATTTGTATTACAGCTGTGCACCATAGCAGTTTCGGTTTTGTATGAAGGGCAACTAATGCACAAAACAGTCAAACCACAGAGCAGTAATTAGTCTGGAAAAGATCAAAGTGTGCTCTTCTAAATCCAGCCAATTTACTCTGGGTGTGCAAAACCAATAGTCTTTCTTTTGCTAAGGTCTCTTATTAATTTTTGCTTTCGTTTGTTGCAGAGCAGCTGCTTTACTGTCAATCCAACATCCTGCTTTAAAAAAAAAATCCATTTTGATGCCACAAATGCAGTTTCAATGGGCTTAGGAATAATAACCAGCTTTTTTTCCACCCCACTTCTAGGAGATAGAAACTTGAAAGTTTTCAGCATCTGTAAAGTGAAAGAAAGCGACATAAGGCAGAGCCCTGTTTGGATTCGTTGCTCTAGAAAGAGCTGAAGCAGTGTGATCTGTAAATACTTCTGCTTTTAGTGCTTTTAACCAGCTCTACCCTTATCACTATATGTCTATTGCTCTCTTCTCCTCGTAATATGAGTTTTTTTTTTTAATACTTATGGTCACATTGTGGTTTCTCACAGAAAAATAGAATGATCCAAATTATTAATTAAGTGTGATCCAGCAGAAAAAAACAATCCTTAAACGAAGAGTTCACACATCTCAGGATAAAAACACAAAAATAAGTACTATCACTTGCTATTTTCTTGATGTAATTATTATTATTTTTGAATGAGTATGGAAGTGGTAGTTGAAGATGTTGAATAAACTTCATCATAGGAGGTAAGTGAATATAACTTGTCAAGGGAAAGAGTACAGTATCATCACTTACAAAATGAAATACGATCTTGGAGAACATATTTTAAGTGTAGTGTATGCATTTCTCCCCTTCTACATTTTTGTCATTTCTCCTCTCAATATTCTCTCTGGCAAAAGTAGGGAGATAAACAAACTGGTTAGTTTATTGACTCCTATTTATATGGCAGCTTTTCTGTAATTGTTACCTTGAACTCTGCTCAAATATTTTATATTTGAATGTATATTCAGTTTCTTGAATGTTAACATGTATTAGCTGAATGAATGCATTTTTATGTGTCTGGTGTTGCAGCAGTTTTCCTGGCTTCACAACAAACCATTTAAATTTGATTCTCAGTTACAGTCCACTCCAAACATGTGCCAACTATTTTGTTTTAGTGTCAATGTCACTAGCTAACTAGACAATAAAATACGGCCAAGTAAAACAAAAAGTGCAATGATAGAATTAGCCTAATGAAAAGAAGCATATATAGCAATTTACAGTAATTGATTCATAAACAAATACAGAAAAGACAACTAACAGACTCTTTTTTTTTCCCCAAAGATTTTATTTATTTATTTGAAAGAGAGAGAGAGAGCACAAGAGGGGGGAGAGGGAGAGGGAGAAGCAGACTCCCTGCCGAGCAGGGAGCCCGATGCAGGACTCGATCCCGGGACTCCAGGATCGTGACCTGAGCCGAAGGCAGTCGCTTAACCAACTGAGCCACCCAGGCACCCTAACAGACTCTTAAAACTAATAAAAAGAGTTCACTGAGGTTGCTGTATAGAAGACCAACAGTAACAACAACAAAAATATCAACAGAGCTCTTCTATATTTGCACTAACTAAAAATATAATGGGAAATATGATGCCTTGCATTATAGCAACAGAACTTGAAGTGTCTATCTAGAAATTGACCTAAGAAAATGTAGAAAATACTTTTGAAAAATATTAAAATTCTATTAAGAGACACAAACTTTTGTCTAATATGATCACAGCTTTTAGAGAAGAGTTTGAAACATGGCAGCACTGAAGAAATATTCATTGAATGAATGAATGAATCTGAATAAATGGAGAGAGATGCCATTCTCATCAATGGGAAAGTTAAGTTGTAGAGCACTCAATTATTTTATTTTTTCAGGGCAGATCGAATATGGTGGGGGAAGCTATAAGGAAAAGAGTTTGGAAATGTGGTATAAGGAAGAACAACAAAAAAGGTAAAAATAAAATAATTGGCATGCAGCTTACTGATGATGATAGGGTGCCATAAACCAATCAATTCAGTAATAGGTGCCTGAGAGCCAGGAGGGGCAAAAAGACATGCCATGAAATTTTCAGTTAATAGACATTAGCAAGTGATGACATGAAGCTGGAACCTATGGTTAGTGTGCTTGATAGTCATCACCATCCAAGGAGAACTCCATAAACCTTTTGATGTGTTGACTTGAGCAAGGCAAAATGAGGTAAGCACAAGGGGAAAGTCCTGTTCTTAGGGCCATATACTTAATGGCAAATACACAGCATAATGAGAAGTGCCTTAACAGTATCACATGTGAAAAAGATGTAAAAGTTAATTTTAAACTCAGTATGAATTAGCAGGATGATATAACTGACTTTTCCTCCCCTCAAAATAAAGAAAAACGATCTATTTTTAAGCTTCATTAATAAAGTAACAAAGTGTAATCACTGAAGCTGACAACTTTCAACTCTGTAAGCCCAGCCTTCTGCCATCAGTATTGATCTCCTACAGCTTCTTAGATTTAGCAGGTATATTAGCTTTTTCTCCTAACCCTGATGTTCTCTTGGTAATTTTTGTCTGGGAGGGCCTGTCTTGGTGAGAACACTACTACCAATGAAGTCACTTATGCCCCAAACTAGGGAGTCAACTCGTCCTTATTTAGGTCTTTCTCTGACCCTCACCTGCAGTTGGTTTTCCAAGTTCTAGTCACTTCAGCCACTGTTCATCTCTCTCAGTTGCTACTATTTTAATTTAGGACTAATTATCTCTACTTGATTGTCAGATAGTTTCCTAATTCATTTGTCTCCAAATTTGCAAGGCTATCTACACCATTTCTAGTGTATGCATTCAAAACACAAATGTGATCATGTTATTTCCCAACTCTAAACCACTTCAGTAGACTTTCATCCAGTCTTCCCATTGTCTATGTGCCATATCTATAAGAATGTTTGGAAGGGCACCCGGGTGGCTCAGTCAGTTGAGTGTCCGACTCTCGATTTCGGCTCAGGTCATGATCTCAAGGTTGTGATATGGAGTCCTGCATTGCCTCTGTGCTCAGCAAAGAGTCTGCTTGTCCTTCTCCTTCTGTTCCTCCTCTATCTTGCTTAAATAAATAAAATAAATAAATAAATAGACTCTTTATAAAAAAAGAATGTTTGGAGGATGTATATTCAACATAAATATGTAAAAAGTATATAATATTTCACACATCATAAAACATACAAAACAAATTTAAAAAGAATGCGATACAATAGGGATTTAAATCATTCAAAATATCATTTATTAATAGAACAAATAAAAATAACCTATTTTTGCAGTGTGCTTAAATGTGTTTCATTATTTTTTTAAATGTGTTTCATTTTTTAAAAACTTGGCTTAACATTTTTTTGATATAGTGATTCAGAGCTCAGTTTATTTTGAGATTTGCTTTTGATTGCTGCAGTGATTAAACATAGGATACTTCAAAAACAAATAGAAGTGCATCATTGGCTATAACTATAGTACAATATTTATTTTTCAGTCCCATCCATCAGTTCACATCTTTTTTTCTGAAATTTGGGTAATACATTTTTATCTTCCATAATTTCAGTCAGTTCTTGTGAGCGAACTAAAGGTGTTATATTTCGTATTTTTTAACAAAAAAGCCCCACTGAAACCTTTTATTTACAAAATTTTAGAAGAAGTTAGAAAATTTAATTTTCATGCTTTTAAATGTGCAGACATGAGAACAATGCTTTTGCATTGCTTTTGGTAATGAAATCACACAATAATGGAAATATTGCCATTTCGAGTATGTTCTGTCATCCATACATGTTTCTTTTGAAAAACAGTTGCTTTTTCACTCATTGCTAAACTCTCACCTTTATTCTGAAAAGACAGATTGTGTATTTATTAAAGACTTAATTTTTTAGAGCAGTTTAGGTTTACAGCAAAATTGAGAGGAAGGTACAGAGATTTCCCATATACCTACTGCTCCCACACATTTCCTCCACTAGCAATATCACTCACCAGAATGATATCAAAATAACAAAATGATATAAAAAATGATATTAATCAAAGATGAATCTGCACTGACAAATTATAATCACCCAAAGTCCATAGTTACCTTAAAGCTCACTCTTGATGTTGTATAATCTATGGGTTTGGACAAATACATATTAACATACATCCATCATTATACCATCAAATACCTCTGTATAATGCAGAGTCTTTTCAACTGCCCTAGAAATCTGTGCTCTGCCTATTCATTTCCCCCATCCCCCACCCCTGAGAACAGCTGATCTTTTTATTGTTTCCATAGTTTTTTTGCATTTTCCAGAATGTCATATAGTTGGAGTCATACAGTATGTACCCTTTTCAGATAGGCTTTCAACTTACTCATGTGCGTTTAAGTTTCCTCCGTGTCTTTTCATGACCTGCTGGCTCATTTCTTTTTAGTGCTGAATAATATTTTATGGTCTGGATGTACCACAGTTCATCTGTCCATTCACCTACTGAGGGACCTCTTGGCTGCTTCCAAGTTTTGGCAATTGTGAACAAAGCTGATATAAATGTCCCTGGGGAGATTTTTGTGTGGACATAAGTTTTCAACTCCTTTGGGTTACATACCAAGGAGGGTGATTACTGGATCATATGGTGAGAGTTCGTTTTGTTTAATTTTATAAGAAACTACCAAACTGTTTTCCAAAGTGGCTGTATCATTTTGCATTTCTCACCAGCAATCAACAAGAATCCTTGTTACTCCACCTTCTCGCCTTGTTACTCCACATTCTCTCCACATTTGGTGTCGTCAGTGTTCCAGATTTGGGCCATTCAAATCGGGGTATAGTGATATCTCATTGTTCTAATTTATATTACTCTGATGAAATATGATGGGGAGAATCTCTTCATATGCTTATATTCTATCTACGGTGAGGTGCGTTTCAGACTTTTGTCCATTTTTCAATTGAGTTATCTGTTTCCTTGTTGAGTTTTAAGAGTTCTTTGTATATTTTGCATAACGGTACTTCATCAGATGATGTCTTTTGCAAACATGTTCTCCGAGTCTGTGGTTTGTCTTCTATTTCTCTTGATACTCTCTTTTGCGGAACAGAGGTTTTAAATTTTAATGATATCCAGCTTATCAATTATTTCTTTCATGGGTCATGTCTTTGGTGTGGTATCTAAAAAGGCATCACCATACCCAAGGTCATCTAGGTTTTCTCTTATGTCATCTTCTAGAGTTTTATAGTTTTGCATTTTACATTTAAATTTATGATCATTTTGAGTTGATTTTTGTGAAAGATGTAAGGTCTGTGTCTAGATGATTTCTTTTGCACGTAGATGTCTAGTTGTTCCAGCACCGTTGCTCCTTTCAAAGTCAGAGCAGTGACTGTATTTATGGGGGTCTGTTTCTGGGCTCTCTATCCTGTCCACTGATCTATTTGTTTATTCTTTTACCAAAACCAATTGCCTTTATTACTGTAGCTTACTTGTAAATCTTTGTTCTCCTCCTTCAATACTGTGTTGGCTATTTTGGGTCTTTTCCATCTCCAAAATACCTTAGAATCAGTTTGTTGATACTCGTGAAATAACTTGTTAACACTTTGATTGATGTTTATTTATTTAAAAAACCCCATCTGCAAGCAAGGTAGTATGAATGGCAAATTATTCTGACCATAGGAAAGGTAAGCAAATTTTGACTGCTTGTAAAAGGAAAATGTGCAACTCACCTTTATATATGAAAGTTCTTTGCTGTGAGATAAAAATCTCTGTGTAATACCTCAGATTTTCATGATAATTTTTTACCTCATTAAAAGGTGATATTGAAATATTATAAAGACATGGACATGTTAAAGGCTTTGTTTTTATAAAACTAATGCCATCAACAAAATAAAATGTTCATCTGCTTTACCATTTTTGCACCTAAATTTGCTTATAATAACATAGTTAATGAATTTTGCTACGGTGCTAACTTTGTCACTTTACCCTAGGGCTTTTTTCTCTTTCTTTTTAGTCAACTTTCTATTTATACCCACTCTTCCCCTGACATAGTGTTTTCAAAAGATATCAATACTAATGAGAATATATATATTCTTCACTACATTTCACTTTACTGGCTCACCAAAGTTGTTCATGTATTTCATTATTGAGAGAGTAACAAATATCAAGAAGAAACATGTTAGAAACATCCATAGTTTTATTCTCAAGTGTTTAGCAAGTGTCTAATACTCATTTATTCAAATATTTAGCTTTGTTTTCCATTTATTTATCTGATGCATTTTTTTAAAAGATTTTATTTATTTATTTGAGAGAGAGTGAGAGAGCAAGAGAGCATGAGCCGGGGGGGGGGGGGGGGGGGGGGGGGAGAGGGAGAAGCAGATTCCTCACTGAGCAGGGAGCCCGATGCAGGGCTATATCCCAGGACTCTGCGATCATGACCTGAGCGGAAGGCAGACACTCAACCAATCCAGCCACCCAGGCGCTCCTTATCTGATGCATTTTAATCAGTCACTGTCTTAGGTTGGGTTCCCAAAGAAGCAGATCTTGAAAGAAGGATTTGAGTGTTAGAAGTTTATTTGGGAGAAGGAGATCCCAGAAAGCACGGATAAGGGATGGCAGAAGTGAGAAAAGGAAGAGAATGATCCAGTAAAGGAGATGTCACCAAGCAGGTTCCTGCTATGAGCAAATGGGGCTCACTCCAGCTGGAGAGCTCAGGAGCTAGCATAGAATTTTTCTGCATTGTTCCACTTGAGACACAGTAAATATTCTCCAACTCTTATCTGTCATCAGCAGACACGAATTACTAAGTATTCTGGCCTACCTATTTGCGGATCTAGAGAGCCCTCAGATGGAGGGCTACCGTGTATTAAGATGCAGTCTCCAAGGCTCAGGGACAAGGTTATGAAGAAGGTATGTGAGCAGGGTCACTGCATTGTCTGCTAAGGTCAACAGAGGGCTTCAGAATGCTTTGGACCATGTTTCTAGGGAAGAAAGAACAAGTATTTTTAACCAAAGTTATTACTGTTCCTGCAAAAGAGGGGCGCCTGGGTGGCTCAGTCGGTTAAGCGGTCTGTCTTTGGCTCAGATCATGATCTCAGGGTCTTGGGATCCAGTCCCGCTTCAGGCTCCCTGCTTGGCAGGGAGTTTGCTTCTCCCTTTCCGTCTGCTTCTCATCCTGCTTATGTGCTCTCTCTCTCAAATCAATAATTTTTTTTTAATCCTGCAAAAGAAGCTATTAATCTTTATCAAATTTAGAAAAAATTTGTAAGGTCTTCATATTCTAGATGTAAATCCATACCTTAAATAGTCTTCTTTATATATATACATATATATATACACACACGTATATGCATATATATGTCAATGATTTAACAGATCTGAATGTATCATTAGTATTTTTACCTGACAAAGAATTTATACAAGGAGTAGAAGGATCAGCTCTGCCCTTTTCTTGGGTCTTATTTTGCTTACCCTGTTAGTGTTATCTTCAGTTTGGGGTTTCTTTGAAGAGATCTTTCTTAAGTCACTTGTCTATTTTATGAAGGTTATTTCATTAAAAGTAGATAATATAATCCATACATCTACTTGGCACCATAAAATGCAACATTTTTGATCAAAGTAAAATGAATAACAGGGTGATGGCCAACTGTTTAGCCCTCCATGTTGTGGAATTTCCATTTTTCCTTCAAGATGCTTTGCTTACTGTAT
Source organism: Mirounga leonina (assembly GCF_011800145.1). Lineage (NCBI taxonomy): Eukaryota > Metazoa > Chordata > Mammalia > Carnivora > Phocidae > Mirounga > Mirounga leonina. The sequence continues at coordinate 233,508 of NW_023270826.1, read as the reverse complement.
ATGATATGTGACAGTCTGATGTTCAAACCTATTGAGGTTGCCAGTGTCAATTCCAATGAAATATTAGTAAAGCTTAACATTTTCCTAATTCTTGGGGTAAAAATCAAACAAAATAGAAGTTCTCGTATTTTGCCCTGGTGGATCATTTCCTGCATTCCCTGTGGTATGTACACCCCAGTTTGGAGACCACTAGACTACAGGACAAAGTTCAGATGCCTTAGCTTGGCGCACACAGTCCTCCACCATTTGGCCCTTGCCTACCTCTCTAACCTAAGGTCTTGCTTTGTCTTGCCTTATACCCTGCATTTCAGTTATAATGAACTTTTTGGAGTTCCCTCAATTTATCATGTTGAATCATAACGTCAGAACTTTTGTTTATGCTATTGCTTCTTCCCAGAATGCTCTTTCTCTGTGGACTACCTGGGAAAACCTCTTCTCTGAAACTTTTTCTGGCCTTTTCCCACTCCCCAGGGAGCACTGAAAACATACTCTTTTTGGAACATTACTGTATTGTCAACCTTAGCTTTTGTTGAACCTCTTTGCTAACATTCTTGGCTCCTCCTGTAGATTATCATCTCCCTGAAATCAAAGATGTTGTTTATCTTTGTATCTTCAGCATATAGCTTCAAATAGGCACACAACCATGCTTATTGAATTAACTATGGGGTCATAGTCCTATTGTACACTGTCTTGGTCAGCCAGCTCAGAGGATTGTGTTTAGGTCACGATGCCTCTTGAAGAAGTACTTGGAGACCTAATGTGTAGTCAGAGGAAAAGAATTCCAAACAATATTATGAGAGCAACTGTAGCCTGGGACCAATGTATAGAGTAATAGGGAAGAAGGATTTGGTTTTAATATAAGGAAGAATTATCTAACAACTAGAGCTGCTTGAACATAGGATGAATGGCTTTGGGGTATGGTGAGGGGTTTTTTGGGGTTTTTTTGTTTTGTTGTTTTGCCAGTGGAGATGTTGAAATAAAGCCTGGATGGATAACCTTCTTGAGCAGACTGAACAAGCACGTAAAGCATCTGGAGTGATCATGGTAAATGGAGGAGAATTTAGCTAATCTTTCGATTGTAAACAATCAAGTTGTGATTTGAAATCATTTGATATGTTGAGTGATAGGTCTAAACTTTAATAGATACTGTTTCCAAAAAAAAAAAAAGAAAAAAAAAACCAAAACCAAAGCAGTGATGCTATTTTAAGTAAACAATTCCTCTGTAATTCAGAGTGTCTGGATCTGGGTGAGATACCACCATAATGCTGCTTTGCCTTCTTATGAACCAGGCTAAGCAAATCTTTGAGCATGTGCTAATGCTGTTATTTTTCTTTGTGAATATACTCACAGACATTTAACTTGCTTCCTCTTTTCTTCTGAGAGGTAGGATACTTTCACTCTGCCTGACCATGGATTTAAAATTTATAGTCTGAGAGTCCATAACAAAGTGATAGTGCTCTAGAGTATTGGAGAAGTAGCAGGTACCTTAATCTAGACATTCAGGGCTGCCTGAAACAGAATTCTAAAATAACATATTGAATCAAATTTAATTCAGGACATACATAATAAGCATATATCGCAGGTTTAAATAACACTGTTGATAGTATACCATAATCTAATTTTAACACCTTTAAAAGGCATGAGTCTTATAATATGGAAACTGAGGTTCAGTGAGGCGAAAGGCACTTGGCTTAGTGGCGTACAACTAACTGGTTTCTGAACCTAGGCTGCAATCCATCACATCTAATTCCCCTTCGATGGGTTTCTCCGTTTCATCACACTGCCTCCAAAGTTTCATCACACTGCCTCCATGTGGTCCTGACCCTGAAGAACTTTTGCAATCTCATGAAGGGATAAGACATATCCATAAAACAATTAGAGAACAACAGAAGTAAAATCAAGTGCAGTAAGTGCATTAGAGCTGAGGAGGAGTTTGGAAGGTCAACAAGGTGAGAAATCACAGGCTAAAGGATACGGCAATTTTTATTAAGAGCAACTTTGAAAATAGCTCTGAAAGATAATTAGGCTTACAAAATTTTTTCTTTGGTTCCCGAAGTGCATGTTGGCTTTGTCTACATTCACCCGTGCCTTTCCTTCTCTTTTATTTCTTTTTAGTTTTACTACTCTCTATTATACTGGCCAATGGGATGCAAGCATCTAATTGCAGCAAATTCTTATACATTCCAAGTGACCCCCACAAAAACAGGTTGCCATGGTAACCAAACAAAAAGGGACTAGAAAACACAAGCAAAGTATTTACTTAATGTCTGATGGGCTCTCTGCACGATTTTCATTAGACCTGTTGCTGGCTTTTTTTTAGGTTTGGGTGCCAGTCACTGCTTATTTTTTAAACTGTTAAAAGAACGAAAACTTTATCAGGCCCTTTCGTATAGAAAATTGTATCAAGCCATGAAGTCACAGCAACTCATTTTTTAAATATATGAATCTTATTTAGAAATGTTGATTTATTACATAGAATTAACCCAGAAGCTTGCAACTCTTGCCAGTGGAATTCGAGAGAACAGCAGGGCCATTTGATGATAGTTAAGAGTCGTTTAAGAACGCTACAAAAAAGGGAGCTTAATAGTAGCTTTGAAATAATTTTTTTAAAGATCCTGCTATTTATTTTTGCCACATCAATAATAAAAGTCTACATTAATCAGTTGACATAGATCATTGCTAATTATTTTATGTACAAAGTCTTTAATTAATAGACTATATAATTAATACAATCTACTGTGTTCTAGCTAGTTTTAATCTTTTGGTGAAGAAAGATTTTGACAATGAGACACAAAGGCATTTAGGCTCATAAAATATGTCTGACATTTTTTGAATTGGGGAAGAGGACCCACTCCCTTCATCTCTATTGTTTTGGTACCTTTTTGAAGTGCTGAAATACGAGAATTCAAAGGCAGTCCAGGAAGATGGCATCTGTAGCCATCTTCAGATGGCAACCTCTGAAGGTGTAGACAAATACATGGCATGTCACTAGGTGGTACGTTTGCCTCGGATCTTGGCATAACAGACTCTTCTTTTAAGAAAAGATAATTAGAATCTGCATGCAATAAATAGCTTCAGCTGACACTTGCTTTTAAGAATCACACTCACATATATCTTGCAAAAAAGTGATTCTACAACATCAGAGACATTTGTAGGAGTAGAAAACAAAGCTGGATGCTTGTTTGGAAGCTTAGTTGGGCAGGGGGGAGAAGTTATTCCATAAAGGCGTAGGTCTTCTATGCAATGTTGCTGCTCTGTGATATGGGTCCACCCACTTGCATATACAGTATTTGCTGTATTGTACTAAAATGCCTTTTTTTGCATCTTTCTATGTTAATTCTCTTAATCTGGCAGCTGAGCGTGGGATTCTTGGAGCAAGATTCTCCTTCAGTGAAGGGATTTGTCTCTTTGGAATAGAGTCAATTCAATGCCAAGCTGATTCTACTCTTGGGTCACAGGGAAAAAGGTAAGAAAATATAATGCAGTTTTTTTCCATATAAGGAACACTTGTTTGTAACAACAGTGACAAAATACATAGGAGAATGTTCATTATGTATGTCTGTATTAATGCCTCACACGTGATCTATCCTGTTTTTGTACTCTGGGATGTCTGTCTAATCATTCTTCTTTCTGAATTGGGCTGTTTATGTGGAAGATGTTAATGTGGGCTTCACCGGTATCATTGCTACATTGTATCCATACAGGAAGATTAGAGCCAATTAGCCAATGGCTAATTCCTATCTGAAGTATTTCTGTGTTGAGTCTCTAATTCAGTCATTCTTTGGAAAGGAGGTGGTAGGTTTGAGTGAATTCTTGGAGTTAGGATCCAATAAGAACACACATCACTGAGTTCTAGCCTAAAGGTTAGCTGAGACAGATTTTGCTCTGAGGGCAGGGTTGGTAGATATATTCCTATCCTAAAGTTCCTGCATATGATACCCAGTACATGTACAGAGAAGGCCAGGCTTTAAGGGCCTGAAGTCAACATCAAAAGAATCCTGTGAAGAGTTCTTTGCTGAAATTAGGGAGATTAGGAGTGTAACTTTGTCCTTTGTCAGTTTCCAGTGAAAAATGTAAGCTGGAGAAAAGAAAGGATTTCTTCTAAATTCTTTTTGATTTATCCCACAGCAGCACTTAAATACTTGGTTTTCTAACTTATGAAATGATTGCTATTGACTTTTTCTTGTTTAACTAGAATTTAAACAATTTCATTGTTCCATTTCTGTCTAGTGAGCAAAATGCTAATGACTTTTCCTGGGTGTAGTCTTAATTAATAGTCTCAATTATCTGAAACATTTATTCAGAGTCTTCAGTAAGTTGCCTAAGGATAATTTAAAAAATTACTCCCCTCCCCCAAACAATAAACCACCACCGTCTCCACTTCCACCACAGTGGCCTTTCCTTGAGTGCATAAAGGATCTAGAGTAAAACAACATCAGCTGCTTTCCTTTTTTTTTTTTTTTTATTTGTTAGCCAGAGTCTGCTGAGGCTCCTCAGTAATTCCCTTAAGTATCCAAAGGAATCCCTCTCTTTCTTTTGGCTTCCTCTCTCCCACAGGGCCCATTATCTCTATTAGCCTGCCTTAGAGAAAGAAGGGACATCCGTGACATGGTCTAACTTCTCTGAAGTCAAGGATGCCTTCAAAAGCAAAGTTTGGGTGGCTGGGGGAGGGGAGCAGGGCAGGGCCCAACAGGGAGGAGGGAAGGAATTGTAAACAAAGGGACAGCTGGGGATTGGCCCATTCTTTCTGGGCATTCTGTGGAGCCTCTTTAGAGGCAGTGAAGAATGTAAAATCTAGAGACATCTTTTAAAAACTGCTGCTTAAATTTGTGACGACTTTTTTTTTAAGATTTACATATTTATTTGAGAGAAATGGGGGTGGGGGTGGGGAGGGACAGAGGGAGAGGGAGAGAGAGAATCCCAAGCAGACTCCCCACTGAGAGCAGAGACCTGACTCGGGGCTTGAGCTCACGATCCGGAGATCATGACTGAGCCACCCAGGCGCCCCTAAGTTTCTGACTTCTTAAGCTGATCTACTTAAGGAATAAAGATGAGAGAAATAATGCAAGCCAGGTGGCTGGGTATGAACCTACTCCAGTTTTCATGTAAGTTTATAATAGTTTTGAAGCGACCCTTGCATTCTCTGTTTGGAAATATACCAGAGGAACCAAAATGGGTAAGTTCTGACATCTCATGGGTGTAGTTCCCTGGAGCAAGATCTAAATACCCTCAAATGCTACCCTAGTTAGAGGAGTGTGAGCTTTACAGATATCAGTCCCAACAAGAAGCCATAGATTTTTTTTTTTTAAATTTAAGTTTACACCTTAAATAGCGTTGGGTGAAGTATGATTAAGAAGGAGGGAAATTATGGAGAGAGAAGACAGGAAATTTTTTTCTTTTTTTTTTTTTTTTTTTTTTTTAAAGATTTTATTTATTTATTTGAGACGGAGAGAATGAGAGACAGAGAGCTTGAGAGGGAGGAGGGTCAGAGGGAGAAGCAGACTCCCCGCCGAGCAGGGAGCCCGATGCGGGACTCAATCCTGGGACTCCAGGATCATGACCTGAGCCGAAGGCAGTCGCTCAACCGACTGAGCCACCCAGGCGCCCCTGGAAATTTTTTTCTTGATTGAGTAATTTGAATTTCATTTTTCAAAAATTAGCCAGTAGTTTCTCTTAGTAGCATGTCACGCAGATATTTAGTTTATCTTAGAGCATTGAGGGCAAAATTCCACTTCCAAGGAATAAAAGATTGAGGATCAATTAACTTTACTATTTTAAAAAATATAACTCTTTTTCTGAGTATAAAAACAATCCATGTCCATTATAAAAAATTAGGGAAAAGAAATGAATTCCACATTACATAAAAATTATAATACTTTGCAAAACCTTCTTTAATTGCTTACTAACATTAGAAGATGAGGGACAATGAGGGAGAAACCTTTTATATGGCTGCAAAGGAAAAAGAAAAAAAGATTTTTAGGCTAGAGGCTCTGTGGGACCCCTTACCTTCTTTCTAGTGCCCAGGAACCACTGTCCTTGAATCTTATTCACCATAAACCCCTTAGTATATGTGAGCAACAGGACTGTGTGGGGCTGCCGTTCTAAAGAAGTCTCCTCCAGGGACAGCTGTTCAGCACCAGCTGCTGGCTTGGCAACCAGATATAAAGCCCTGGGGAAGACTTCTGTTCAGGGACCAGATAGACAACGTGGGCCCCGGAGAGTTCCCTCCACAAAAACCATCCCTCTTTAACCTGGATCAAAATGAGTTCTCAGGGCTTACTCTGCAGTTGGGAGATCCCCAAGGTTAGCACTCTAGAATAGTTAAGAATCATTTCCATGTGGGTTGAATTCCATTTTGGGTATGTGTGTGCATCGTGTGCTTTGGACTTTATCCCCCAACAAAATGACAGTTTTCCAAAGTTAGCTGAGATGGGGAGATATCCTATACTGTTTGGCATGTTTTTTTTTTTAAGATTTTATTTATTCATTTGAGGCACAGAGATACAGAGAGAGAGAGAGCATGAGCAGGGGGGGAGGCAGAGGGAGAGGGAGAAGCAGGCTCCCCATTGAGCCAGGAGCCCGATGTGGGGCTCGATCCCAGGACCCTGGAATCATGGCCTGAGCCGAAGGCAGACGCTTAACCATCTGAGCCACCCAGGCGCCCCGGCGTGTTGGTATTTTTGATTCAGGAGTGGAAAAATGGTTTTGAGGGAGCTGAAGAAATGAAAATTGTTTTTGTACGTGTTGACTGGTAGTGAGTGGCCAAGCAAACTGTTGAGTGTCCTGGAAAGCTGAGGTTGTTATGACTGTGGCCTGGCTCTGCAGACTGTCACCAGGATTTAAGGGTTAGGAATCTGGGAGGCAGTGGTACTGGTTCATGTTGGTGGCAAGTTTGGGTGACAGTGGGACTATAATTTTAGGCTATTCTTCCAGGTTGATGTGTGGGCATACTGTATATTTGTGAATAATTCAGAAATCCAGGGGTCTTCAAGTGAATTGAAAAATAATTATGAAAATCCTGACTTGCTGGTTGCTTTTATGTTTCTTCTCACACACATTTAGAAGGAAAAATGGGAACTGTGCCCTCCTTTTCTTTTCCCTTTTATTTGCCCCGATTAGAGGAGGAGGGGCTGCAGGATTGGTTTAGTCATCAGACCTTCATAATTTCTTTGCAGTTCAAGATGTTCTCTTGTGAGAATTAGCAGCACGGGGCTGTAATGTGACATCTGTTCTGCATAATCAAAATATTCTTTTGCTGAGCGAAAATGCCTTTTTAATGCTTTGGGGGTGACCCTCGAGACAGTGCTTTCTGTGCTTCTGTACGGTCTATGGGAAAATAAAAGGGCTTCTAAGAAAGCTTTTCAACAGGAGAAGTAAACCTCAGAACAATTGGAAACAATGCCCATATCCTTTCCCACCCAAAATGTCTTCCGTGAGCCTGCCCCAGAACCAGAGGGAGAAGGAGGTGTAGCTGCACATTTAGCTGCAGGCTGGAAGCCGGGGAGGGGATTGAAGTGGAGGCGAGCTCTGCACTGCGATTTCATATTGCAGCGGCTGCCTCTGTGCCACCTGGTGCTGGCGTGCCCGGAGCGTTAGCCCTGGCTCAGCCTCCGCACCATTGCTAACTCTGCTTAACATCACCCCGGGGGAGGCTTTATTGGAAGCCCAGTCACTTTGCCTCGGCAATGGTGTACATTGGCGCCCCATTCAGCCCTTTTTTCTGACATTAGCACATTTGAATGGGCCACCAGTGAAGCCATTCAGCGAGAACATGCAACTGGGGTTTCTGGGTGGCCTGGGGCTGAGCTGAGAATTCTCGTTAATGGACTGCCAGACTTAGCCTATTGAGGTACATGAACTCAGTGACCAAAGAAAAGTGAGACAAAGATGTCCCTCACAGGAACATGTAGGTCAGAAATGGACAAAAGCAGACATGGACCAGTCAGAGCTATTTGATTACTGAGCTGAAAAGGGAACACGGATCCCCGTGGGGGGGCAGTGCGACTGATTTGACAGAAATCTCAAAAATGCCCGCACACTCTGAGAGCAAGGCATTTACCAGAATTGCAGGTGGTGTGTGAAGTTATTTTAAAAATGTTTTTTTCCTTCCACTTGTCTTTGTGGTAATTTCCTATTTGGTAGTACTTAGAAAAGGCTCCCAATAACTAGAAAGAAAAGAAAGGGTCACTAAATTGAACTGGAAAAAGCATTCTTAAAAGGGAAAGGTGATCACGGGCAACATTCCCCATACTGCTGGTGCTCGGTTTCCAGCTCTTAAGGGACGAGAAAATGTGCTTTGGGAACCAGACCTTTTACATGTGTAGGATTATAACTTTAATACATGAGCGTAATTTCAAAACCTTTTACCCTAAGACAGTATAAAAAATATAGGTTTTTGAAGTTTTGCAAAAAGATAAAGGAAAAGAACAAGTGAAAAGGTTAAGGGATCATTTTAGATCAATGTGGTCAATAACAGCATGCTTCATTATGATTGACCCCACACTGTTGCTTCTTGCTGTGTAAGTTTCTGTAGGAGAGACATTGGTCCCTCAAACTTAAATATGTGATCCATGCAAATATCTAGAGGTCTAATACTCAGCTGCTCATGAAATTTGAAAAGTGTTCTGTAATTTTTCAAAGTGACATTTTAATAACGGTATGAACAATTAATGACAAACCAGGCTTACTTATTAAAACTTAATTAAAAATTTTACAGCTTCTTGGGAGGGGGGATGAGGGATGGGGTAACTGGGTGATGGACATTGGGAAGGGTATGTGATGTAATGAGCACTGGGTATTATAAAAGACTGATGAATCACAGACCTGTATCCCTGAAACAAATAATGTATTATATGTTAATTAATTGAATTTAAATTAAAAAACAAAATTAAAAAAATTTTACAACTTCTTGAGATAGCAGGATATTTTAAAATGTTCCAGATTTTGGTTTTATAAGATTTGGGGAACCTAAAAATACTTGTAATCCTGTTCATAAAAGGAACTCAGAAGAAAGTGTGTTTTTTATTGTGTCATGTATAATGCAACTATTTTTATGAGGAATGTATTCAATTTTAAATTGACTGAAGGAAAAGGAAGAGTCACATCTTAACAAGAGAGTCATATCCACTTATGTTGAAACAGAATTTTATGAGGGAGACCACTTCAGGGCCCATTTTAGTCTATTGTATCCATACTGTGATTGAGATCAACAAGGGTTTAGTGGATTGCCAAAGGCCTACCTGTCTGGACTTAAAAGTAACACTTTATCTCATTATGTTTTATCTAGAATTGCTTCATTAGAGTAGGAATCAGTCTTTCTTTGTTAAGGGCTAGAATCTTTAAATTTAGAAGATGTTCTACCTCATGTTGAATTTACTAAAGGTAAAATTGATTTACATGTTATCTATCTATCATTGTTGTGATACTTTCATTAAATGTTTTCCCAACATTGTAAAGCTCTAGTAAAAGTTAACAAGAATAATACCAAAATTTTGACTGCCCTGAAAAAAAACCTTTGATAACCATTCAGCTTTTCTCATTTTAGCATTTTTAAAAAATATTTTACTCTTCATGTGTCAGAGAGAGAGAGCACAAGCAGGGGGAGCTGCAGGCAGAGGGAGAAGCGGGCTTCCCGCAGAGCAGGGAGCCTGATGCGGGGCTCGATCCCAGGACCCTGGGATCATGACCTGAGCCGAAGGCAGACGCTTAAACGACTGAGCCACCCAGGCATCCTCGTTTTAGCATTTTAAAAATCAATTCCTGAGGTTCCTGGGTGGCTCTTGAGCATCAGACTCTTGGTTTCAGCTCAGGTCGTGATCTCATGGGTTGTGGGATCGAGCCCCATGGTAGGCTGCCTGCTTGAAGATTCTCTCCCTCTGCCTTTCCCCCCACTTGTGTGCATACTCTTTCTCTCTCTGTCTCTCTAAAATAAATAAATAAATCTTTAAAAAAATCAATTCCCTTTCTTTCTACCTTCATGATAAGAAATCTTTAGCTTTCTTTTGTTATATGCTGTCTAGTCCACTTCTAATATTTCTCCTTTTAGGGTACTTCAACTACATGGTAGAACAATTTTATCTATTTATGTTATTCAGAGCAACTTGCCTTTGGAAAACTTCAACGTGAGTCCTCAGTTGCTTTCTAGTGAAGGGGTCCAGAATATGCCACCCCCAGATATGTCCCATTGGCATAAGGGTTAGAGCAGAAGGCAATTGAGAAAGACATAGGAAAAGTCCTCCCCATTTTTGACTAAAAGCAGAGCAGAAATTTCCATTTGTAAGGGTGTTCCCACATCCTGTACCAGGAAGACCGGAGATAGCACAAAGATGAGTCTGCCTAACAAACCTTACTGACAGCCCCCTTCCCACAATTTATTGCTCCTAGGAGCCCTGGCCCCCTGTCCTGTGTCTAGCGATTTCTCCCCAGCTCATCACTCTTGGTTAAAATAATATATAAGCCTCCCCCCAAATGCAGTCTAACCACTTCTTTCGATTTTCACTTCTTTTCTGTGATGTCCCCATGCATGATGTTAATATTAACATCAATACACTTTGTGTGCCTTTCCCCCGTTAATCTGCCTTTTATCTGTTTAAATTGAAGGGCTCCATGTTCTGATTCTGAGAAAGTAGAGGAAAATTTTTTCTTCCTTACATGGAGTAATCACTAAATTATCCTTCCTTTTGCTCCACTGAGGCTTATTGCTTTTTCTCCTTCGGTTTCCAACTCTTTAGCATATTGTTCTTTGATGTAGTCTTACCCAACATGGTTTTTAAATCTCATTTGCATTATTCTTTCCGGTTAAAAATGTAAAGTCTCAACTGCCTCACTGTTAGTTAGAAATGTCTTGGCAGTGAGTGGAAATCGTCCCACTATAACATCACCTTTGTTATTTATTTGGAGGGCACGTCTTAGGTTTAGTTAGAAGAAATGGCAATTTGTAAAATTTGAAGCTGTCTTTTCTAGAAGCAGTTAATCTTTGGGTTCTCTTTTCAAGGCTTTAAATACCTAAATTTTGGGGCGCCTGGGTGGCTCAGCTGGTTGAGCGACTGCCTTCGGCTCAGGTCATGATCCTGGAGTCCCGGGATTGAGTCCCGCATCAGGCTCCCTGCTCGGCGAGGAGCCTGCTTCTCCCTCTGACCCTCCTCCCTTTCATGCTCTCTGTCTCTCATTCTCTCTCTCAAATAAATAAATAAAATCTTAAAAAAAAAAACAACCTAAATTTTGTTTGAAGATACTGTCAAAACAAAGTTGGCATAAATCAGTTCATTACTATCTGCTGAAATTTCAAAGCTTTCTCATATACAAATTAATGGAAATAGGGGTTAATTTGGATTTCCATTAATTTATTTTTCTACCCACGAAACTGCTGGGTTTGGATTTATTACTATATTAATAATATAGTAATAGTTTCCATTTAGCCAATGATACTATGTATGAGGGAAACTGTGTTAAGCATTTGACATGCCTTCTCTTACTGAATCCTCATAACAACCTATGAATTAAGCACTTTATTATCTCTGTCTGACAGGAAAACTTGAACGTTGAGAGGTTAAGTGACTTGCCCATGGTTACCTGGCTATTAGTGGGGGAATTGGAGAGCTTTTGGAAGTAGTCTAGTCCTGGTTCCTTTGAAGAAGCAAGAGCCTTATTAGTGATTATATCTTATTGTGAGTGTCCTTTCTTTTTATATTTTATTGATGATCCATGATGCCTTCCCAGCAGTTCAAGGCCTCTAAGGGCACAGCCAAGGGCGGGGAAACGAAACCTAGATATGTCAGACCACCAGGGTTGTAGCCAAGACTCATGACCGGAGGGGCTATCATGGTTGAAGGACTGTGGGACATGCTCAGCATCCAGCCAGCACCTAGGTATATTTTTATCAGGAACTTGGTTTTCAACATTGGCAGCTGGCTGGATAGATGTGCTAAAATGCTCACGTTCTCATACTCTTACTATGTTTGCTGATTCTGATTTCCCTTCTTACACATCTCCATTTCTTTTATCATTCAAATGGTCTGCCTTCTGATTTGGTTTCTCTAGGGCACAAATGAAAATATTTTCTGAATTGCGAAAGCCCAAATGATCAATAATGCACTTTATCCGTTATGTTTGTGCTGTTCAGGTGATTATTAGCGCTGTGAAATCTCACCCAAACTTCTGGTTTAGTCACCTTTAAAGTTTTACCAACTGAAGAAAGAGCAGCATTAGGTGTAATTATAAATTTTGATAAATTGAAGCACCAATCGATCACATCTTAACCGACTGAGCCACCCAGGCATCCCACCAATCGATCACATCTTATATTAACAACAGATGAGGTTCAGGACTCACTATCCCCAAACAGTACTGTGGCATATTGACTATTTTAAGCTGAAGGAATTTGAGAAACAGCATGTGAAGGAAGGACTTTCTGACCTTCTCCTGATGCAGGTCGTGAAACCTTCGTGTGAGAGGTGACTTTCCTATACCTAAAGGAAAGGAGCATCCTTATCTCTGAAGATGAGGGGACACAGAGAAGGAGCTGAATGAACAGGCCTTTGCTAAGCTTCCCCCAGTTTACTACCCTTACCCCATGCCTTTTGTCCCATCGTATTTTCCCACAATTTTCCACTCTTCATCAAACCTAATATAAAAATTCTCAGGTTTAATTATTTCTTTGGGTCTTCACTTCCTTGTAAGGCTCCTGTGTCACGTAAAATGTATATTAAATAAATGTGTATGCTTTTCTCTTGTTAATCTGTCTCTTGTTAGAGTGGTCCCAGAAGGATAGAGGAAAAGGATATTTTTTCTCTCCTATACAACCTACACGAAGGTGTTACAAATGATCTGAGATTGCTCAAGAAATAGGAGGATGAGCACTGATCCTAGGAGAAGGCAGACATGTTAGAATACACACCTACCTACCTCCGGTTACTCCAGAGTAATCTCCAGGTTACTCCAAAGCAGGTAGAAAGTTGGCAGCAATAGCTGGTGCCATTTCCCTAAGGAGAAACACAGAACATAACCTTTTTATCATCACCATGAGAATTTAAAAAAATATTGAGGTCTAGGTCCCACCCCAGACCAACGAAATAAAAATACCCAAGATTTTTTTAAAAGCTCTCCAGGTGATTCCAATGTGTAGCCAAGATTGAGAAGCCCTGATCTAGCATAATATACAGGTGAAGTATTACCATGAATAACCAGGTATAACTAGGTTCTTTAGGAGATACAGAAATTAGGGCTAAGCCCTGATCCCTGCCTTTAAGGAAATTTTCATTTGGTTGAAGACACTCTTGCCACAAAAATGGTCACTCATGGTATAATGCAGTCACTGCTTGTTAGTAAGTGAGGTCAGAGTTTTAGTAGAGGGTGCTTACCAGAGTGTGCAGCATGTAATGGAGGCTAAGCACCCTCCAAATCCTATCCTCATTCCACCAGGTAATCATAATAGTGCCTTCCTGTGTGCCAGACATTTTTTTTATAAACCTCATTAAATCTTCTCAACTGCATACCAGTTAGATATTATTCTCATTTCACTGCAGAAACCTAGAGCTTGGAGATGTTCCTTGCCTAAGGTCTGAAAGACAGGCATTGAACGTTGGTCTGTTGGTAACCAACATCCATCCTCTCTAACCATTAAGTTATACTATTTGGTCTTGGTAGGTGCATGGTCAGTAGTTAGGAAAAGCTGCATGCCATAAAATAGTAAACATTTTAATATCTTTAGATTTCTTATTTTTTAAACTGTATATTTTGAAAAATTCCAACCACAGTAAAGTTGGAAGAATAATACATTGAATGCTGTATACCTTTTATCTTAATTAATTATTAACATTTTACCCTGCTTTATTTTGCTCTCGATTTATTTACAGGAATATCCCATTTTATTGTGCTTCACTTTATTGTACTTTGCAGATACTGTGTTTTTTTTTTTTACAAATTGAAGGTTCGTGGCAACCCTGCATCGAGCAAGTTTGTTGACACCATCTTCCCAAAAGCATTTGCTCACTTTGTGTCTCTGTGTCACACTTTGGGGATTTTCACAATGTCTCAAACTCTTTATTATTATGATTATTTTTTTTTTAAAGATTTTATTCATTTGAGACAGAGATACAGAGAGAGAGAGCATGAGCGGGGGGAGAGGCAGAGGGAGAGGGAGAAGCAGGCTCCCTGATGAGCCAGGAGCCTGATGTGGGGCTCTATCCCAGGACCCTGGGATCATGACCTGAGCCGAAGGCAGACGCTTCACCTACTGAGCTACCCAGGCATCCCTTGTTGAACCATTTAAAAGGAAGTTGCGGATATGTGATAATTCACCCATGAACACTTCAGCATGAACTGTCTGAGAATAAGGACAATCTCCCATATCACCACTATACTATTCACACCTAAGAAAATTAACACTAATTCAATTTTGTCATCAAATGTACAGCCCCATTTTATAAAGGGTGCCTCTTAGTTATGGGGCGCCTGGGTGGCTCAGTCGGTTGAGCATCCGACTCTGGGTCTTGGCTCAGGTCTTGATCTCAGGGACCTGAGTTCAGGCCCCAAGTTGGAGCCTACTTAAAAAAAAAAAATTTCCCCAGTTATACCAAATATGTTTATTTAGTTGCTTCTGTTGAGGCAAGATTCAAGCAAGGTTTATTTATTTGGTTGTGATGTTTAGAGGCTTTAAAACTATAAGTAGTCTCTTCTGTTTCTGATACTGACTCTATTTTGAAGATCTAGGTCAGTTCCTTTTTAAATGTCTCCCTTTCTTGGATTTATCTCATTGTTTTCTCATGACTGGATTCAGGTTAAACATTCTTGGCAAGAATACTGGATAGGTGATGGACATTTCTTATTGGATCCATCAAGAGGTACATATACAATTGTCCCATTATTGATGGTGGTAAGTTTGATCATTTGGTTACAGTGGTGATAGCACTCCTAATTTCCCCATTGTAAAGTTAACCTGTGCAGACATATTTTTAAACAAATAAACCCAGTGATTTTAGCATCCATTAGTGATTCTTACATAGTGGGTTAAGAAATGGTGATTTTTTTTTTCAGTTCTGTCATTTTCTTAATATTTATTAACTGTTGTATTAGCTGTATGGCTCAGGCTTAAATAGCAGAAAGTATGCATACTTCTCACAGTTCAGGAGGCTAGAAGTCCAAGATCAAAGTGTCATCAGGGTTGGATTTTGGCGAGTCCTCTCTTCTTGGCTTGTAGACACCTGACTTCTCAGTGTCTTCACGTGGCCTCTTCTGTATGGTGTGTGGAAAGAGAGAACCCCTTGGTGTTTCTTCCTTTTCATATAAGGACACCAGTTCTATAGGATTCCACCCCTACTCTTATGACCTCATTTAACCTTAATTACCTCCCTAAAGGCCCCATCTCCAAATATAGTTACATTTGGAGTTAGGGCTTCAGCATATGAATTTTGGGTGGGACACAATTCAATCCATAACAATTGGTATTCCTCTGTAAAGTAGAGCTTTCCTCTTTTATTTTTCCCTTTCTGTCCTCTTCTTCTCTCCCCCCACTTTCTTATTCTTTTGAGTTTCACTGTGGCTCGTGCATTTATTTTTCATTTAATGTATTATTTCTGTCATTCATTTTGATGCTCAAAGTGGGATGTGGCCGCAAACCAACACCAATATTCTTTTGACATGACTCTATTGGTGTTTAAGCATTGCCTTGCTTCCCTGGAAGAACAAGATGTTCAAGGCTATGAATCAGTCATTTCTCCAAGGAAACTTGGTTTCTTTTAGTGGGAGATGCCACTGTCTGTATGGTTGTTATTACTAGCTATGATTACCTTGTAACTCTGTTATTTTTTAATGCAGTTCTCCATATTATAGCTATAGAAACTTTATTAAATTAGAGACTAAGTCTTCAAGAATACAATCAGGCATTTAGTAAGCATTTGAAAAGCTTTCAAGTGGCTTGAAACATAACATATACCTAGTAAATATTGATGAATGAATGAATGAATGAATGGCCTTGAATTATGGGGTTTGCTTGGTCTGCTGGGAGGGCCTTCTAACCCAAGTGAATTTGGCCAGGCTATAGTGAGTGGAGGAGGTTGGGATTCATTCTTATATTTTATCTACATTTTCAGCCTGTAGCTCCCTCTCTTGTTATTGAGCAAAATCCAGATTCCCATGTCCTGACCCTCTATAAACTCTTATGTTTGTTTTCCCAGGAAGCGATTCTATGGAGCCTCTCACTCATCTATGGTTCTCAGTGCGTCCCTTCAGATTTCTAGGGGGATGAGATAACTTATCTTGAAAAGAATACTTGAAAAGAAATATTTTTCCTGGTTTGACAAAATAGCTAGCTAAGGAATTTTTTTTTTTTTCATAGATGAAGAGAACCCAGTTAAAATGAAGCTAGGAATACAGATTTCAGAGCTCTTGAGACTCTCATATATTTAACATCTATTCTGAGGAACAAGGATTCAGCCACAACCACTCTTTGAGGATCTATTTACTGTCAAAGTGTAATTGGATTTTGATATAACAGTTCATTTTGGTGGGGGTGAGGATGGGAAGGTGATTACAAAGTAACAAACAAAATGTAAGTGATGGTACCTTTGATTTTTTTTTTTTCTTTCTTTTCCTGCTCCTGGATCTTTATAGATACTGGGAATAAACCCCTTGTCCCCCACAGTGGTCTTAGAAAACAAGGCATACACTTCAACTACTTCTGCTCTGAATAATCCATTGAAGCCAAACGGTATTATGCTAGATTCATCAGTGTTCACACAAAGGTCATATCCTTACATATCTCTTTGAATTTGTGGGACGCATATGGTGTACACTTCTATAGAAGAAATATTTTCATTTTAGAATTCAACTTTTGTAACCTTTGGCAACATGTAGTATCAATGGCTCTTTGTTGTTCAAAAAAAAAGTAAAACTGTAAGCTATCCCCAAGGATATGCAGGGCGTTGCTATAGCAACAGAATCTGCCTCCCAGCACCACATGAGAAGCTATGAATAAAAGATGGTGTTCTAAGGACAACAGAATAGAAGAGGTTGTTTCGATCCTTCCAATACCTGAAATTTGCTGTTATTTTGTTAAATGCAAAATAAAAATCTTGGGAAAAGGCCCAGTTCGCTAAAAGGATGAATTTCTATATTGTACTTCAGATGTCATGGGGAAGAATACATGCTGAATAGAGTCAGCCCATGGTAGGAGGACCAGGGAAGGGCCCAAATATTTGATTTATGTTTTTCTGTTTGTTTAGTGTTTTACTTCAGATGAAAAAACTCAAAGACAAAGATGTTACTTGGACATACAAAAAGTGGGACTATTTTAAATTCTGACCCAAAATAGTCTTCTTGCTCTATATTTGAACACAAGCACATTTTACATAAAAGATAAGGCAAAACAAAATGCTCTAATTTCAGCTTGCATTGTCTATTCTGAATCCAGTTACTTCATGTATACCCAATTTGGTCACAGACTTCTAGTTCCTAGTACTGTGACTGCCCATCTACCTATCAGCCTAGCTAGGTTTGTGACACTGGATGTTTTAGGACCCAAATCTTAAGGTAATAGCTAAAGGTTTCTGATGACACAGAAATGAATGAACCTTGAATCTCTCTCTTTCTACACACACACACACACACACACACACACACACACCTTCCCACGTGTATCTTTATATCAAGTTTTTCAAAAACACTTTTTGTTGTGTGAAGTTATCGGTAAACTGTTATTCAGAGAAGAGGTAAAGAGCTCATCCCTCCGGAAGTGCTTATTTTAAATATTGAGAGCTAAATGAAATTATTGCCAGGGATATGACTATCAGAGCAAAGGGATTGCTGTGGACTGAATTGTGCCCCTAGCCCCGCCTTCATATGTTGAAGCCCTAGACCCAAATGTGACTGTATTTGGATAGGGCCTTTATGGAAGTAATTAAGGTTAAATGAGGTCATAGTAGTACGACCTTAATCTGATAGGATTAGTGTACCTATAAGAAGATAAAGAGTGACCAGAGCTTTCTCTCCCTGGGTGTGCACACACCAAGAAAAGGCCATGTGATCACACAGCAAGAAGGCAGCCATCTATAAGCCAGGAAGAGAAGCCTCACCAGAAACCAGTCGTGCTCGTACGCTGATCTCAGACTTCCTGCATTCAGAATGGTGACAAAATGAATTACTGTTGTCTAAGCCACTCAGTCTGTGGCATTTTGTTATGGCAACCTAAACTGACTAATACAGGGATTAAACATTTGGTATGATTACTGATGTAGGAAAGACATTAGGGTTCGAAGCCCACGGCCAAGAAAGAATTATTGAGATGTCTTTGGTGCAAAAAGGTGGTTTTATTAAAGCACGGGGACAGGACCCATGGGCAGAAAGATCTGCACTGGAATTGTGAGGGGTGACTGATTTTATACCTTCAAGATGGGAAGGGGTTAGGGACAGCACAAGCCTCCAAGGTATTTTGGAAACCAGGTTTCCAGGATCCTGAGGGGGCTAGCTATTGTTAGGAAAAGATCATTTATTACAGTCTGATAAAACCTTAGTCATAAGACCCTTCAGATGTATATCAGTGGGCCATGTGCTTGGGGGATGATTGCCAACACGGATCTTGCAGGTAGGGATAAAGGAAGTTTCCAAAGGAATCTTTATATGTTAAAGTAGATTTACAGGATCCTGGGGTGGAGGGGGGGTGGGGGGGGTCAGGCTAAGATTGCTTGTTGCCGTAAGCAAAGTGTCAACATCAAGGCAGCTGAGTCCCTAGAGGAAGGTCACTCTGCCTGTTTCAAGGACTTGTCAGTGGGCTGTAGGTAGTAAGGAAATTTAATAATTTCTCTTCTGCCTCTGTTTCCCACATCAGTTACTTCCTTAATTTTCTTTCAGAGTCAAAATTCAGCCTCTGTTTGTAGGGGAACAGGCATGCACACGATTCTTAAAGTTATTCTGGGACTTTTCTTTTGTTACTGTCACCTTGGCAGCTTTATACAACTGAAGATCAAAAGGTTACTAATACAGTTATTAAATGGTTATTAAAAACCACTATTTTGGCTATGATACCTAGAAAATAGGACTTTCTATTTTAGTTGGAATGATTTTCCCACTGAATATATGGGTAAATACAGTTGTAGAAGCTTAACAAAAAAAGGTAGCATTTTGTTTCTGAGCTCTATCTTTTTAAAGATTTTGTTTATTTGCGAGAGAGCAAGAGTGAGAGAGCACAAGGAGGGGGAGCAGCAGAGAGAGAGGGAGAAGCATTCTCCCCAGGATCCTGTGATCATGACCTGAGTTGAAGGCAGATGCTTAACTGACTGAGCCACCCAGGTGCCCCTCAGCTCTATCTTAATTTAGGTGTGGGTAAACAATATTGGGGAAAGATGGACTAATAGACTATTAGTACTAATATGAATAAATTCCGGAAACCATTGTCAAAATTTCAAGAGATCTCCTTTTTTTGTTGTTAAATGTTTTCTTCTCTTGGATTTTCCCATAATTTAAAGGCTGCAGGGATTTTTTTGATTAGCAAGGAGTCTATTCCGTTGAGCTGATTATATGACTTGGTTGTTCCTACATTTAAAACTAAGCAGGGCGCCTGGGTGGCTCAGTTGGTTAAGCGACTGCCTTCGGCTCAGGTCATGATCCTGGAGTCCCTGGATCGAGTCCGGCATCGGGCTCCCTGCTCGGCAGGGAGCCTGCTTCTCCCTCTGACCCTCCCCCCTCTCATGTGCTCTCTCTCTCATTCTCTCTGTCTCAAATAAATAAATAAAATCTTAAAAAAAAAAAAACAAAAAAACTAAGCAGTACAGCGTGCCTGGCTGGCTCAGTCAGTACAACATGCAACTCTTGATCTTGGGTTGTGAATTTATGTCCCATGTTGGGTGTAGAGAAAAATAAAAATTGGGGTGCCTGGCTGGCTCAGTCAGTAGAGCATGTGACTCTTGATCTCAGGGTTGTGAGTTTAAGCCTCACATTGGGTGTGGAGCTTACTTAAAACAAAGACACAAAAAACTAAACAGCACACTAAAATGTTAATAATGGGTGGTGGGAACATAGGTGATTTTTTTTCTCCTTTTCCACTTATTTTCTAGATTTTGTATAATAAGCACTCATTACTTTCATAATGAAAGATAATTTTTTTTTAGTGAAAAATAAGACAAGTTTTAAAATACTGGGTATTAGAAGAACCTGTAAAAATTCTCTCTCCTTTCAAGAAGAATTTTATGGGGTTTACGACAATAAAGCTAGACAAGCCAGGAATTAGAAATCTAAAAGTATACAAAGAAGGAGGAAGTAAATACTCTGACCATGAGATTTAATATGGTTGTGGTAACTGAACATTAAATTTAGCTCTGAGCTTCCTGGTAGTCAAGAGAAAGAAATAGTGGATTAGAAAATTCTCATTATCTGATCCAAAGAAAGTATACCAGCACTTTGTGAAAGAACACTTTTTCCTTGATAAACTCCTAAAAACACTTGTCATACAATGTTCTTCTTTGCATAAAACATGAAGAGAGTAGTTTTATATGCTTGTAAATACAAAGAAAATACCCAGGAAACTACTGATGGTGATACAGAGTCATCAGACACTTTGGCTGCTCCGCACACTTTCCCCTTCTTTTGATGACAACATCCCTCTCCCTCAAGGGAATTACCCCTCTCCTGTTTCAGTCATGAGTTACTGGGGCTGCCAACCACAGTGCTCCCTTGACCTAAACCAAGCCCATCAGAGCATGTCCCTAACATTTTTTCTACAGGAGGAAAAAAAAAATCCCTTTTCCTGTCAGATGACAGTGATGCAAGGATAAGATCCCCGTCCTATGAAGCCCTGTCCTCCACTACCTGAGAAAACTAAGAGACTAACTATACCATGCATGTAGAAGCAGAGACAGGAAGTTCACCCCCCAGGTCCATTCCCTGGGGCCCTTGGTACTGTCCTGGTTTTGAGAGTGGTTGCTTTGATTCCTTGTCCTGACCTAGTGGCCTTCAAATTCCTCTCTTGCACTGAGCATCCTTCAAACTACAGGTCTGTCCCTTGCAATGGAAAGAATCTTGACTACTTAGATACCTCTGGATGGGACAGTGTGGACAGGAAAAGAGGGATATGGGAGCTTTTATATGGCTTGAAAAATATTTTTTTTCACAATAAACATGTACTACATTTATAATAAAAATACTAATGGAAATAAAAATGAGAAATTAATCATGAAAAATTTGTCTAAAAAACATTGAGCAATAGAGACCATATCTACAGAAAATCAGATGTATTGGGGCTTTATTCATGTGTCTATTTCTTAGATTGGGCTTTGCTAAAGTCTGAAAATAACACTAAAGTGGTCCTCAGTGAAGGAACTAAGTTAATGTGGTGCTCTACATTTATACTAGAATACACTGTAGGGCGCCTGGGTGGCTCAGTCGGTTAAGTGGCTGCCTTCGGCTCAGGTCATGATCCCAGGGTCCTGGGATCGAGTCCCGCATCGGGCTCCCCGCTCTGCAGGGAGCCTGCTTCTCCCTCTCCCTCTGCCTACTTGTGTTCTCTCTCTATCTCTCTGTCAAATAAATAAATAAAATCTTAAAAAAAAAATAGAATACACTGTAGAATACTTAAAGGAGTGGACAGAGAACAAATCTCAGGCTAACAGCCTAAGGGTCCTTTGACAATTCCAGGTGAACTTTTCTGATGAGATGAGTGTATATACTGTTGAAGGCACAATGACATGCTTTGGATTGAAGATGAGGAGATGGTAGGGGTGACATTATTTTATGAAAGAAGATATACTGAATTGTGTTTTTTTTTTTTTTTTTTTTAAAGATTTTTATTTATTTATTCATGAGAAACAGAGAGAGAGAGAGGCAGAGGGAGAAGCAGGCTCCCAAGGAGCAGAGAGCCCGATGCGGGACTCGATCCCAGGACCCTGG
Source organism: Mirounga leonina (assembly GCF_011800145.1). Taxonomy (NCBI): domain Eukaryota; kingdom Metazoa; phylum Chordata; class Mammalia; order Carnivora; family Phocidae; genus Mirounga; species Mirounga leonina. Next base: position 211,635 of record NW_023270826.1, on the reverse strand, counting down.
GATCATGACCTGAGCCGAAGGCAGACGCTTAACCATCTGAGCCACCCAGGCGCCCCTGAATTGTGTTCTTACCTAAATGAAACATCACTTTGCTTGCAAATGGAGGTGGGTCATGAGGTCCCTGCAGGCTGGGGCCAAATTTTCTTCAAGAGGCACCTTCAGACTAAAGCCCTTGTAAGTATTTTACTGAGACTTTAGGTTAGCAGAAGATGGATTCAGCACATCACAGGGGAAGGAGACTTTAACTCTACGTGTTTCCGCTTTGACTCCCTGACACCCATAACCTTAGCAACCTCCCTGTGCTGGGTCCCTTTTGTGCAGCTATACATCCAGAGATCCAACTTTTTTTTGGACTAATCTGCCTGAAAGTACTTCAAAATCGGTATGTCTGAAACTGAATGAATTATATATGTCTGAAAATATCTCTTTATTCCCTATTTAGTTTTGGGTACCTCTATATATCCAGTCATCCCAGCCAGTGACCTGGGAGCCATTCTAGATTTCTCCCTTTCCCTCACTCCCTATATACAATTGATGCCTCTCTTCAGTGTTTATAAATTTTGTCTTTCTCTTCTTCATCTCCACAATCTGTTTTTGGTTCTGCCCTAAGTATTTCTCATAGGATTAATTAATTAACTCAACAAGTATTGAGCATCTTTTATGTGTCAAGCATGGTGCCAGGCTCTGAGGATTAAGGGGGTTGGGCAAAACCAACAGCCCCTGGCCTCATGAAGCTTATAGTCTAGAAAATTACTGCAATACATCTCAACTGGTGTTCTTGCTGAGAACGCAGGCTCGGTTCATCCTTCACTGTACTGCTTGAGTGCTTTCTAAAATGCAAGTCCAGCATGCAAATCTGATTTAATTAATTGCTTTTAGGATAAAATAGAAACTCCTTAGCCTGGCATGCAAGTCATGTGTGACTTGGCTCCTGCCTCTGTCTTCAGTCTCCTTTTTTTCATTATAGCAGCACAAAGAGTGACTTAAGACTGACCCTTTCTCCAAAGCCACCACTGAACATGTGTCATTATTCATACAAGACCTCATAGTAGGGGTAAAATCATGTGGTAGTGTGTATTTATAAAAAGGAAAAGGAAAGAAAATATATATTTCTTTCCCTCTCCATTTTATTTTTTTATTTTAATTTTTTTTATTTTTTTATTTTTTTAAAGATTTTATTTATTTGAGAGAGAGAGAATGAGAGACAGAGAGCATGAGAGGGAAGAGGGCAGAGGGGGAAGCAGACCCCCCGCTGAGCAGGGAGCCCGATGTGGGACTCGATCCCGGGACTCCAGGATCATGACCTGAGCTGAAGGCAGTCGCTTAACCAACTGAGCCACCCAGGTGCCCCTCCCTCTCCATTTTAAGACTTTATATTCAGTTCCTTGGCTCAGAAGATAATGGATTCAATACTTGTTGGAAGTTCCTTTGCCCTTTGTTAAATACTCTCTTACAAATAAAAGGAGATTTACAGATTAATTATTAGAACTCAAAAGAGATTTTGTCAGTGTTATCAGATACAAGTTCAATATACAAAAAAATTTAGAAAATACAAAAAGTAATGTCATTCACAATAATGAAAGAAGCTTCAAGGTACTGAGAATATATTTGACAAAGGATGTGTAAGACCTTAAAGAAGTCAATTATAAAACTTTACTAAAGTAAATAAAGTAGAATTAAATAAATGGAGATATGTAACAAGTTTATGGATGAGAAGACTCAATATCAATGTTATTTCTCCACAAATTAATCTATAAAGTCAATTTATTCTAATAGAAGTTCCAACAATTTATTTTATCTTGAAACAAGTTGAAACCAAAGTTCATATGGAATAGTAAAGTGCCTAGAAGAGCCAAAATAATTCAAAGAATTGGAGGAAGGATACTCTATTGGATAGTAAGGTTTAATGTGAAGTGATAGCAATTAAAACAGTTTAATATTGGCACAAAGGTAGGCAATTAGACCACTTATACATGTGGAACATTGGTATATAACAGAGATAGCAGTGGAAGTCAATAAGGAAAGTACAGATCTTTTTATAAATGATACTGGGACAATTGACTATATGGGAAAATATTTGGATATTTATTTTGCACCATACACAAAATTAAATACTAAAGGGATTAAAGACCTAAAAAGAAAACAGAAACTTTAAAACTTGGGGATATCTTTAATCCCCAGGTTAAGACAGAATTTCTTACACTGAAAGCACAAGTTAAATGGGAAAATAAATATATTAACTATATTAAAATTTGTATGCAAAAGGCATCATAAAATTAACCATTTTGAGTAGATATTTGCTATATATTACCCCACACTGAACTCATTAACTGCTACTGAAAAATGTGCCTGAATTTCTTTATTTTCCGTCTGGATGAAGAGCATCATTATGTACCCAGTAATTCAAGTAATTATTATTATTAGAATAATAATTTCGGGGCGCCTGGGTGGCTCAGTTGGTTAAGCAACTGCCTTCGGCTCAGGTCATGATCCTGGAGTCCCGGGATCGAGTCCCACATCGGACTCCCTACTCGGCGGGGAGCCTGCTTCTCCCTCTGACCCTCCCCCGTCTCATGAGCTCTCTCTCTCTCTCATTCTGTCTCAAATAAATAAATAAAATCTTAAAAAAATAATAATAATTTCATTTTATATGGATTAAATTAAGGGGCAAGTCAATAAGATAAACACAACTCCATAAAAAAAGGGCAAATGCTATAAAAAGCTGAATCATGGAAGAAGAAACCCTAATAATTAATAAATGAAAGATATTCAACTTCACCTGTGTTAAGGTAAATCCAAATTAAAACACTGAGGCAATTGATGCCCATCAGATTGGCAAATTTTTACCAGTCTGGTAGTCCCGAGCATTGGCAAGAATGGGGTGAAAGAGGAGCTGTCCTATGATGGAAGCAATTTGGTAAGATCTGATGAAGTGATTCCACTTTTTTTTTTTAAAGATTTATTTATTTATTTATTTGAGAGAGAGAATGAGAGAGAGAGAGCACATGAGAGGGGGGAGGGTCAGAGGGAGAAGCAGGCTCCCTGCCGAGCAGGGAGCCCGATGCCGGACTCGATCCAGGGACTCCAGGATCATGACCTGAGCCGAAGGCAGTCGCTTAACCAACTGAGCCACCCAGGCGCCCGAAGTGATTCCACTTTTAAATGGCACCCTAGAGAGACTGTCACACACTCGTTTTATTGTTGCCTTATTGTAATAGCAAAAATTGGTAACATCTGAAACCTCCTTGAGAGTTGGATAAGTGTGTGTCAGTCCATTCAGCTGCTCTCACAAACTACCACACACTGGGTAGCTTATAAACAACAGAAAAATCTCCCACAGTGCTGGAGGCTGAAAGTTCAAGATCAAGGTGTTAGCTTTCTGGTGAAAGCCCTCTTCTTGGTTCATAGCCAGCACCATCTTCCTGTGTCCTCACATGGTGGGTGGGGCTTGGGATTTCTCTGGAGCCTCTTTTCTAAGGCACTAAATCTATTGACGGGAGCTCCATCCTCATGACCTAAGCCCCTCCGGAAGGTCCTACCTAATACCATCTCCTTGGGCATTAAGATTTCAAACTACGAATTTTGAAGGGATACAAACATTCAGGCCATAACAATGCATTATTATATATTCCACATTTAATGTAATTCCTGATGTATTTGGGTTATATATACACTGTTTTATCCCGTATTTTGTATTTTCCCCATGTTCTCTGTTCTCCCTTTTCTCCTCTTTTTGGCTTTTATGAATTAAATATTTTAAATTAATTTTCCCCCTCTATTAGCTCAATAGTTTTGTTTGCCCCAGTTATTCTTTTAATAGTTGCTCTTGATATTACAACATGTATCATTGCTTGACTAAATAGATCTACTATAAATTAGTATTTTTACCACTTCCCAATCAATAAAAGTTCTGTAGAACACTTTTTCTTATTTCACCCCCGCTTGCCTTTTGTGCTATTTGTTATTTATTTCACTCTACATATATTTTAAACCTATATTATCATTATTGTTTTTTTTTTTTTTTTTAAGATTTCTTTATTTTGGTGCACCTGGGTGGCTTAGTCGTTAAGCGTTTGCCTTTGGCTCAGGTCATGATTCCAGGGTCCTGGGATCGAGCCCCACATCTGGCTCCCTGCTCCGCGGGAAGCCTGCTTCTCCCTCTCCCACTCCCCTTGCTTGTGTTCCCTCTCTCGCTGTGCCCTTCTCTGTCAAATAAATAAAATCTTAAAAAAAAAAAAATTCTTTATTTGAGAGGGGGAAGGGCAGAAGGAGCGGAAGAGAGAGAATCCCAAGCGGACTCCCTGCTAAGCACAGAGCTGGACATGGGGCTCAATTCCAAGACCCTGAGATCAAGACCTGAGCTGAAATCAAGAGTCAGACGCTTAACCAACTGAGCCACCCAGGCACCCAGTCATTATTGTTTTAAAAAATTAATAATCATTTGAATTTGACCACACATTTATCTTTTCTTTTCTGTTCTCTTCCTTTACCTTCTCTTCCTTTACCTTCTCCATTCTGTGTTCCTGTACTTCCATCTGAAATCATGGTACTTTTGCCTGAATAACTTACTTAAATATTTATTTTAGTGTGGGTCTTTTGGCAATAGGTTCTTAGAGTTTTTATTTGCCTGGACATATCTTTATTTTTCTTTCATATTTGGAGGATATTTTGCTAGGTATGTAATGGCAAATTGGAAGTTATCTTCTTCCTGCAATTCAATGATACCACTTCATTTTCTTTGGTTTCTTTTTTTCTGTTGACAAGTCAACTAACTTATTGTTTCTTTAACTGTAACGTGTCTTTCTTCTCTGGCTCCTTTTAAGATATTCTCTTTGGGGCGCCTGGGTGGCTCAGTCGTTAAGTGTCTGCCTTCGGCTCGGGTCATGATCCCAGGGTCCTGAGATCGAGTCCCACATCGGGCTCCCTGCTCGGCAGGAAGCCTGCTTCTCCCTCTCCCACTCCCCCTGCTTGTGTTCCTGCTCTTGCTATCTCTCTCTGTCGAATAAATTAAAAAAAAAAAAAAAGATATTCTCTTTGAATTTAGCTTTAAGCAGTTTTACATGATGCATTTAAATGTGGTTTTCTGGATATTTCTCCTGCCTGTGTTTCTTTAATCCAGGGCTTGAGATGGCTTTTGTTAGTTTTTGAAAATTCTCATTGAGCATCTGCATCATTCTTTCTCACTTCTTCTCTGAAACTTTGGTTGTGCAGGTATTAGCCGTTTACCATGTTCTACATATCTCTTGTGCTCTTTTTGCATTTTTTAAAAGATTTTATTTATTTTAGAGAGAGAGCACATGTGCATGAGAGGGGAGGGATAGAAGGGGGAGCGAGAGGGAGTGAGAACCTCAGTCAGACTCCATGCTCAGCGCCAAGCCCAATGTGGAGCTTGATCTCACAACCCCAAGATCATGACCTGAGCTGAAACCAAAAGTTGGAGGCTTAACTGACTGAGCCACCCAGGAGCCCCCTCTTTTTGCATTTTCAATTTTTTTCCGTGTTCTAGTCTGATGTTATCCTAGTCCAGCTAGGAGTTAGTTTTAGTTTTTTTGTCTTAATGGTACAAAGAGTGAAGGAAAGTCATTGATTGAATTAGGGAGAAAGATGTTTCAAGGATGGATTTAAGTCTTTGTGGGAGCTGGTCTATTTCTGTTTTTCTTTACTGCAAAGGCATAGCATTTGGGGGGTCTGAATTGAAAGCCTGGGGGTATTTATCAGATCATCTCTTCCTTACTGGGCCTCAAACTTCAATTTTTATCTCTCCAGCCCCAAAAGAGAGTTGACAGCTTGGCTTAGATTTAGCTGTTGCTTTCTGGTTGGCTTCCGGGCTTCTCACCTTTTGTGATTTAGGAATTAGTAAATTGCTCAAAGGGAAAAGTGGCCAAGAATTTCTAGCTAGTTTTTCTGTGATTCCCTTTTCTCCTGGATCCTGCTCCTAATTCCTGATTGTCTTAAATTCTGATTTTTATCTTTCTGTCCCTATAAGGTTGACAAAATCTCTGAGCCACTTTTTTCCACTTGACTTTCCTGAGCCTTTTAGGAGTTGGTAAATGCCTTGAAAGAAAAGGTGATAGGAGGTGTCATGGTCATTCCAATGCATTTACCTTCTCACAAGGATTAGCCCTCAAATTCTGGAAGCCTTGGTTGCTCTCCAGTGCTTTAGAAAATGACTTTGTGGGGCACCTGGGTGGCTCAGTTGTTGGGCATCTGCCTTCAGCTTGAGTCATGATCCCAGGATCCTGGGATGGAGTTTGGGCTCCCTGCTCAGCGGGAAGCCTGCTTCTCCCTCTCCCACTCCCCCTGCTTGTGTTCCCCCTCTCGCTGTGTCTCTCTCTGTCAAATAAATAAATAAAATCTTAAAAAAAAAAGTAGGTTAGGGGTACCTGGGTGGCTTAGTAGGTTTAGGGTCTGCCTTGGGCTCAGGTCATGATCCAGGGTCCCGGGATCGAGTTCTGCATCTAGCTCCTTGCTCAGCTGGGAGCCTCCTTCTCCCTCTGCTTGCTCTCTATCTCTCTGTGTCAAATAAATAAATAAAATATTTCTTTTTTTAAAGTAGTTTACGGGGCACTTGGATGGCTCAGTCAGTTAAAGCGTGTGCCTTCGGTTCAGGTCATGATCCCAGGGTCCTGGGATCAAGCCCCGCATCTGGCTCCTTGCTCTGCGGGAAGCCTGCTTCTCCCTCTCCCACTCCCCCTGCTTGTGTTCCTGCTCTCGCTATCTCTCTCTGTCAAATAAATAAATAAAATCTTAAAAAAAAAAAAGAAGATGACTGCTTTTTAGCTTATTGAGAGTTTCTTGTTATTCCTGCCATGAAGGTTGGTCATATAGGTTAGTCTGTTAGCTACTCCAGCAGAAGTCCCTAATCTCCTTTTTATTTTTTTATTCTTCTTTTCTGTTGCTGATGAATTACATCTGATTAAAGATGACACTTTCATTACAATAGGTAACCTCTAATTGATCCATTACTATTAATTTATATACTAGCAGAGTAAAATATCTCAAAATGAGTAATAATGTTGAAATTTAGCATGGTCAGAGAACTATGCCAGATTCCTGTGGTTAGAGATTTAAGTCACACTAGAATCATTTGTATTACTCCCTTTCTTTGAGAAAAAGATAAAACTCTCTATGGGAAACATCCATAGATTTTATAATGTCTTTAGACTCAGCAATGAGGAAGATTAACTTGAAAACTTTCCTTCATTGATTTCATTAGCTTTTTTGGTCTGAGAATTATTTTTAAAAATGCCCTTTCATTGCTCTGCTGGCGAGTAGTATTTCTTTGTGGTCTGAATTTACTAAATCAAGAAAAATTTATCTAGAAGTCAGACTTTAATTATACTAAATACTCTCTATCCATTAACTCTGTAATTTCACTGGTGTGAAAATTAAGAGGCAGGATGCCTGGGTGGCTTAGTCGGTGAATGTCTGACTCTTGATTTTGGCTCAGCTCATGATCTCAGGGTCATGAGATTGAGCCCCACGTCAGCTCCGTGCTGGACGTGGCGCCTGCTTGGCATTCTCTCTCTCCCTCTCCCTTCGCCCATCCCCCGCTCTCTGTCTCTCTCTTAAAAAACAAAAAAAGAGGCAATGTAAGTTAGTGGGAAAGAACATGGACTAGGAGGAGTTCAGATACCCAGTTTCTAGTCTTGCTCTGCCATTGATTGTGTAACTTGGATCATACAGATTTCTCTGGGCCTCTGTTTCCTTACCTATAAAATAAAGTGGTCAAATTTGTCAGTGGTTGCCACAGATTTTATGTTCCAAAGATGGCTATACCAATCAGTACATCCTATCTCACATGTTCTTACAATGTTACTGACACTGTTTGCTGAGAGTGGGGTCTGTGTTGTTCTCCCCACCTTCTGCCTTAATCTGGGCAGGAACTTATAACTACTCCAACCAATAGGGTATGGTAGAAGTGATGTTATGTTACGTTTGAGACTAAATCATTTAAAAAATACAGCTTCCACTTGGCTCTTTCTCTCTTGGGGCACTTGCTTTTAGACCTCAACAACTCTGCTGTGAGGAAGACCAAATTAGTTCTTTCAGAGACAAGATGGAAAGAGACCTAAATGGAGAGAAACTATTTTTCCCTTTTCAGCTTCATCCAGTATCCTGCCTTTAGAGGTAACTGGTATCTCCAGTTCCTGGGTCCTTATGTAGAATTGGCTTACTTCTTGTTGGCTTTCCTTACTGTAA
>NW_023270826.1:145557-203423 GCF_011800145.1 Mirounga leonina | reverse complement strand
TCCTTATGTAGAATTGGCTTACTTCTTGTTGGCTTTCCTTACTGTAAATACTTAGTTCCTAACTTTCTCTGGTCTGCTGGGTTATTGGCCATTCATCCTTCTGCTTTCCAGATTACAAAATTTTGTCTTTATCTCTCATTGGCTGTTGTCTATTCTCCTGTATTCTTTAGCCTTGGGGCTTCATGTCTTTTTATTTCTTTTATTTTGTTTAATAGGGTTGAGGATGAAGCAAAGATAAATGCTTATATTCTGAGCTCCTCATGTAGGTGGAAGCATCCTCTTTCCCTTTGATACAAAATTTTCCCTCTAATATGAAATTACAACTCTGTTTTCTTTGTCTTTGCGTAATCTTTGAGCGTTCTGATTATAACAAATACTAAAACTTCCTGTAGGGTCAGGTATTTGCTATGATGTTTCTAATGAAATCCACTGTTGGATGCTTTGTTCTCAGTAGCCCATGGAGGAAAGAGTGGGAACTAAAAGATAATCTCCCTCACATGTATGATCAGTTGATTTCTTTTTATTTTAAAAATAACTAGTAGAGGGGCGCCTGGGTGGCTCAGTCGTTAAGCGTCTGCCTTCGGCTCAGGTCATGATCCCAGGGTCCTGGGATCGAGTCCTGCATTGGGCTCCCTGCTCCACGGGAAGCCTGCTTCTCCCTCTGCCACTCCCCCTGCTTGTGTTCCCTCTCTTGCTGTGTCTCTCTCTGTCAAATAAATAAATAAAATCTAAAAAAAAAAAATAACTAGTAGACTTTTAAAAGTAGTTTTAGGTTCTAAAAACCTTAGTGGAAAGATCAGTAGTTGTTTTTTTTTTTTTTTTTTTTTTACAAAAGCACAAAGCTAATTCAGTGGGAAAAGGATATCCATTCAACAAATTGAACAAGTACTTTTGATACTTATATACAAAAAATAAACTTCCATGTCTACTTCACACAATATACAAATAGGAACTCAAATGGATCATAGACCTAACTATAAAATCTAACCCATAACATGTAAAGAAGAAAAGAGGTGAAAGCCTTTATGACTTGGGTTAGACAAAGATTTCTATTTGTATAAAGGATTGACCATTCCAAGTGTTAGTGAGACTACGGAGCAACTGGAACTCTCATACACTGCCGCTGGGAATGTAAAATGATACAAACATTTTGGAAAACAGTTAAATATGACCTACCCCATGATGCAGTCATTTCAGTCTAAGGTATTTACTCAAGAAAGAATGAAAGCATATGTCCATACATTGTACACAAATGTTCACAACAACTTTATTTGTAATAACCATAAGCATTGGCAGACAATCCAAATGTCTATCAACAAGTGAACAGATGAACTATTGCATATCCAAGTAATGGAACATTACTAGTAATAAACAGAAGTTAACCGTTGTTACATGAGCAGTATGAATAAACCTGAAAAGAACTGTGCTGAGTTAAAGAAGCCAGCCTGCAAAGAGGACATATTGTATGATTCCATTTGTATAAACTTCAAGAGTATGTAATCGGTAGTGATAGAAAGCTGATTAGTGGTTGCCTGAGAATGGGGTGGGGCAAGAGGAGGAAGGAGGGATTATAATGGGCAGGAGGAAACAAAAGAGATCCCCCCCAAATGGATGATGGCTGTGTTCACTATCTTGATTGTAGGTGATGGTTTCATCTGTGTATACCTATATTAAAACTTACCAAATGGTACACTTCAGATATGTGAAGTTTTTTAATGTCAGTTATACCTCAGTAAAACTGTCAAAAAAGGGCAACCTGGGGCGCCTGGGTGGCTCAGTTGGTTAAGCGACTGCCTTCGGCTCAGGTTATGATCCTGGAGTCCCTGGATCGAGTCCCGCATCGGGCTCCCTGCTCAGCAGGGAGCCTGCTTCTGCCTCTGACCCTCCCCCCTCTCATGTGCTCTCTCTCTCTCATTCTCTCTCTCTCAAATAAATAAATAAAATCTTTAAAAAAAAAAAAAAAAAGGGCAACCTGGACATTTATGCCTTGAATGTCTTTTAGTGGTTTTAAGGGGAAAAAAAAAACAAACCCAAAGTTAAATGAGAAATTCTGTCTGTGAAGAGTTAAAAGTCATCATTAGAAAATGCTCCATTAACCTGAAGTGTTTCTTGCCTCTTCTCATTTGGAAATATAAAATGATGACTAAAACTACTTGGTATGCATGCCAAATTGAAGTTGATTAACCTCTGACCTTTACACATCATTTAATGAGGCAGCATGCATACTGGCACGAAGAAGACTCTGTCAAAATGCTGAGTTTGAGATGATTCCTTTTCTGGACCTCTTTGTTTTGCTCCCAGCCCACCTAATTTGACTCTTGTCATGCTCATGGGAGGCTGGGGGCTTTATGTGAATCCCAATCAGTCACAGTTGTTGGCAGAAACAGCCTGGTGGAGAATGATAGTGTCGTGGTTTTTCATGTATAAAAAGATGTATGTGATCAACAGAAAATAAAATTTCCTTTTGTCTCTGGTGAGTCCAACTTAGCAATTATTATGGTATTTGAAGGAAATGTCAGTGTAGTCATTTTGTTTAGATTATTTTGTATCTTGATGAGCTAAGAAAGGCGAGCGAATGCCGGGATAGATGGTGTATGACAGAGAGCCGACTGAATTTTCTGTGCTGTACACAAAGACTGAAAACAAATTGCCCACAGATTGAAATAATTTCCATGGGGTCACAAATGTCAACAACATCTTTCAGAATTGGTTTTCTTTTTAAAACTGAAAATTTCTTTCATGATGTTGTCCGGGTATGAAAACGAGCCTCGCATAAAACACGTTTAGAGCCTTCAGAGGATAACCGAGCTCTTGGCGATGTGGCATCCTTTTAGATTATTTATTTCTCTTGCCATTGTATCGTGATCATCCCTGTCGTCATTAAACATTTATTGATTGTCAGTGTGCAGGGGCAAACAAAACCCCACAGAAACTGAACATTTAAAACAATGTGAAAATTAAAGACTCCCTGTAGATAGTCTTAGTGAATCACATGACAGATCTGGGTATGATGAAACATTAATAATTCTCACATAAGCAATGAAAACTTCTTAAAAATCAGCTTTTAAAAGCAATATAGTACCCCAGTTAGTGGATGAGGACGATTATAGAATCTTCCCAACTCTATTATATAAAGTTGCCCCAGGAACTGTTAAGGCTCTTCAAATGGAAGCAGTAATTTGGGCCTTAGTTTCACAGAAACTACTTGTTATCGGGAACAGGCCCTGATGTAAGATGATTTTCTTATTCATTCATACAGTTGAGATAAGAAACAAACTCGCAGAGGAAAAGTCCCATTCTGTCATCTATGTCACTTCTTTAGCAGGTATGCGTTCATTTTTGGCGTGCGTTCATTCAGTAATACTTACTAAGCGGCTACTATCTCGGAATACACACAGGTAATAAGCAGTTACTTTGGTAAGAATAGGATAGCACAGAGGTATGATCTAGGCATTATGAGAGGCACAGAGGAGGTGCCTAACTTCATGCTGGGGGTGGTAGGGGTGCTCAGAAAAGGCTTTCTGGAGGAAAGGATGTCTTAGCAAAGCTCTGAAAGATGAACAGGTGTTAACAAGGCAGAGGGACTAAGGAGGTAGCGGAAGGTCGAGGCAGAGGCCGGCACACGTGACCGCTCAGAGGGGAGAGAGCGCTTAGCACTTTTGTAAAACCAGAGGTCGTTCAGTCTGGCTGGGGAAAGAATGAATGGGGGAGGAGTGAGGCCTGTGTCTGGTGAGGTAAGCAAGGGCCAGAGGAGGGCCTAGCATACAAGATCAATGGGGAGTCACTGGGGAGTCATTGGCAGATTCACCTACTTAATTTCACTTTAGAAAGGACTTAATATTGTCCAGTGAGAAAAAAAAAATAGATTTGAAAGGAGATTATTACAAAATATAATGAAAATTTGTTAAATATGCGAATGGTAATAAACATGTTCTCATTTATTTGTCCCTTTCTAGTTATTTGTTTGGGGTCGTTTTCATTTTATTTTATTGTAATATGCCTTTTAAAATAGACTCATATTCATCTCTGAATGCATCTTTCAGAATTTAAAACCACAGCTAGTAGGCTACTTCCCCTGCAGGTAAGGAAACTAAGAAAAAAGTCTCCGTGGACCAAACACATTCATAGTGTTCTCCCAAGCACAGGCTCCATGAAAACCAACTAAAATGGGCATGGGAAGGACAGCAGAATTCTGTCATACTTCCTTATCCCGTGAGTTGGGTTTGTATTTTTATGACTTTAATTAGAAAAACTCAATGCAGTTAAGAAGTGGAAATTAGAGCTAGAAGTATCTATGTTTTGAGACCAAGTTTTTCTGTATGGTTATGCAGGAAGTATGTATGAAATAGTTAATTCATGGACCCAGCAAACATTTATGGGTGCAAACCTCGCACCAAGTACGGTGCCAGAAGTTTGAGCAAACCGGGCAGATGCAGCCCCTCACCCTCATGGAGCATACAGTAGGTCTGTGAGGAAGAGACATGTTGCCCAACTAATAAGTGGGATGTAGGATGGTAAAATGTTCTCATGGTCAGTACAAAACTTCCCAGTACCTGCAGCAATAGTGCGTGTTCAAGTCCAAGGTAGAGGAGGCTTATGTGGATACCTCTCTTTAGCCTCTAAAGGATCCCTGTGAATCCTATATATTTTTATGTTCACTGAGCTTCTGGTCCTTACTCAGTCATCAGCACTTTATTCCTTTTTTGATCTGGCTTCTTGTAGCATTCCCAATTTTTGAATTTTTTTTTTCCCCTGCAAGCTAAGAGTTTTGCTGTAAGAACCTCTCCATTGGAGTAGTAGGAGGGCTGACTCAAAAGTCAATTGATCACTATAGGATCAAGGAAGGGGCTGGAAGTTAGAGTTTAAATGGACCTTTTGTAGAGAAGTCAAGAAGCTTGGACATGGCCTGTGCACGCTGTGATTCCGGGTGGTGGTCAAGCCCCAGACTGTGTTAGTACAGTTTCGTTCCCTAGTTAAAAATGCCTTTCAATTGTTATTATTATTTTTGCTTTACAAAAGTCTGGTGGGTTGAAGCCCATAGCCTTGTTTAACTGATGAAAAACCTTGGATCTATGGAGATTAAATGGAATGACATGTCTGTGGTTCTTGTATTTTCCTTAAATCATGTCTTATTTGCCCATGCTAAGTCAGGGAATTGTTTTGATTGTAGCGTAGACTTTTTAATTAAATGCATGGGTATGAAGCTGGGCCTATTGTGGGTTTACTATGCTAAGCCATGGGTAGACCTGTATCTTAAAAGCAATTTATGCATCTTTGATGGAAAGAGAATAATCTTAGGTGGCGAAATGTCACAGAGGTGACTTTTGTTTTAATTTCTTTGAGTTTGGTGGGTAATGAGATTTGTTTGAAGGTATATATAAATGTGGGAGAGCAAAGATGTAGCACTAGGGTGTTTTTCACGAATGTTTTCATTGTGTTTCCTTTTTCATTACTAGAAACAAAACAGTCTTCCATCTTAACCTCCCTCTAGCATGTTTCTGAGAAGTTTGTGCCCTTAGCTTCTGGAGCTCTGTGATTAAAAAAGTCATACCCAGCCAAAAGGCATGTGTGTTAGGTTATTTGATACATTACAAAGAAAAAAATATATATATTTCACTAAAGTTGGCTTCTGTAAGCTGCATGTCTGAACAGCTAGTCTTTTTCATAGAGAGAAAACTGTATTTCATATGGTTATGGACTAACAATTCAAATCCATTTGCTCACTCTTGTTGGTGCATGACTCATAGAAATGGATTTTTTTCCTTTAAGGCTGCACTGTGGGTATTCACAGTGAAGACAGTCTTAAATGCTTCTCAGACTTAATTAGTGGAACATTACAGACACACGGGAAATCCCCTTGCGGTAGGGTTCTCTATTATGCTGCCGTGCCTGATGTGCTTTAAGCATGGTTTCTCCACTTTAGAGAGAAACTGATGGATGGATAAGGTGGCTCTGGGAATTAGTAGAAACCTCTTAACATTTACATAGAGATATAGGCACAGTATAACTAATGGGTCCTGTTTGATTTAACAATATTGTCACTTTTGTTTCCTAGTTTGCAAAACCCCAAAAAAGTGATTTAGCAGACAGAGCCTAGGCATAAGGATAAATCCTTCCCATCTGACGGTATCATAGTTACAGAGTATGTAATAATCCTATGTGACTCGTCTATGCCAAAGCTCAGGTATCATCTCAGAAATTATGATTTCAGAAATACCAGTACAATCAGTGGCTTATTGTATTATGGTATCAGGCAGTAGCGCTGTGGAAAATAGTTCTGCATTTCTGGCTTTCTTGTTGAAAAGAGCTGAGTTTAAGGCCTGGACCTACCACCTACTGGCTACGAGATCCTGGACAATTTTTTTTTCTTCGACCTCTCTCAACCTGTGTTCCTCGTCTGTCACATGGGAATAACAAGAGTACTCATCTGAGAAGGCAGTTGTGAGGATTCAGTGGGAGAGTGTAGGCAAAGCACTTAGAGTAGGTCTTGGCACAGAGGCAGTCCTAACATTTGTGATTATGCTTTTGTCAACCTTTTATGTGCCCAACTGGGCCCTGAGCAAAGAGGACCTTCTTTGTAAATTTGCTGTGGTGTTCTTTTTTTTTTTTTTTTTTAAGACTTTATTTATTCATGAGAGAGAGAAAGAGAGAGCAGGAGGAGGAGCAGAGGGAGAGGGACAAGCTGACTCTGAGCTGAGTGCTGAGCCCAGCACAGGGCTTGATCTCAGGACCCTGAGATCATGACCTGAACGGAAACCAAGAGTTGGATGCTTAACTGACTGAGCTACCCAGGTGTCCTGTGGTGTACTTTTCAATTAGGAATTTGTCTGCCTGAAGATAAACGCCAGGGCAGATATTAACCCATGTTCTCAGAGTAAAAGGGACCTTAGGAGCAGCGGGGATGGGATGGAGAATGCCTTGGCCAGTGGTCAGAAAATATGGGGCTGCTGGTCTAGGGTTTGGACTAACTGTGAGACTTTAGACTCTTGAGACTTAGTTCCTTACCTGTCCAGTGCTGGGTACACAGGGACTTAAACCTATTTGTTGTCTAGATTAAGGAATAATCTGTAAAACAAAGTGATTGGATGGAACATTCCAATCCAGATCCTCTTTCAGGGCTCCCATTCCTACTGGAGAAAGCTCCTCGATGACTGGACATTTGTCCTAACGCTGCCACATGGAGCTTTCTGTGGGGGCACTTCCGTGATGCCATAGGCACCAGCTTGGGGTGGCGATGTGCTCATGGGAATGGCAGTGGCTTAAGAAAATAACTGCAGAGGGATAAAGAGATGGTTTTGTCAGAAGATGCTAAAAAAGAATTGCCAAAGCAGTGGCTTGTTATAGTTTCTTATTCTCTTCAGCGAGGAAGAGGTTCTTTCAAGCTCTACCTTATGTGTTGACTTTAATCTTTTGGTAGTTCTTTTCTTTTTCTCTTCAATATTGCCCTTGATGTTATAACCCAGTTTCATGAAAGATTTTCAACGAGGGCAAGTGTGGAGGGAGGGGGACAACAAAATGACTTAACCTCATCATGGACTCTTAGGCATGGTTCTGAGTCCTTAATATTTTCAGGGATGATTAGATCACTTTCTACTCTTTTAGGGTTGGGCATAAAGGCAACTCATGAGAAGTTGCACTTGCCCTTGTGTCCAGTGTAATTTGAGATGTGTTTCTTCCATGTCCATCATACCAGGGTGTGTGAGTTTGCCAGGATCATCTATAGAAACTGAGCTGCCTGTTCTTTCAGTCTGGGGTGAGCATCAGCAAGAATGGTTCACTCAACAAAGTAGGGCTTGAGAGAGAGGAAAAAAAGAACTAGAATGGTGAGAAATGAGCTTTAGGCTGGTTCTGTTGAGGTCAGGAAATAAAGTTGTGGAGATATACATCATATACATGTGATATATGTATGACTTCTAAAGAAAGACTTACTATGTATCAGGTACTATAGAAGCCCTTTAAATAAGTCACCTCACTTAATTTTCAAAATACCCCATGAGGTAGATGCTGTATTTATCCTCATCTTATAGATAAAGAAACTGAGAGACAGAGAGATTAAGTAATTTGCTCAAGGTCACACAGCAAGTAGTGAAACTGGGATTTAAACTCAGAGCGTCTTGCTCCAGAGCCTACACCGGCATGTAGTATAGCTTTAGTACCGATAAAACTTACTATATATATATGTCATACTCTGGTTGCCCTCAACTCAGGCAACATGGGGCCAAGCTTTGCAGGGGTCCTGCATCTTGCACAATGCCCCAGTTATGCAGGAATATAGGGACTGTCACTGGAGCCAGATTAGACCCAGCAAGGGCAAAGCACTCTTACAGCTACTTCTGAATTTGGAGTGCCCTGCATTGATACCCTACATTTCTGTTAGGAGCATACTTGCCTTCCTAGGGTCACACTACAGTGGAAATGTAACATCACCTTCCTCTGCCATTTAACTCCAGTGTAGGCAGAAGGTCCACCGACATTCCAATCACTGTCTTGATTTTGATGAGAATTCCGTACTCGAATATATCTGCTCTTTGTTCTCAGTCCCCCTTAGAAAAATACCATAATCAATAAAAATAATGCCTGTGCCCTCACTCTAGTTTGCATCCAGGTACGGCCGTGTGATTGATGTTTGCCTGTGGAATGTGAGCAGATAGGGGCCACTTCTGAATCTGGGTCTCAAGACACTGGACATGCTTCTACATGTCCTCTTTCCCTTCTTCTTCTTCCTTCTTCCTAATTCCTTCCTCCTCCTCCTCCTTTTTTTTTTTAAGTAAGCTCCACACCCGCATGAAGCCCAACGCGGGGCTTGAACTCACAACCCTGAGATCAAGACCTGAAATGAGATCAAGAGCCAGATGCTTAACTGACTGACCTACCCACGCAGGCACCCCTTTTTTAAAAAAATTTTTAAAGTAGGCTCCATGCCCAACATGGGGCTCGAACTCATGACCCTGAGATCAAGAGTCTGCTCTTCTGACTGAGCCAGCCAGGCGCCCCTCTTTCCCTTCTTAAGAACTGGAAAACAGAGATGCCCGTGACCCCAATTTCATCAAACAGGCATGGACAGTGCCCTACACTCTTCTTACTCAGAGCATGGGTCCACAGCCTGGCAGCCTGACATCATATGGGAACTTGTTAGAAATGCAGAATCTCAGGCCCTCCTCTGACCCCCGATTAGAATCTGCATTTTTAACCTCCCTCATCGGAACCTCCATTCAGAGTCACATGTGGGAAATTTGTTTGGAAGTTGCCATAACCAGAGTTGGCTGCCAACAGTTCTCTGTATTCTGTGCCAGACGGCCTGCAAAGATGGGGACTTGCCCCAGGGGATTCAGTTGCTGGCCACCTACTTTGGTTGGGGATACTCAGGCCCCCGGGAGGCTGCCATTGTATAATCATCTCCACGTTAGGCAGCTTTGCTGGCCAGATCATTGGGCCAGCTGGTGGCTTCTCTTTGGCAGCTGTTTTAAGAAAAGGATTTCTTTCACAGAGACAATGGATTTTTTCATCCATGTTTGAGTGGATTTGTGATCTCTCTTCCAGTGCGGAATTGTTTGTCCATTAAAAAAAAAAAAAAAAAGTGAACAAGGACACTTAATTCTCAGTCTCTCTGTAACTTCTGACTCTTAAGTCTGTAAGGTAAAAGGACTCTGCTTTGTACTTGCTGGACATAACCATTTCTGAATCATTTTTTATGTTGGTACATCATGTTGTATATAGGCAGGGGATGATTTTGGAAGCATTAGTTAAGGTTTTCACAAGTCACATAAGGAAAGATTTATACCAGCATAAAATAGTATTATTAGGCATTATGCATAATAATTATGCATTGTACAATTACTAGACATTTATTTAATCATGTATTGTTTTTGACATGAATACATTGAATAATTTTATATAAACTCTTGGTCTTGGGGAGCCTGGGTGGCTCAGTTGGTTAAGTGTCTGCGTTTGGCTCAGGTCATAATCCTGGGGTCCTGGGATTGAGCCCTGAGTCAGGCTCCTGGCTGGGCAGGGAGTCTGCTTCTCCTTCTCCCCTGCTTTTGCTCTCTCTTGCTCTCTCTCAAATAAATAAAATCTTTAAAAATAAACAAATGAGTAAATTCTTAGTCTTTTTCTTAACTCTGAGAACTAAATAATTAGGTCCTCTTGGGAGAATGACCGAGTTCTGAATGCTGTTTCTTTCTTTTTCTCTTTTTTTTTTAAGATTTATTTATTTATGTAAGAGAGACAGTGGGTGGGTAAGCGGTGGGGGCGGGAGGGCAGAGGGAGAGGGAGAGAATCTCAAGCAGACTCTCTGCTGAGCGAGGAGCCTGACTAGGGGGCTCAATCCCACGACCTGAGCCAAAATCAAGAGTCAGATGCTTAACGGAGTGAGCCACCCAGGTGCCCCTGAATGCTATTTTTTTCTTTCTTTCTTTCTTTCTTTTTTTAAAGATACTATTTATTTATTTGTCAGAGAGACAGAGAGAGAGAGAGCACAAACGGGGAGTGGCAGGGAGAGGGAGAAGCAGGCTCCCTGCTGAGCAAGGAGCCTGATGTGGGACTTGATCCCAGGACCCTGGGATCATGACCTGAGCCGAAGGCAGATGCCTAACCAACTGAGCCACCCAGGCATCCCATGAATGCTGTTTCTTTTTAACAGAAAAGCGAAACTCAATTATTTAATGGTTTGCAAAAAACAGAAAGAAACAAATTAAAATTTGGTTAAAGAAACACATTAAAATAAATTACTAATAGAATAATCCACACAACACAGACTTTTAGAACTTTCTCTGTGGTGACTTCTGCATTTGTGACAAAATCCCATTGTGCTATCGTGTTTTCTGTTTGCCAGTGTCATGGACAAAGCGGATGCTTTTCATAAGTGACACTCGAGTAAAGGAATGATGATGTCTAAATCCACGGCTTTAGTTTTTGCATGTATTTCTGGCTAGATAGTACATTTGTTTTGTTTATGAAAACTTAAATTTATTTTTTAGTTGTAGGCAAACATATCCCAAAATAACCAAGTCTGAAAAAAGTGTTCATAGATGTTGTGAAATGGAAAAAGTGATTTATAATATATGTAGTATGATTTCCAAACTTATAAAACAAAGAAATATATTCCTATACAAATACACAGAAATATATTGTCATGTATGTAGATGTGTAAAAAAAATAATTGGAAGATAGGCTGAGATTTAATTTCATATTTTGTAGATTCTTACTTGCATTTACTGTCTTCCTGGATTGAGGTACTTCTCGTGTATGTGGGCAGATGGGAGTAGGTCCTCAGAAATAAAGGACGTGATGCTTCTCAGATGAGGGTGGGGACTGAGGTCTCACGACAAAGTTGAGGTGTTAAGAGATACCACATTATTTTTCAGAGAAGATAAAAAGGTGCAAAATTAGAAGCCTGAAATAACTAAACCCTATTTTTTCCTAAAAATAAAAAAAAATGCTGTACATTCATTTATTCCCAATTGTTATATTGTCACCACTATATATTTGAGGTTTGGATAAAATTTACTTAATCAAAAAAAATATTACAAGCAAAGGAAATTTCCAAGCAATGAATACCAACAATTTGTTAACCTGTGGAAAATGAGCTTGATTTAAGTCAAACAAATCCCATTCACCGTCTTAACAGGTATTCTAATGAGAAGGTGGTTTAAGAGAGAAAAATAGAGAAAGGCCAACGAAGAAATACAGCATAGATTGCTACTGTGTGTCTCGGGCTTATCTTACAGCCCATCACAAATGTGCATGTTTAGGGCTGTGTTAAATTGTTACAGAAGAGACGCCAAGTGCTGAGCAGATTCATAAATATAATAACAGATTATTATAGCAAAGACATTTTATTGCAGCCCAAGAGCCAATGTTGTCTGATTTATGAAGACCTAAAACACACCTACAATTTAAAGTAGGCCCCCGGGGCAAGCTCTTGGTGAGTCATCAAGCCAAAGGCAATTATTGGCAGAATTAAATTCTGGCTAATTTCCTTAGTGCCGGTGTGTCCAGTGCTCTCATTAACTGCACTAGTTACCGATGGAAACGACATCGTCTTTCAGTGCAGGGCACTTGGCTGAAGTGGGGCCAGCCTCCTGCGAAGTGCCTGCAAGATTGGTTTGGAGTATTCTGAAGTGGTTTGGGGGTCCCCAGAGACTCATAGGCATGGTATAGTGACTCCTGTCGGGGCTTCCTTGGCCTCAGTGGAAAGTTCTGAAGTGAGACTGTGCTAATGCCAGGCTCGGTTGCTAAGACAGCTTGTGTGTATTATTATGTGGGAAGAGGAGATTCAGCAACACAACTCACCTCCCCTCGCGGGGAGAAGGATGTGAAAGGGAGGGCAGGGACCCAGAGGAGAGAGATGAAGTAACGGAAGGACAAAGGCTGGAGATGAGTCTGGGAAAGCCTCCAGGCACAGTCACTTCCAGGGCAGAAGAAGCTGCAGTCGAGGATAATTGCAAGCCAGAGAGCATGCAGTGTATTGAGTTCAGGTTCTTAGGAGGGTGTCAAGAAGTGAAAGGAATGGGAGCTGAGACAAAGATGCCAAGGTTTGCTGCAGCAAGCGGGGGGAGAGGGGACACTCGGTGGAACAGGGTGGGGGACAATCAAAAATGCCTTTGCATTTATGGGGTGAGTGTTTACCCGCACAGCACAGGCTTTTAGAACTTTCTCTGTGACGACTTCTGCATTTGTGACAAAATCCCATTGTGCTGTCGTGTTTTCTGTTTGCCAGTGTCATGGACAAAGCAGGATGCTTTTCATAAGTGACACTCGAGTAGAGGAATGATGATGTCTAACTTCGGTCTCTAAATGGCTAAGAGCTTAATGCCATGGGACAGGGTGGAGAGCCAGGATGCAGGAAGATTGGACTTGAGCCAGACTGGAGAACGTGGCTGTCACAGAGATGTGGGCATCGCACTTGTGGTAAAAGACATGGCAGAAATACGTCAGATTGATTCCGGAGTACTTCACCTTTTCCTTGCAGCAAGGGGAGACTAGTTTGTGTATCACTTCAGGCATAGGTGTGATGTTATCAGGGATGTGGGGAACTCTGAGATGAAGAAGATGCAGGGCGAACTGAGACCAGGGGTGTCATTGGAGCCGACAAAAGAGTGTAATTAGAATCCTGAGAGCACCACCAGAGAGTCGCAAGCATAAAGAGGAGAAAGAAAGGAAGAGTCAAAGATTCTCCTAAGGATTGTAGTACAGCTCTAGGAAATTGAACAAGTTAAAGGAGATTTATCAGCAAATATCTGGAGGAAGCAACTAGAATAATTTGCTTCATATGCTTAAGAAAAACAGCTGCAGAAAATCAATAAGGGGACTAGCAAGGAATCAGGATGGAATAGGGAGGCATTTTTCACAGGATCCTCCAAGCCCAGGAGGCATCACAGAAAGCTATTACATCTATTATGACAGACTCCGTGTTTTAGGATAAGAAATTCCACCTTTAGTGATTATGGTGTATAGTGAGCTACGGGCAGCAGGTTGGTGAAATTTCAGTGACTGCCTACTGTTTATGTATTTGCCTATGCTCTGTGGTTAAAGAGAAGGGGCTCACTCATATTCTCACTCGCTTTATGACGCTCTCATCTCTGTAATTCTTTGTGTGTTAAAATGGCATACTTTGGGCGAAGTATTATGAGAACTCTTTCAGCAGTGTCTAATTTGAAGACTTAAAAAAGGTGATTTTCGGGCGCCTGGGTGGCTCAGTCGCTCAGGTTAAGCGACTGCCTTCGGCTCAGCTCATGATCCCGGAGTTCTGGGATCGAGTCCCGCATCGGGCTCCCTGCTCGGCAGGGAATCTGCTTCTCCCTCTGACCCTCCCCCTCTCATGCTCTCTGTCTCTCATTCTCTCTCTCGCAAATAAATAAATAAAATCTTAAAAAAAAAGTGATTTTCTAAGAGGAGTTAGATTATTTTATATATATTTTTTAGATATTATATTTAGTGATCATATTTTATGCATATTTATTTGTGTTATGAAAGCTACTGTAAAGTTATTAATATCTCTCACTTTCTAGTTTCTACAGCTATAGGGCAATACTGACATCTTATTTTTAGGGTATACTTTTAAAGGTGACATTTGAAAATTGTGTTAATCTTTTCATTATTGGATCGACTTTCCAATACAAGAGAAAAAGCATACTGGAGTATCTGGTTTTCATTTTTGCTTCCAGTATCTGAATTCCTTTCCTATGTTAGGGTTTCTGAAAGTTGACAATCACTGATGCTTAATTTCCCCGCTTTCCACGAAGCTGTGATCTAGAAATGTGACCAAGACTAGGCCAATCAGATGCATGTGCCCTGGACTTGGAATTGGCAATGAGTAACAGAGAAGCAGGGAAAGCTGGGAGTTCTTTTGCCCCCAGGAAGAGTGACAGCAACAGCCACTTGCTGGGGGCAGTGGGCTCAGCAGTGTCAAGGGTGGTGTAAGCTGGAGCGTTGACTGCTTGGCAGGGTGTCATGGGTGGGGTCTGTGGTATGACTTTATTTAGCAGTGGTTCTGGCTGTATGGTCTTCCTTGCTCCTGCTCATTCTCTGATCTTGGTCTTCTAGTTTTCCCTGTGCCTTTGTGAGCTAAACAAATTTCCTCCAATAAATCTCATTTTTTCCTAAATCAGCCAGTCAGTATCTGACTTACTATTACATTTTATGTTTGGTAGGTTTACCACACCGAATTGAGAGGAACCCAGGTTTTTTTCTTTCAGTCTTTTGACTAGATAATAAGGTGACCAACAGTCCTGATTTGCCAAGGACTGAGGGGATTCGGGGACACAGGACTTGAGGGCAAGTCCCTGTGTTGATTGGTCAACCCTACTAAGTAGATTATGTGGCCTCAGACATGTTTCAAACCTCTGTTTCTTCATCTGGAACCTGTTATTATGAAGGTCAAATCAGACAGTTAAAATGAAAGCACTGTGTGACACGTGAGGGACCATACAAAAAAAGCAAGGTGGCATTATTATTGAGCGGTTCTAGATAAGCATCCCCAGTGTGACTCTTTAGCCAGCGTCAGTGTATTTCTAGGACCATTTGCATGAGCATAACCTGTTAAAATGTAACCTCAATGTTAAAATGCTTCTTAAAAGTGCAGATTTCTGGGCTCCATTCCCAAATTACTTAGCAAAAATTTCTGGGCACGCGTCTCAAGAATCTGAGTTTTAAAAAGTTTTCAGTTGATTCTAATCCACACTAAGATTTGAAGATCCCCACCTTAAGCGGTGAAAGAAGAGGGGGTAGAATACCGTTTCCCCTTATTACTGCCCCTGAGTCTGCCCTGAGTTCTCTGTTCTGAAGACCACAGTTTACATTCTTGCCGAGCAAAGTGTGGGCTGGAGACCAGCAGCATTGGCATCACCCGGACCACCTGTTAGAAACAGAGACTCTGGGGCCCTATCCTGCACCTCCGGAATCAGAATCTGCAGCTTAACAAGATCTCCAGCTGATGTACATGCATATTAGAACCTGTGAAGCACTGCTCTGTATTAAGTTAATATCAAACAGAAGGGGAAGGATTTACCTGTCAGGTGTAAGGGTTAGGCCAATAACTAACTCTGCCTTCTTCCCCATGCTCTCAACCAATGGGGAGTGAGACCCAGGAATCAGATCAAGGTGGATCAGAATGCCAACCTGTTTACTGAGAAAAGCTGTGTTGGAAGACATGACTTAGGTGGAGTCAAGTATGCTTGTTAACCCTTTCCTGAATTGAGCGTAACCTCCCGAATATCAGGCCTCCCTGGCAGCTCTGCCTCACTAAACTCCCACGTGGCCTGGGCACTAGAGCGCAACATACCCTCCCTACAGACAGACAGAGAAGGGTTGACGAAGGCTGAGAAGCTGGGAAGGGCTAAGGCACGGCTGCCAGGTTTCTGCTTCCCACGGTGAGGGGAGCTGACCGGATTTACTCCTTGCGATGAGGGAGGGACATCAGGAGTCCTGTCTAGGCAAGCCACTCCACCTGCTTTTCCGTCGAACATCAGGATGCAAGAAGACAATGCAAGAGCCTTCAGAGACTTGGGAGACCACGGATCACTTTGGGCAGCCAGCCCAGGTGGCCTCAGAGTCACTTTGACACATGGTCTGCGATGACATCTTGTGGAGTCTGGGTAGGCAGCCCCTCTCTCCTACCCAGCTGCCTCTTTCTTCTGTCTTCCTAATACATGCTGGTTCCACAGCTGCCAAGGGCGGGGAACCCATGGAAACCCAGCTGGTGGCTACATCTGTAGATGAACCTCTGGAGGCAGGAGCCATTTAGCAAGTTGTAGATTTTTGAGGCGAGAGGGCTGCATTTCACCCCTTGCTAAGATCAGGTCACCTTGAAATCTTCCTTTCGGCCCTGAGGAAGCTGCTTTTTTCCCCACGCATAGGCTTCTCACCTCCATTACATGAAAATGACTCTGAATTCAGACTGATTGCCTTATGCCTAATAGTGTGTTAGTGATATGCAAAACCAGGCATTGAACTCCAGTGTGTCTAGCATCATCTAACCGTTTAATTGGCCATAATGATTTTATTATCTGGGTTCTAAAATGGGACAATCGGCAATTTTTTCAAAGTGCTTCCAGGTTGATTACATATGTAAAAGGGGAGGAGGTATGTAATATCTATATGCCCGGGTAACTGCTTTTTCAAATTACATTCATTCCTCTTTATTTTATTTGAAAGTGTAGGGAGTTCAATATAGTTCAAGGAAAGCATTGTGGTAAACAGCCAGCTTAAATGTGAGCAGTGTAAAGAGCAGCAGCTTGCAGAAATATTGCTATAGATACTAAGACCGTATCCTGCCTCGATACAGACCACACATAATTGAATCATGTTCAATAGAAGGCCATTACAAAACCGAACTTATTTGCAATGCTAATGTGGGGAAGACAGCTGTCACGGGGAATTAAATATGATCATTCAGAGCTTGAATAAATGAGGTGTCCATTATCTTCTGGCTGTGTTGCAGGCTGCTTGAAGAACACAAATAAATGATCCTGTTGCAGTAACCAGCCCATGGTTTTGTTTTTTAGTCATAGAAATATGAGAGCGATGGAGGTGGGGGTGGGAAGATAGGGACACAGAAAAGCCTGGCAGATAAAAAAGGCAAGTGGGCAGAGTTTTATTTTCCCCTTACCCCTCAGAAACCATGGATGCAAGGACATAATCAGAATTCTATTTTTGATGCCTGAAATAGATTTTAATTCTATTAAAGTTCTTTTTCAAGATTCATCCCTTCTCCCTAAGACTCAAATCATAGCCAACTCACAAAGGGTAGAGTCGGGTGTAAACAAAGCTAATCCTTTGTCCCTTCCCCAAGGCCTTCCTTCTCATCCAAATGGATAATAAAGATAACAGAGAACTTCTTTATGGATAATCAATCTGCCAATGAGCATAAAAGATACTTGGATCAGTGCTAGTTTTAAAAATGCCATTAATTATGCAATTAACAGAAAGGGAGGTTTTTCTTTGGTTGGCTCTAAGCAACCTATCTGTAAATTTATTTTCTTACATTAATAACGTGGAGATACTAAGCCCTCATCTCTTAGACACAAAATAGTGAGAAACAATCTTTTAAATATCTAATACAGGTAATTCCAGAACAGGTGGTCTTAGTCTGAAATTATATGACACTGTGGTTGAGGGAGAAAACCCAGCCTCCAGTGAAGAGTGGCTGGTAAGACTGGCTAGAGCTTCCTTATGAAAGACATCTAACTGGTGCAAAATGACTCCTCGAAAGTAAACACGGTCTGCAAAAACGTCTCGTGTTCTTCTCTAAACTATCAGCAAAGTTAGCAGTCTTCAGAAAAAAAAAAAAGGTAACTGGATTATGTTTGCATCTGTTTTTGTATATCCTAAGGAACTTAACATTGGACATTTTGTGTATTGTGGGGTATGAATTTAGGCAGTATATAAATTCAATTCAAGAAGGTTTTATATTTGTAGCTTCTAAGGACTGAGTGCCTTAGTGCTGCTGGTCTCTTAATTCTAACAGTTTGGTTTCAGGCTTTGTATAATATTTTAGAAATGGAATATGGGGGCGCCTGGGTGGCTCAGCTGGTTAAGCGACTGCCTTCAGCTCAGGTCATGATCCTGGAGTCCTGGGATCGAGTCCCGCATCGGGCTCCCTGCTCGGCAGGGAGTCTGCTTCTCCCTCTGACCCTCCCCCTCTCAGGTGCTCTGAATCATTCTCTCTCTCTCAAATAAAATAAATAAAATCTTTAAAAAAAAAAAAAAGAAAAGAAATGGAATATGAATACTAACTAGAATTCCAAGAGCTCCCAGTGTGGCAGAGCTGTAAATAAAGATTATTCCTCCAAATTCACAATATCGTTTCTTTCCTATCAAGGCTTATATATTTTTGGGGTGGTTAAAAATCTATTCCTTTTGGGGTGCCTGGGTGGCTCAGTCGGTTAAGCATCTGCCTTCTGCTCAGGTCACAATCCCGGGGTCCTGGAATCGAACCCCTGCGTCGGGTTCCCTGCTCAGCGGAGAGTCTGCTTCTCCCTCTCCCTCTGCCCCTCCCCTCCACTCATGTTCTCTCTCTCTCAAATGAATAAATAAAATCTTTTTAAAAATCTATTCCTTTTGAGAGAAGACTGTTAGTGGGTTATTTATTGTGATGGGAAGAGGAAAAGAACATTGGCCTTAAGGTTCTAAAAGAATTCTCTCTAGGGGCGCATGGGTGGCTTAGTCAGTTGAGCGTTCGACTCTTGATCTCTGCTCAGGTCTCAGGGTCCTGGGATCGAGGCCTGCGTCTGGCTCCAAGCTGGGCATGGAGCCTGCTTGGGATTCTCTCTCTCCCACTCTTTCTGCTCCTCCACCATGTGTGCACTCTCTCTCTAAATAAAAAATAAAAGACTTCTCTCTAGAACCTTGGCTTGGAAAGAACTTTAAGAAGTCATGACATCTTGGAGACCGAGGAGGAGGAGCCCAGCAGCCACAGCACGAGGCAAGTGAGGAGAGAAGATGCTGGAGCAGCCGCACCGGCTCCCAGCAGGGAAATGGTCCAGGAGTGCCGGGCGTGAGCTTCCCCTCTCGTCAAGCCTGAGACTGCGGTTGTCATTGATCAATTGAAGAAGCAGGACCCGAAATTACAGACATTAGCAATGATGTGTGAAGTGATGCCCACGATTAACGAGGACACCCCAATGAGCCAAAGGGGGTCCCAAAGCAGTGGCTCGGACTCAGACTCCCATTTTGAGCAGCTGATGGTGAATATGCTAGATGAAAGGGACCGTCTTCTAGACACCCTTCGGGAGACCCAAGAAAGCCTTTCACTTGCCCAGCAAAGACTGCAGGATGTCATCTATGACCGAGATTTGCTCCAGCGACAGCTCAATTCAGCCCTGCCACAGATGATACAACCGAGGCACAGAGAGGTTAAGTAACTTGTTCAACACCACACAGTTGATCTACTAATTTCCCCCAAATGTGACAGGATGTCTTCCTTGGGCCTTGAATTTGGACACATTTCTCCCAAAATGAAAATTTTAAATACTTTTTTGCCTCCCAAGAAGTGAGATCCTTGATACTGGAACTTGGGATAGGTGCTATGGGAAAAAGGTTAATATTCCTCTAGACTCTCCCTGCCAGGAGAAGTTCAAGAGATCTCAGATTGCCTGCAAAGGCTGGTGTAAGGATTGACAGTTGTTCTTACAGTATTCAACATAAGATGAAGATTTCTGCCTTGAAACATTACTCTGCTGGCAAGCCCACGTTAATCTTGATGTTAATTAGAGGAAATTGTTCAAAAATGGATGTGATTAGAATTTGGCACCACATTGTTTTATATTAAACTAATTTTCCTGGATTATTCTTACTTATGATTCTCCTTTTATGCCTAGTTTTAGGGTAATCTGCTTCAAATAAAATATGTAATATTTTGGCTCAACAACAACAAAAAAAGAAGTCATGACATCTTAATGCCTGTGCTATAAGAGAGCTGCTCCTAAAGTACTGAATATAGAAGTTGTCCTGTAGTCAGGATTTCTTACTTACTAGAAGCTTGAATAATTTAGTGTGGGACTAAGTAGGTGTTCTGGCCAGAGCCTCAAGCTTTTTTTGAAATGGATTTTTCTATCTGATTGTAAATATCATACATGTTTATGGTAAAAAATTTCAAACAATACCGAAATGTATGATGTAGTAAGTGAAAGTCCCACACGATCCTAGCCTTCCAGAGATAACTCTGGACAGCCTCATGTACATCATTTCAACATTTTTCCTGCGTGTACACAAATCTTTTCCCCCCAAAGTTGTACGTATGGTATGATTCCACATGTTTTATTCACTCAGTTGTATGTCATAGACATCTTTTCATATTGGCACATATAGATCTACTTAATTTTTAAAAAATGACTGGATAGTATTCTGTTGTGTATAATAATATATATTAGAGTTTAACCCAGGGATTGGCAAACTATGGCCTGGTGGCTGAATTCTGCCCCCCCCCCCCCAGTCCGTTCATGTTTTACTGGAACACAGCCATACTCATTCCTTTATGTATTATGGTCTGTGGCTGCTTTAGTGCTATAGTATCAGAGTTAAATAGTTACAACAGAGACGCATAGCCTGGGAAGCTGAAAGTATTTACTGTATGGCCCTTTACAGAGAAAGTTTGCCAGCTTTTGATTTAACCAATCACCTATTAGTTGGATGTATACATTGTTTCTAATTTTGTATCCTAAAAATAATGCTGCAATAAGTATATTTGTAAACCCACTCACCATTTCCTTAGGATAAATTCTGAGAAGTAGGACTGCTGAGTGGTGCCTTAATTTTTATAGACCATTAGGGTTCTAGTTAATAAATTCCTATTATAAATGGTAACCTGTCACAACCAATTCTCCCTGGCTTAGATTTTAGAATCAGGAAGGAACTTACATTTTGGGCCTATAGTTATTAGCTGTGTGACTATAGGATTGAATCAATCCTACTTAATTTCACCAGCATTATCAGCTGTTGTACAGTTAAAGGGTAGCTCAGCAGGCCCAGGCTGCTCAAGTCCTGCACGTGCCAAAGAAAGGCCTGTCTTCAGAAGGCTTGGCCCTTGGGTTCCGGCAGCTCACCCTCGAGTTCTTGCAATATCCCACCTAGAAGAGTGTTTTTGGATTTTGGCGCTTCGGGCCACTCTGCGTCAGTTTGACCCGACCGCTTCTGCCAACAGTGTGACGTAGGGTGAACGGCTGTTTTTATCCGCCGAGGCCGCGGGGCCAGGCCGACCTCTGCAGGGCTGGAGGCTGAGTAGCTTAGGTCAGCCACACAGGTGCCGCGGGCGCATGGGCCTCACCCTCATACGAACCGTGGACGCCGAGGCTCCGTGGGTGAGCTTCCCTTGGTGGCGCGGTGCGCGCGTCGTTGGCACACGCGGCGGCCGGCGGAATTCGGCGCGCTCCGCGCCGCTCCAGCAGCAGAGGCTCCTGCTTCCTCCTGGACTCCGCCCTCTGCGCCTTTTCCTCTGGCTGATCTTCATCGGTACCCTTTGGCTGTAATGAACCACAACGGTGAGTAGAGCAGCTTTTCTGAGATGTGAGTTCTAGCAAATCTTCAAAACTGAGGCTGGTCTTGGGGACTCCGGACTCATATATATATATATATATATACACACACACACACACACACATACATATATATATATTATATATACATATATATATATATATATATATATATATATGTATGTGAGGCTTAAACTGAAGACAGAACCTGCACAGAAAGCATGGTCCACTATACTGCCTGTCGGGCCAGGACGTTTGAAGTCACCCCGCTCTAGTTGGTCTGTGTCTGTGGCACCCTACCTACGGGTCAGCGTTCCAGAGACGGCCAGTTTCGAGCATGTGCTGTCTGCCCGGGCCTGCGGTGCCGGACGTGACGCGAGGGTCTGAACACCGAAGTCTCGAGCACCCTTGATTGTTGTTGCGGGAAAACAGTGCACACATCTCAGTCAGCAGGCATTGATTATCGATTATTTACTGCTGTTCTAGGCACTTGTGCGAAACCAAGAAAGCATCCTTGCCCTCAAGGTGCTTACCAAGGGAATTGATGTGCTATTAGGAAGGAGTGATCGATGCCGGGTAGCCAAAAAATAGCAACTGTATACTTCAGTGTTCAGGTTGCTCAGTTGCCTCATCTGCAAAATGGGGATAATAATGACCATCTAATCAGACTACAGCGTGGATTGTATGCGATAATCTTGCATGCTCAGTCTACAGAAAACCCCCAGTAAATTACGTTTATTGTTTGTGGCTAGAGTGAGAGCTCTAAATTCTGAAGTCAAACCAATTATTCATTAGCATTGATTTTATGTTATTTAACTTCTCTGAGTAGGAACATATTCTCTGAGGAGGAACCTATGTAGTCACACAGGGCCTTGTGCCTGGTTTAGTGATCTCTTGCCACTGCCTTGAAATCTCTAATGATTTTGAACAAGGGGACCCTGCATTTTCATTTTGCACTGGACCCTACAAGTTATCCTGCTGGTCCTGTCTCTGAGCTTCAGTGTCCTGTAAAATGGAGATAATAATATATACCATGTTATTTTTCAACCATCTCATTTTTAAAAAAGATTTTATTTTATTTTTTACGGATTTTATTTATTTTGAGAGAGCACATGTGTGCACAGGGGGAGGGGCAGAGGGAGAGAGAGAGAGAGAAAATCTCAAGCGGGGATCACTGGGCGGGGAGACTGATGTGGGGCTCATACTCATGACCTTGAGATTATGACCTGAGCGGAACAAGAGCTGGTCTGGTTGCCCAACTGACTGACTTGCGCCCTGAGATTTTATTTTTAAGTCATCTCTCCACCCAGCATGGAGCTCCAGCTCACGACCCGGAGATCAGGAGTCCCACCAACTGAGCTGGCCAGACGACCCTGAACAGTTTCATTTTTAACTCTTAGTTTAAAAGTTTTTATTCTTTTCCATTTGTCTCCTTTTTGGATATATCACACTGTGCTCATATGGGTCCATCTCATTTATTTTATAGAGAGAAAGCAAACTTCATTTCCTGCGGGAAGGTGAAATGTAATGAAATGTAGTAAGTCCATACACAGTCCCATGTTTTGCCACGAAGAATCATACACTGAATGTTTTGGCATCTTTCACAGACTACTTTTTATATGGGGAAATTGTTGCATTTAAAACTGAAGATGTAACAAAATGTGGAATAATTCATAAACTTATATAATAGGGATATAACCGGCCCTTGAAGATTGGTGCTTTGATGTGGAGTGTGGTATGAAAGCCAACTTCAGTACTGTTACATGCCCTCTTAGAACTAATTCTTGCAATTTAGGTCCCCACCATCTAGGGCAGAGAGAAATAAAGAACCATGTCCCTCGATTCTGGAGAAAATAAATTTGAATGAAAGATTGAAAAGGAATAAACCATTTCTGAGTGCCTCAAGCACAATAGCATAGTTGTCTTTTTAAATAGAGTACTTGTATTTAATTTTCACCCATCAGCAGGTAGGAAGAGAAATGGGGAAAAGTGGAAGTAGCTTTACAAATCAATGGAGACCTATTGAAGTAATAGGAAATCTGACGTAAGCATATATTCAAATTCTAGCAATTTAAAAATTTTTGTGTTGGATTTCTATTTTCAACACTGGAAAATTAAGTGTTGGATGTGAACTCTTATACCATTTGGAGTCCCAGCCAAATTTCCTTAGGAGCTCGGAGGTATCTAAACATGCCAGTAAGGGGTGTGTGTGTGTGGGGGGGGAGCTCTGAGGTATCTAAACATGCCAGTAAGGGGGATGTGTGTGTGGTGCATGCATGTGAGATAGGAAGGACTTGGGAATGCCTCACTGTGAGGTAAAAGCACATTTCAGGTTTGCTTCCCTTGGTCGCTTTATGAAGGCCTATATGAAAATGCACAGATTTTTTAATTTGGCAAACAGGGCCTGTTTAAATTCAGAGAGAAGCTGTATTCAAAACTTAGAAAAAAATGTTTAAAAACTAATTTTAAAAATACCAGTGGAAGCATAGTTTATAAAAAGTAAAAGTATCTGAGTTGAGTTGAACAAGGAAATTACTAAAATTCATTAAATTAAAAAATGTTCCTCCTTACTTCATGACCACATGATTAGAAATGAGATAAGAGAAGGAAGAATGTGTAGAGCCATGTAAGGTGGCTCTGCATTATAGGGAGTGGGGGGTGGGGAGCATGAAGATGGTGGGCCCTTCTTCAATGAGGAGCTTTTAATTTTGCAATTCATAAAATATCTGCTTTATTTTGCACCAAATTTAAGCTTACAACGTTACCCCCACTTGAACTTTAACAAAGATGAGGAAAACGAACAGTTAGCACAGGGTCCGGGGTGGGAGTGTGAGAAGAGCATGTGGCTTTAAAATTCATTGTTCATTAGTTCATGTTTGTAGACTGAAATCTTCTCGTACAACCTCAAAGGTCAATGGTGTAATAATGCTCTTTTTTACCATGATTATTATAAATATTACCTTTTGCCACTTTGACGGAGCCACTTTGAAAAATTACTTTGGAAAATAGTTTTTCTTCAGTGCTCACCACCACCCTGCTCTGGCCAGAATGGCAAAAGGGAATTAATGGCGGTGAATCATGACAGGAAGCAGGCAGATACAGAATCGGATGGGGCACAGGCCACACACAGTGCACGTGTCTGGGAAGGGGGTAAGTGCAGAGTGAGACAGTCTCAGTGGTTTCATTTCCCGCAGTGGGAAGGTGATTGGATTTCAATTTGGAAGGTTTAGGGTTGCATCTGGGATTCAGTAGAGCTGCTTATGGAACGTTGAATGACATATCATTTTGTGTGTTCTGTAAGGTATAATATACGTGTGAGATTTTTCAAAGGCCCCAGAGATAACATAACTTGAATCCATACCATGGAGTTAGTCAGAGTGTTAGGAAGAAGTCCATCTGGGTTCTATGGCATACATGGGGATTTAAGCTGGGAGAATAGTCTTGATTTTAGACTTTTGTATTTCTTTTTTTAAAGATTTTATTTTTTTGACACAGAGAGAGAGAGAGAGGGAACACAAGCAGGGGGAGTGGGAGAGGGAGAAGCAGGCTCTCCGCTGAGCAGGGAATCCGATGCGGGGCTCGATCCCAGGACCCTGGGATCATGACCTGAGCCGAAGGCAGACTTTTAATGACTGAGCCACCCAGGCGCCCATAGACTTTTATATTTTTATTGAGGTCAAGAGAAGGATGCAGGGGGCTGATGGTCAGAGTGAAAGGCCTTGGAAAAAGAGCTTCTTGACGATGATCCTAAAGAAGAATGTGCTAAATACCTTATAAATGGCAGGATTTTTTGGAAATCACAAACGTGAGGATGAAACCAAAAAATGGAATGCCTCCTACAGCATCGAACATGGAAATTTTTCAAGAGGGATTTTATATTTTAAAAATGAAATATTTAAATGGAATGTTCCTGATAAAAATGTAACTTTTGCTATAATGTAATTAGGCAAATGGGTAGCTGCCCTGCTAACCTGGAGGCATATTTCACTCCAGGCATTTGTGAAGCTGTAGCTATGCTAGAATTTTTCCTACTTGGTTTTGCCATTGGACGAACAGAGATCTCTTACACTCAGTGTTTCAAACTTGAAGGTGTCACACAAATAGGAACTAAGACACACTATCATAGTTGTCTGATTTATAGAGTGTTACATATAGGGACAACTGCCCAGACATAGAGATTTAGGTGTCTGAAAGATACTCAATGACACTTACAATCAAAATGAAAACCTTTCAACCATCTTTTCCTTCTAACTGTTGCTCCCTGATTGATACTCTGTAATACCCAGCCTTTTCTTCTTATCTTGTCCCTATCCTCAGTAGGCTGGGTAATATTTTGACTTTTGAAGAAGAAAGATGCAGGGCATTCCAAGCAGATCAAAAGGCACATGGACATGAAGGTGTGGGGGTTGGCAGGGTTGCCTGGTATCTGGGGATGTGATGTGATGCTTTAGTGGGGGCTACTGGGGGGAGGTGAGGTTAGAAAGAGAACATTGTAAGATGGAACCAAAAGGTAGATTGAGGTCAGATTGTAAGGGCCATTCCAGGTCTGTGATCTGTGATTCTGAAAAGTGAGTCTGGTAGCATTGTGGACGCTGCATTACAGAGAATGAGGTATAGTAAGGTCAGAAAACCAATTATATTGTTGCCTGATGAGAGAAGATGAGGCAAACTCTGCCTGCGTCAGTAGGAAGGGGAAAGGGGGTGAGAAAGTTATTTCCTGGGTAGAGTTGAAAGGATTTGGTACAAGACGGGTGAGATGGTGGAGGAGAAAGGGATGGGTCAAAGGTGACCTGAACTCAGGTGGCTGGAAGATGACCCTGTGGTTCATCACTGATGTGGGGAGCTTGGGAGCAGGGCTGTGCTGGGGGCGGAGGGGCCTCAGGAGGGGTGAATTAGTTTCTCAGCATTGCCTTAACACCACAGACTGGGTGGCTTAACCAGTAGAAACTCGTATCTCACAGTTCTGAAGGCTAGAAGTCCATGATCAGGATACCACAGGGTTGGTTCCTTCTGAAGGCCTATTCCAGGCCTCTCTCTTAGCTTTTGGAAGTTCCTTGGCACATGACAGCATAGTTCCAATCTTCACATGGTGTTGTCCCTTTATGAGTGTCTGTGTCCAAATTTCTCTTTTTTATAGGGACACCAGTGACATTGGATTAGGGGCTCACTCTACTCCAGTATTCTCTCATCTTAACTAATTATATTCTGCAATGACCCTATTTCCAAATAACATTATATTCTGAGGTACTGGGAGTTAGGACTAAATCATATGAATTTTAGGGAGACACAATTCAACTCAAAACAGTGGGGTAGGTCACTCAGTAATGATTAGCTTTAGATGCGCTGAATATTAGGTCCCTGTGGGCCCCATGTCAGCAGGCTAATGATAATGGGGGTATGAGCTGGATGCATAGATTTGGTCATCACCTACATATAGGGAATATTCATGTACTGAAGAATTTTGTGTGGAGTACTTTCTGTGGGGAATTTTCCGACGGACTGGAAGCATTTGCCTGGGGAAGAAGAGAAAGAGGAAGGACATAAGTTCATTGAGTACCTCTTTAAGAGTGAGGCTTTCTGCTCAGTGCTTAGATATCTGATCTCACTGAATCCTCATGCAGACCCAGTGAGGGAAATTTGAGTGGAAGTTTCTGAAGCCCATGGTCACACAGCAGAAGGATGGTAAAACTGAGATTTGAACCCAGGTTTATTTGATTTCACTAAAAGTTGCTGCCTCCTGCTAGGGAGAGAGTAGAGGACAAGTATAGGGCTGGGAAGAACACTGGAGAATTTGTATGGTTGAAGGGCTGGCACTGGGAGCCAGTGAAGGGGAAGAGGGAAATGATAACTAGTCAAGAAAGCCACTGGAAACCCAAAATAGAGTTTCAAGGAGCAGGGGGGAGAACCACAGTATTAACTATTTGAGACAGGCTAAGGACCTAGAAGTGTCTCTTTGGTTTAGTGCCCTCTCTGCTCTTCGAACATCCATTTGATTAAGAAGTGAAATTATAACAAATTTTTGTCCACAGTGATTACAGGCAACAGATTCGCTGTAAAATAAAAAAGAGAATTACTGTCAATTTTATTCCAAGTTCACCACAGTCAACGTGCTGTTGGGGGAGAAACATCAATTCTGACAAATTGCTCTATTCACATGTATACTAACTCCGTATATATGCATTACCTAGTGATGGCTTTCAAGGCAACTTTAATTCTTAAATTCTGAGCATTGGGACCTGGCACCAAGGTTGCGGGTATACACTTTTCTCATATATGTGTTTGTGCTGCTGTTTTGGCTGCTAAGAAATGCTTTAATTTGTTTGAGCATAGTATGCAAGCTAGCAGAGAAATCTAATGAGGACGTTTTTAAAGTGTGGGTTAAGGCATTTTAGGACATGCAAGGCTATTAAGGTGATAAATAAGCACTTACTGGCTTGTTGCCCATACCTGCTTTATATTCACTTCAAAGAAGAACATTTTCATTAAAAACAAAACAGTTAAAATGTCAAGGTGCCCATTCTCTTTTTTCAGACTCTCCTTTTTACATTACAAAATAAGTGGATTGAGCGAGACATAAACTGCTGCTAAATAAAGGCTTTTCTTGGCATTCCTTGGAGAAATCAAATCCAAGACCAGTGATAAAGGGTGATTTACTATATCCACTACACAGACTATTTCTTCTAATTATCAGCATGAATGTAATTACTTACAAGCATCTCAGGCTCCTGTGATCATGTCCCTTAGAGCATTTCATCTTTAATGATTTTCCGTGATAGAAAGCCAGTTGGAAGATTTGTTGCATAACATTGCTCAACCAGAAAGAAAAATACGTACTTCTCAGAAGAAAGATCTGTATGCTTTCTTCTCAATGGTACTTATATTCTGCCAGAATTTGATTAGGAGCTATCTTGGCACAAAGATCACTAATGACCGAGTCAAATAACTTATATAGATTAAACAATTTCTTGGAAAAAATACAATATAGTATGACATTCCTTTTCCAAGAATATTGAAGTTCAGAATTGTAACCACTTACAGTGAATTGTTAAATCCTCTAACTTCTGAGGACAGAGAGTATGAGAGGGAATGGGGTCCTGAGGGAGTTTGTAGATTCTTAGGTGAGATAGTTCTAAGGGAAGAAATTTCTTACCTGGAGGTGAGACAAAAATGCAAACTCATACAACAGATTAAGATTTTTAAAGCCTTAAGGGACATTAGAGCTCACGTACTCCCCCTCCTTCGAGAAAGGAACGAACTACCCAAATAAATTACAGTCACCATGCTAAGTAACTTGCCCCGTCACAGTTCGGTTGGTGTTGCAACCCGTGGCCAGGCCTCAGATTCCCTCTCCGTGTTTTTTTACCATCATCACTTCTTTCTCTAGGATTGATAAAAACTTTTATAAAATGCCTTCATTTGTCCGGCACAGTTGAAAAACGTGTTTTAAATATTAGCTTTCTAGATTACTAAAGTTTGTCCCTTAAGCATCACTTGAAAGTTTTTAGTGGAATTGGCCATCTGTCTTGAAGAGGATGCCGAGCACAATTGAGCTTTTCCGTGAGGAATTAGTGTCATTAGGAGCATTACTGGTTTTACCATGACGGAGCGGAGGTCACAGTCCCGCTCTAGAGTAGCTGAGTTGGGAGGACTGTTTTCAGCTGGCAGTGGTGTGCTGGCTTCTGTTGTCCTTCTTGTCCGTGGTCTCCCATCACCATATTGCCACCTCTAGCCCCTTCCTGGCAGCTTGCCCACAGGCTTTCCCAGGCGGCTGGTGCTCCCTCTGGCTGAAGGTGACTGAAAGCCTCTCCTGCAGAATAAAATGCAGGATTCTGTGATCACTGTGTAATCAAAGACTTTAGCTTTCTCTTTGTTTGAAAAGTGAGCCCACTAAAGTAAAGTACTGTTCATAATCTCTATAACCTTGTGCTTTCCTTGAGATGTTATCTGGTGACTTAAGAAAATTAATTTGACATTTTCACCACAGACCATCTGAGAAGAAGGATTTAAAAGTTGAAAACAAGGACACAGAGTCCTTTATTTCCTTAAGTAAT
Source organism: Mirounga leonina (assembly GCF_011800145.1). NCBI lineage: Eukaryota > Metazoa > Chordata > Mammalia > Carnivora > Phocidae > Mirounga > Mirounga leonina. The sequence goes on along the minus strand of NW_023270826.1, from coordinate 173,899 downwards.
TCCCGATTGCTGGCTCAGTATCTCTCCTGCCTCCAGATTGTCCTCCGATCCTGGGAGAACTTTTGGGCATAGCCAGTGTTTCTTAAGCTTCAGCACACATCAGATTCACCGGGAAGTCTTTTTAAACCACAGATTGCTGCCCTCCCTGCCAGAGTTTTAGATTTAATAGGTCTAAGGTGAGTCCTGAGATGTTGCAATTGTAAGAAGTTATGGGGTTGCTGCAGGAGATGCTGTTGCTGGTGGTCTGGGGACCACACTTTGAGAGCTGCCGAGGAAATCATCATTCTCCATTATTCTCCAGAAAGAAGGGGGGAACCAAGAGGAACTGAGACTCTGTGGGCTTGCAGGCACCTGCTGCCAGAAGACATTGTCCAGAGTGTTCGTGGAGTCTGCCGTTCGGGACTCTGGTCAATGGCTTCTCATATCAGAGAACAGAGTCAGCTCCTAACCTTTGATTTGGGGGTACTGAAAAACCTATACTGTTGCTTGTGTCTTCGATAGCAAATAGGCTTTATTCTTGCTTTCCTATTCCAGAACATTTATTAGGTTTCTTTTTTAAAGATTTTATTTATTTACTTATTAGCGAGCAAGAGAGAAACAGCATGAGAAGGGAGAGGGTCAGAGGGAGAAGCAGACTCCCCGCTGAGCCGGGCACCCAACGTGGGACTAGATCAGGACTCCGGAATCATGACCTGAGCCAAACGCAGTCGCTTAACCAACTGAGCCACCCAGGCGCCCCAGAACATTTATTAGTTAATTGGATTTTTTTGCATATGCATCTCTGGGATTTTTAGAGTAATTTTCAAAATCAAAGCATGATAAACTCCTACATTCACAGTCACAGAGAACTGGAGTATCTACCTCGTAGAGCTCGTTTTAACTCCAGCTGTGTTGATTTAGATTAGTCTCTTCCTTACTTGCGTGTGTGTGTGTGTTCATGTGTGCATAAACACATATACACATTCTACATAGGAACTTAGGCTGATACTGCCTAATAAACTCATCTTTAGGAACTTCAACATCCACAGTATTTTTTTTTAAGATTTTATTTATTTATTTGACAGAGAGAGACAGAGAGAGAGAGGAAACACAGGCAGGGGGAGTGGGAGAGGGAGAAGCAGGCTTCCCGCTGAGCAGGGAGCCCGATGCGGGGCTCGATCCCAGGACCCTGGGATCATGACCTGAGCCGAAGGCAGACGCTTAGCAACTGAGCCACCCAGGCACCCCCAACATCCACAGTATTGAGCCTATCAACCCCTTGACCTCAGCACATCACATGGAAGCTTTGCCCCCAACCCTCTTGTCTGTGATGAGAGTTCATGATTAAGGACAGTGGCACTTGTCTCAACCTCCCTACTCTCAACCTCCCCAGTGCCCCTCTGCTTCCTTTGATTTTACTCATGCTGAGCATATCCTAGGAGATTGTGTGGCATAATAGAAAGGACACCAGCTTTGGAGTTAGATGCACACAGGTTTGAATCATTTCCAACTGTGTAACCTTGGGTCTTGGGTCTTTACATCTGTTGTACGGTGATAATACCTACATTACAGGGTTGTTGAGAGGGGTAATGCAACTAACACGTAGCAGATAATTAGCTAATGAGAATTCATCACTCTGCAGACACTTCAGCCACTCACAAGGCTAGTCACACCTTGGATCTTACCTGTCATTCAGATTTCCTCTGCCACGAGGGCCTCAGATCTGGAGTTCTTCTCTAGAGCTACCTTCTGCCACAGGGAGGCAGGATGGCACGGGGATGCTAGGATCACAGGAATGGGGTGGGGGGGAGAGAGGAGAATGGCAGAGACCCCAGGCTCAGAGTTAGTCCCTCTAGCCCACAGCTAGTACATCTCATGCCATCGTAAGATTAAGGAATTGACTTAGACAATCTCAAAAGCCCCTCCAGCTCCAATTCTCTGGAATTTAGTGTTTCTTCTGTGACCCTCCACTCCCAGCTGAGTCTTCGTCGTCATCACCACGACCTCAGGTTCCTCTGTATTTTCCAGCCCTCCAGCTCTCATCCCAACAAACTTGCTTTCTATCACACTTTGGCTTCAGTCTTACCTCTATTTTTCTCCCATAATTCCTCTGTCCTAGCCAAGCTGAACCACCCACCATTTCCTAGGGGTTTTTTTTTTCATAGCATGCTTTTCTTTTTAATCTAATATGTTATTTATTTATTTTGTTTTTATCTGTCTCCCGTACTAGAATATAAACTCCTTGAAAGCAGAAACTTTTGTTCGTTGCCTTCCCCGTGCATCTAGACTAGAGCCTGGTTATAGAAGGTACACAATAAATTTTTGCTGGGTGAAATGTCTGCCTTCCCTTCATGTTTCCACATGTATTCCTTAGCATTACCCAGTTTTTGATGGAATATGACAAGGGGAGGAAGTCAATCAGAAACTTGACAGCATAGTCCTCAGGACAAAGCTTAGATCTTCTTGATGGGGAGTCTGGCCAATGCTGTGTCCCTCCTTTGGCAGCGAGCTGCTTACCAGAGTACTCTGCAGCTGTTAGTGCTGGTCTATGTGTGTGCCTCCCAGATGGTAGGTATTGAACCGCTGGCCACCTTCCCGGGGCTCTGTCCCACCAAGACACTGTGTGTTTCTTCCCATCAGGCCTGTTGCTGAGATGCCTCAGGCCCTAGCATTCTCCCATTATAATAGCATTCAAGTGATTTCTCTTCAGGGCAGACCAGCTAGCCCCAGTGGGGAGGTAGAAATCTGGAGGCAAGGGTCCTTTCAACTGCATGTCTGACGCTTGACTTCAGATAGTCAATTACTTCAATTTAAGAGACTACCATGCACAGACGGAGTTTACAAAGAAGTCTGAAGATCGTTTCTATTCCCTAAGAGGTTCCGGTCTAGTTGGAAAGACAAGACACCCATGAAACCTTTCGTTTTGTCTCCGAAGTATTTCTCAAACGTGCTTCCTTCTTTCCATCTCTGCAACCACACATAGCCGGTACACTCCGTCGTTATGCTCCGCACTCGAGTTCTAGGTGCTCCTCTTGCCTGGACTACCACAGCTTCCTATCTGGTTCCACATTTCTGGTCTTGCCACTTCTGATTTATTCCCTCACAGGAGACTTCTTTTTCAAAATCCATATCAGATCATAATGTTGTCTTACTTAGACCTTCTTGCTGGGCATTGAATTTAACTGGACACCTTACCTTGACTTATGGGGGCTGCTCGCTCTTTTCCTGCCCACCTCTCCTTTCTCATGTTGTGATGCTCTTCCCTTACTGGCCGTGAGGCATCACAATAGACTGTCTGATCCCTCAAGCCTGGGAGGCCTTCCCAATCTGGGGCCTGTATACATGCCCTCGGTTTGGAATGCTCTGCTTCCCCACTATGCATGAGGCCCTGGTCTTCACAGGGCTGGCTCCTTTCCTTCCCTGAGGACTCCACTAAAATAGGTCTTTGTTGTCTCTAAGAGCCTTCTCTGAAACAACTTTCCTGGTCATTCCACTGTGGGGCATTATAGGTTTCCTTCATAGACCTTATCACAGATTGCACTGATCACTTATTTGTCTGTCTCCATCACTGGACTGTAAGCTCCCTGAAGTCAGGCACCATGCCCTCTTCAACATTCTAGTCTTGCAACCTCAATATCTCTCCAGCAGAGTGCCTGATATATAGCAAGTCTTCAATAAATATCTTAATGCTAAACAAATAATGGCAGGGCGCCTGGCTGGTGTCAGGATCAAGTGTGCGACTCTTGATCTTGGGGTTGTGAGTTTGAGCCCCAGGTCGAGGGTAGAGTTTACTTAAAATAAACAAACAAACAAATAACATTAAACAAAACAAAACCACAAAAAATGGCTACCAGCTGGGCATGATGTTCTGTAGGATGATGCTATCTCTCTGTATAAGTTGGCAGATCACTGAGAGATTTTATTAATTGTATTTGTGATACTGTGCTCTGTGCTGATTGTTTTCAGGATACTTTTATACAGTTAAGACCATTTAAAAACAATTAGATACTTAAAATGACACAAAATCCTAAAATCAGTTTAAGTGGTATTTTCTGTCAGATATATTTGGATTTGTCAGGCAGCTGGTATTTATAAAAAACTCAGATTCATAAAGTGTGTATGCCTGCTTCATTTAAAATTGGTATTGAAATTGTAGTCTCCTTGTCCTGAGAAGCATCCTTAAGAAAGACAATTGGACTTTGAAGGAAATGGCACTTCTTTCCTAAGGGCCCTGCTCAGAGCAACTCTGTCAGACCCCTTCCAGACAACCTGGGAGCTGAGGGTGGCTCTCTGGTAAGTTCCTCTCTGGGAAGCATTGGATTGTAGCAGTATCCCCGGGTGGTTATAAAAGACAGCTTTCTCTGTTGCATCAATGAACAAAAGATGGTTATTTTAAACACATGCTGTGGACTGCTTACTAAAATCCCTGCCTTATATGGGTTGTAGGTCATTGTACGAACATTCTCTATGTAGGACCAAGTGCAATGTATATTTCTGAAAGAGAGCTGCCTCATCTTTTCAGCTGACCTGATATTGATTCATCATCCTTGCTGGATTCAATGGCCAGCTTAGTGGCATCGGAACATGGGCTCGATGCCTGTTGGCAGCTCTGGCTGTCTGGGTGCATTTCAGTTTTATCCCTTTGATTGTAGAGCAGTTTTGTGTTATTGATAAATTACAGGTATGGCATTCAGAGGGAAGAAAGGGGCAGCTCAGAGTGAATGGTGGTGCCCTTGGGTATGACGCTCACTTGGACTCATCCATTAGACAATCCTATGTAGTGAAAGGTGTGTTTATAGGATTAGTTATTAATCACAAAACAGGATAGGAGTTACTTGACTGCTAATTATAACACTGGATGAGCACAAAAAAATCATCATAATAAACAATATCATCCCTGTAGGACCCTTCACATGAAATCAGTCCCGCCAGACAAATAATCGTTATTTACATAACGTGGAATCTTAAAAAAAAAAAAAGATCCTAAAAAACTAGCAACCACTAAAATAAGCAAAATGGAAGCTAATAAAAATTAGTACCTTAAAAAAATCACTGCAAGCTATGTTTTCTGTAATTATACCAAGCCCTAGAGTTTTAACCATGTAATAGTAATTTTTCCGTGTTTTTGCCGTTATTGTCCTTTTGATTTACTTAACTATGTCTAACTTGAACAAACAATGTTAAGTGGGGAAACAGATGCGATTAAATAGCCTGTAATTATGTTTTTAGTCAACTGCTACCATCACAGACTCCTCCTGCTACTCGGACCAGAAAAAAAGTGACCTAACTGATTTCACCAACTGCTTTGCCAGGCCCTGATGCAGAATAGATGGCCTTATTAAGCAATCAAAAAATCAGCCATTACAGAGGAATGGTAATCAGCAGTGTTTATACAGCTCACACGCTAGCCCCACAATAGACAATCAGGACCATGAATTCTGCTAATTGGGTACCTTCTGCGTCCAGAGGTGCCTGCAAAGGGAAACAAAAGGGACTCGAAAATTAGTGTTTGTAGCAATTAGTTTCTGTCTAAAGGCTTAGCCCAGTTCAGGGAAACCATGATTCAAACAGGGATTATTATAGCAACTTTGGTATTTAAATGTCTTCTGCCATTATTTGAGGTAGGATTTAGCTTTGCGAAACTAATGCAGAATCGTCCTCTTTTTTTATTTACTTAAAATGATTTTTGTTTTGAACTTCTCAAAAATCAAAACCATTAAGCCATTTGCCGCTTTAAATTTTCTGGCATTCAGTGTTTTGTTGTTGTTGTTGTTGTTGTTGTTTTTAAAACCTATGATCTTGCTCAAGACCAGTTGAAAAGACTGTTAAATACATGTATTGTTGAGGAGCTCCGTTCAGGGGAATAATACAGCGGAGTTTGTTGTGCCATTATTTCGCTCAGAATGCTCCATAGTTTAGTGGGGGAAATATAGGGTATAATTCTTGGTGGAGGAAAAAAGGACAGCAAGTGTTTTATTTATAAATGTATGTACAAATTCCCATTCTAAGTAATAGCACTAAAATAGTCCAGGAGGAGAATGTAGGTTCTCTGTGTATATTTTATCTGAGTAAACTAGCAGGGTATTTCCAAATGGGCTCCACTGAAAGCCCAATGGGTTTTATAAAATTCACTACAAAAAGCCTTTTGCCCTTTTCTTCCCTTTTAGTCTTTAGCATTTCTGATGTAATAATCAGATAGACAAATCTCTGTGCTTTGCTTCTGTCATTATAGACTCCCTGCTGTAGATGCTCAAAGGGCAAATTAACAGTAGCACAATTCGAGGGACCTCTTCACCTCCCATGGAAAGCATCAGCTGCAGGTTCTTGCTTTCTTGAAGCTCTCCACATGGTTACAGAGGGATCATAACGACGATGACAACAACAACAAAAGATTAAGGAGAGGAAAGGAAAACCCTTGTGATTCAGAAGACCAAAGAAATATTTGATGTTTCATTTTCTGTGATTTTAAAGGCTACATGAGCAAATGACAGTTTGTCTTTTTAAATTTATTAATAATTTGCGATCTTTAATTACTTAAATGGTGGTTAATCAATGTGTCAATAAGTATAGTAAAATTTTTATTATTAACACCAAATTTTACATTATTAAGACAGAAATTATAGAAAGAATATTGGTACTTTGGAGACAATCAGAATGATAAGTATGATAGTTTTAGAGACACTGTAACAACATTTTACTCCTGACTGATTACATTACATATTGATATTAGTGAGCATCAGTATGTAGTGCAATCAGTCAGGAGAAAATGAGTGAAATGTGAACTAATGAGAGCTAATTGTATCATATAATAGCAAGGACACAGAATTCTGTCAATTAAATTAGTTTGAGATGAAACAAATATGAACATAATAATGTTTATAATAATGAGGCAATTAGAGCTAATGAAATAAATGTTAATAAAGACTAGGATCCCTAGCCCATTTCTGCCCTTCTCCTGATTCCTTCAAACTTTGGGATTCTTTTCAGCCATTGTTGCTCTGTCTGTATTAGAGACGTGGGGGGTGAAGAATATCAATCTTCACAGTCTGCATGTTTCTTGATCTCAAACTTTCAGAAGGCTCCTCAGGGTCTGGCATACCTCTTGCCAAGGTACTCATCTCTGATGAATAAATCATATCTTATTCCATGGAACTTTTGCTTTCATATACTGTCTCTTCTTGATCTGGGATAGAAAACTGGTACTTGTCATAAGTGTGAGTCTTTTCATTTTCCACATTTTGGAGAGTTGATGGCTCAGGTTTAGTGTTTCTCCATTGTGTAATCCAATTGGATTCTGCTTATTAGCTGCTTCCTTGGTGTCCTTAGGTCTTTGATGTTCATTCCACTTAATTCCCTGATACAAAGAGTCACAACATGATGGCAAAGCCCGTTTCTTAGATATCTGGTTAGGAATGTACTCTATGGAGAAATTATACCCATTATCTCGCAGGAGATGATTTTGGAGACCTTACTTCAGTCTGGTAGATTATTGGCATCCGTCAATAAATTAGGACCAAAAAATTAGGACCCATATTCTATATTGCAATTTAGATTTGAGCACTTTATATATAGGGCAGTGGGGATGAGTATTGGGGAAGATGAAGCAGCAGTATATTTTGATCAGCTTGGAAACTCATCCATTTAGCTAAAAAGACTATATCTCCCAAGGAGTGATGCATTCATACCAATAATGGATTAAGAAAAAAGTATTTTTTGTGGTTCATGGCTGTTATATTATGAACATTGCCTAAGTATTTAAAGGGAAAAATTGTAAGTTTTACAAATTTCCACTTGATTATCTATTTGGATGTTACTCTGGTTGGTGTACTTGTACTTGTCCTCAGTTTAGTCTAGGGTTAGTTAGTGTTGATGAATGATATTTGATTCAAAGTAGGTAGAACTTTGTGCTGTGGAAATTTCAACCAACTTTCCCATTTGGCTACCATGTTGTTTTTTTTTTTAATCATGTATATCATGCGTGTTTTTGCTCTTGCTTTTGTATCACATTAAAAAGACATCAGAATGAGCTGTGAGTTAATGTTTCACTTGTAAAAGGTTATGGATTACGCTCAGCTGGTTTCTCAGGCTGACACAGGGTTCATGATTAGAAGAATGAAAACAAACATGAATTGAAAATGTCACTAACCTTTATTGGGCCCTGAGAATCCCAGAGCCTGCATGACAGGAGGTTTTCCTGTTTTCAACAGTATAAAGAAGATTGAAACAAAACAGCACGGATCTTGGCTATTTACATCTTCTAATGAATGCTGTTCACGTTTGGGTTCCTTTGTCCGTCTCCCAGTTTTCAAGGGTTTAGCTGTGAAAAGTGTGGATGGTATCACATACTCTTATAAACCATGGAGCAGACATCTGTCTAGGATGCTTTTCCCTCCAAATTGTGCTCAGTGTAAAGGGCATCTATACAGCTGTGCGTGTATAAGGTAGGCAGTTATCTATTCTCAGTGTTCCTCAGCACTAGAGTTGGAAAGTATTTTCAGATATACTATAAGTAAAGCTGTGTATTTAAGTGGGTGTGTGCTGAAGGGATATTTAAGATGAGATCTCACATCTTCCACATGATGGGCCCATTAGGTTTGAATCTGATAGTGCTGTCTTTGAAAAACCTTTTGTGACTGATAAACAAATACATTCACACCATAGGTCCCAGACCTTCATCAGACTAGAGGGAGGTAAAACAGACTTAAATAGTCTGTTTATATGAATAGTAGAGAGTTTAGAGATTAAACTGTGATCCAGGAGATAGCACATCTGACCAATAATAACTTGTTCGAGCTCTCAGTTTCTATTAAGATTTACTGTCTTTGTTTCTTTACAGTGACTTGGGCTTGGTTGTTCTTGGCCTAAATATGAATAACCTTGCAGTAACTGAAACATTAGTCTGTTTCTTTCCCCCTTAATTTCTCTTCCTGTGACTGCCTGATCTGGCACACCTTGTGACAAATTGTACTATACTTTTCACTGATTTTGTAGGTAATTTGATAAAATACTGCCTAAAGATCACTAGGAAAATCTCAAAATAAAACATATCCCTTCATCTGAACTGTACATACATAGAGGATGAGAAATTTTAGACTTTTACAAATGTATTTTCTTGTTCCTGAATTAAAATGAGTTCTATGGACCCATGCTTAGTCCTAAATACTACTATTTCAAGGTGTAACTCTGGTCTATATGGATTTAATCACATTCTTTGGCAGTGTATAAGTATTTGGGAAACACAAACCTGCACCTTTTTATTCTCACTTTATCTAATTATATATTGTTCTTTTAATACAGAATTTGTTTTGCATTTTCAAAGATCAAAGGATTCTTTTGGCCAGAAAGTGTTTCCACTTAAAAATATGGACCATTTTCTATTTTTACTTAAAAGTAGTCTTGGTAAAATTATATCTAATTAATAAGAATATGATAAAGCAAAACTTACACCCAAAGATTGAGCATTAAGACGAGCTTTATTTTTAAGCATAAAGTTAGGAAATTTACTTGGTGGAAAGAGAGTTACTTTTAGTAACATTATTTTTTACGCAAAAGTGATAATTTTGTTATTTCTGCAATTTAAAAGATTCATGCATATAACATTCTTTTATTTCACAACAGTGAAGTAGGCTTTTTATTTAAACTTAAAATCGTATTTCCCATCTGGAAAAATGTATATTTTTTCAGGTAAACCAAATTAATCAGGTTTCAATCTGAAGGATTGGAGGTCCGGAACTGGGCTCTAGTTTTAACCTTGTGCTTGATGACTTATGTAACTTTGAAAGTCACATAAACTCTTTTTATTCAAAATTCCTCTTTATTGGCTTGTTTCCCCCCTGTAGCAGTCAGAATAGTCTAGGTTATACTGCAGTAACAAATAAGTCCTAAATCTTAATAGCTTAATATAACAAAGGTTTAATTCTCATTCACATACTCGGTAAGGATCAGTTGTGAGCTGTGTTACATCATTGTTGATATTGTCCTAATGCTAGAACCTATGTTGATGGAGTAGCTTCCATCTGGAACATTGGCCATGGCCAAGGCAGAGGGAAAAGAGAATATGAGGAAGCACATACTAGTTGTTAAAGCTTCTGCTCACACTATTGGCCAACGCAGGCCAATCTACCTTCAAGCATCAGAGAAGTACAATTCTACCACTTCACTGAAGGAGGAAAGACACTGCTACCTATTAATAGTCTTAAGACTACCATATACTCTCCCCATCCACTACCCTACTTTTATTTACTTAATAATGTTATCACATTATAAAGTAATATGCTGAAAAAATTACTAAAATTAGAAAAAGCTCCTTACAACCCTACTACCCTTACAAATCAAAACTGTTTTATTTGTTCAAGTTTATTTAAATGCCTTGTCAATGTACATAATATTTATGTAGTTATATTGATTTCTTCCTGTTTGCATTGGTTAGACAAAGTTATAAATGACTCTCTAATGCTAGTGAGTGTGATCGTGGGAGTTTGTTTTAAATCTTATGTTGCAATGGGTTTCTAGCCTGTCTATGGCTATAGTATCTTAGTTATAATTTTGAATAATGAAACTAATATAAAAGAGAAGTTGGAGATAAGTGTATAAGATGATAACATATATGTGGAATATCTTGAACTACTTTACAGAAGATTCCATAGTAGTTAAAAATATTTTCATGTGTATGAGTATTATGATAGACTCAGTTTTTAAAAAGAATCTGATGTGGGCCTGTTTTCCTAAAATTTCAGTTAAATTATATCATATTTCAGCTAAATTATATTATTTTGAATATAAAACCTTATATTTAGGTTCTTTTATTTGGATGTGGAAGGGGATTACAGGGCTTGATTTATGCAGGGCTGTGCAAAACCAGGATTCTATGAGAAGGAGAGCCAATGAATGAGAGGGTACAAATATAAGAAATCTTATTGTACAATATATCCAATTTAAAGCTTTAATTTTCAAAGTGTGGTCATGAAGTGATACATAAGCTGATTTTCTTTAGTATTAATGTTTGTTTTAAGAGTATTATTCTGCTAAAAACCTTGACTATTGTTATGAATAAAACATTTATTTGTGATAAGGTAAAATAAAGCTCATTGGGGTCTTATCAGTAGCAGTGCCATTTTTTTTCCTTTCAACTCTTTCTGGAGAAGTTGTTGGGAGTAATACTAATCATGAGTGGGTTTGGGTGGTCCAAGCAACATTGTACCCCAATGAAGTAGTCTTTGGATGGAAGGGATGGAAGTTTGGTAACCATTGATTTGTACATATGTCTGCCCTTTCTTTTTTTTTTTTTAAAGATTTTATTTATTTATTCATGAGAGATAGTGAGAGAGAGAGAGAGAAAGAGGCAGAAGGACAAGCAGGCTCCCCCGTGGAGCAGGGAGCCCGATGCGGGACTCGATCCCAGGACCCTGGGATCATGACCTGAGCCGAAGGCAGACGCTTAACCGACTGAGCCACCCAGGCATCCCATATGTCTGCCCTTTCTTAAGAAAATCCCCAGTGCCTAGAACAGTACCTGGTACCTAGCAGACATTTAATAAGTATTTGTTGAATGGGTGAATATCTAAAGGTTAAAGCTAGAAACTTTCCTTACTTCATGTGGAAACTAAGAGATTTTTGTTTTAGAGGGATGCTTCTGTCAAATCAATGTCCAGTGTCAGCATCCTTGGGGAGTCATTGCCCTGGACAAATTGTTGCCTAGAAAGATATTAAAATGGAAAAATAGATCATACCGCAATTTTCAAGAATAAGTTTGTGTAGTGATAAACAGTCTTTAAAAATTTTTTCATTGTCCCCACCCATTAGGAAGGATACAGTAAACAAAAACAAAAACAGAGAAAATAACAAATGTTGGCAAGAATGTAGAGAAATTGAAACCCTTGCTCATTGTTAATAGGAATATGAAACAGCATAGCCACTGTAGAAAATGGTACAGTGATTCCTTAAAAAATTTAACACAGAATTACCATATGATTCATCAGTTCCACTGCTGGGCATATTCCTGAAAGAACTGAAAGTAGGGACTCAAACAGATATTTGTACACATATCTTCATAGGAGCATTATTCATAACAGCCAAAGGATGGAAACGATCCAAGTGTCCATTGATGGATGAATGGATAAGCAAATGTGGTGTGTACGCACAGTGGAATATTATTCAGTCTTAAAAAGGAAGGAAATTCTGACACACACTGCAACATGGATGAACCCTGAAGACATTACGCTAAGGGAAATAAGCCAGTCACCAAAGGACAAATCCTGTATGATTCTCTTATATGAGCTACTGGAATAGTCCCATTGATAGAGACAGAAAGGAAAGTAGAAAGGGGAGTGCCAGGTGCTGGGAAAAGGTGGGAAGAGAATTATTATTTAATGGGTACAGAGTTTCAGTTTGGGAAGATAAAGTGGGGGAGAGGGATGGTGGTGATGGTTGACAGCAATATGCATGTACTTAATGCCACTGAATTGTACACTTAAAATTGTTAAAAGGATAAATGTTATGTATATATTTTTTCACAATGTTTCTTTTCATTGTTAAGGTTGCCAGTGACCTTCATGTGGCTAAATCCAATGATCAGTTCTTAGTTTTCATCATCATGGGCCCAGCAGCAGCATCTGACACAGATAATGTTCCCCATTTCTTGAAATACATTCTTCACTGGGTTGCCAGTGAATCACAGTATCTTGGTTTTGTTGTTGTTGTTTCTTTTGTTCCCTGTCTCACTGGCTAGTCCTTCCCAGTTTTATTTGCTGTATCTTCATTTTCCTGATACCAAATGTTGGAGTGGGCCTCTTCTCTGTGTGTCTCAACTTGCTCTTTAGGTGGTCTCATGACTTGAAATATCACCTATGTGTAGATGACCAAATTTATATTTTCAGCCCCTGCGTTTCCCCTGACATTCAGACTCATGTAGATATTTTTAAAATGACATCTCTAGTTTAGATGTCGATAGGTATTTCAAATTTAACATATAAAAAGCTTGATTTCTTTCCCCTCCTAATCTGCTTTCTACTCATGGTTCACCATTTCAGTAAATGGCAAACACTTTACCTAGTTTCACATGACAAAAAAATCTTGGGATTATTCTTGGCTCTCCTCTTCATTTATATCCTGTATCTAATCCACTGACAAATCCTGTTGGCAGTTCTACTTTCAAAATAAATCCCAGATCTGACTGCTTGTAACCATTTGTACTTCTAGTACCCTGGTCCAAGCCACCACCATCTTCCTCCTGGACCATTGCAGTAGTCTCTCAACTGGTCTCCCTGCTTCTACTCTTGTCACTACTCCCTTCCCCATGTCTACTCTCTACCTAGGATCCCTAGTTCTCCTTGAAAAATCTAAATCTGATCATTGCAAATCCTCTGATGCTTCTGATCTCACTTAGAGAAAACTTTAGGAATAAAGAATCTGATTCTCTTAGCAAAATACAGACTTTTTTTTGTCAAGTAGAGTTTTGGTCGGGTTGCTGTGTGACTCTTTCAGCCCATATAGAATGATTCTCTGTGATGGAATATAATCCAGAATTCACAGAGAATGGGTATTTTGCCAATAAACAGTTTCTTACTCTCCTTTCCTCGGGTCACACATTTCTCTCAAGTGGCCTACTCATGTGATGATGATAAAGCTAGTAATAAATATATAAATAAATCACCCCCCCCCTTATCTTTCATTATTTTCAACCCAGTGCCAAGATTAGAATAGAAGCAAGGAGACGTTTATATTTTGGCTCACTGCTGTCAAGTTAAAGAGTAAATTAATGCACTTGTCTTGCTTTCTTTGCCAATGATTTTTATTAAGTGTTTTTTGAGTGTTCTCTTAGTAGGTCCTTTGAGCCCTCAGTATTTTGGTTAAGACCAATTTACATCATGTTCCATCATTGACTTGCTTTTTCTCTCCAGGTTACTAAGAGTGAACCTGGGTCATCATGGTCTCTCTTACTTTCCGAGGGCCTTGTACATCTGAGAGTTGGGGTAGCAACATCTGAAGTAGAGCCGTTGAAAATGAACCTTCTCAGGCAGTTTCCTGGGTTGTCACCTCAGGTGCTCTCTGCAGCATACTTTCTGGTATTTGATTCTAGTTTGTTTTAAGTGTCCCCTATAATTGGACATACATGTTATGAATAAAGAAAGTGGTGGTTTTGGAGCATGCGGGGACAAGTCAGCTAACCACCCCCAGTCATGCATGGTGCCTTCATAGTGTGGGCAGGGAACTGAGACACTTTCAACTCCTTCTCCCACGAATATGCCCCCACATAGCCTAATACATTAGTTACCTGGTTATTGAACCGTATATTAAATCTGCAAGAAGCAAAGATTGTAATTTTTCTGATACCTAACAGAGTGGCGTCAAAGCAAATCCAGTGGTATTTTTTTCTGCATTTGTGGTCCTATTTCAGCTCTTTGACAGGAGAGCAATGTCTCCTGATTTGTCCAGGTTATATTCCAGAAAGAAACTCTTTTTCTTTGCAGGATGTAAACTGGATTCCCTAAAGCACAGGAAGCACTGACCTAGTTTTTCTTTGAGCTCTTTCGACCTTGGAGATGAATTTTCGTGATGTGGGAGCAAAGTGTGACAGCATTTGTAAAGGGAAAAGGCTAGCTAGCTGGCAGCTCTCGAGTTGGCTTCTAGAAGTGTCCCAGTGTCTCAGTCTGACTCACAAGCTGCCCACCGCTGTTCTGAAGCTTCCAGCACCTTTAAATGGTGCTAATTATTTGAATATTGCTTCACTCCTTCCAACCCCTTTAGGTCTTGGGAAAAAAAGAAAAGATAGATTTTATTGGTGGTGAGGGTGGCTAAGTACACACCACTAGAAAATGACGTTTTCCATTTTCTCAGCCGAGGCAAGCCATTAACGAGCAAGCTTTCCATACACGTTTCCCCAAATTTAACCTGGTGGGACCATGCCTGGCCCCAACTAGTTTATGTTATGCCCCGATGTTCTGGGAAAAGAAGAAAATATTCCAGCAAGGAATTCAAATATGGTACATAGTTATTTAGACTAGCCCTAGGGGTGTGCTAACTATAATCCTAAATTTAGGCACATCCTGGAACGATATGGCATGTGGTTGGTGATTTTGTGATGTTTGTGCATTTTTATGCCCTTTCTGGCCTCACTGCCTTTGCAGATACACACTGGACTAAGTCTAGCTTTGTGTGCTTCCATTATTTTATCGGTGACAATTGAGTTTTACTTTGAATATTATGAGGAATTCCCCTTGCTATTCTTGCTTGAAAAGGCCTCTATTATCTATTATTAAAACTAGAATTCTAGTTTTAATATTGTTTCCTTCCATTCATTCACAAATTTTAGTGAACAGCCTCTATGTACCAACCACTGGGCTAGTTCCTGGTTTTATAGTAGCAAATGATGTCTGCACTCATGGAGCTTACAATCCATTGGGAACATACAATAACAATTGTACATATAATTATTTGATTCCGCTTGTAAGGAGTCCTTCATGGGTTGGTTTAGATTTCACTTTTTTTAAAAAAATGTTTTTCTCTGTTGCATTTTCAATTACTTTGATAAGATACAAATTTTCTTTTGAATTATAAATAGAAATCCTGTTCTATTGAAGTAGGGTTTATACATTTAAATTTGGCTTTTGATAAAGTTCAACTAGAGACTGACTATACTTACATGCTGTTGGAAATAAATATTAGAGATCTGATGATATAATAAAACTTGACAACTGTTCAGTACTTCTTTCTATATACAGAAAATACTCTTCATTATTAATAAGTATTTATTGAGGGATTTATTTGTGCGTGTCACTGTGCTAGGGGATGCACTGTAGGGGATGCATAAATATTATCTGCAAAATGCTTCTTATATAATAAGTGATATAAAACATGTAAAAAAAATAACCATAATATAAGATAATCTGTGATAAATGCCTTAAGAATGAACAAAAGAACAATTAAGAGATCAGAGGAAAGAGAGGTTTCCATTTGATTACATGAGTTATCGAGAAAGCTTTATGAAAGGGGTTATGTTTCAATTAGTTTTGAAGGATAGGTAGATTTAATTTTAAAAATCTAGTTATGATAGCTCATTTTTAAAAACTTTGAACATATATCTAAAATCATAAAGAAGAAAACAAAGAGCACAGCTGAGCCCCTCCCAGGAGGCCTGTGTGGAGGAGGGGAGCATGTGCTGCTGGAAGAGTAACAACACCCCTTTCCCCTTTCCTCCTCTGTCCCCAGGGGTGATGGTCAGGGGTCATTGCACTTGGCCCCCACCCCGATAGAACCGGCCGTTCTGGAATGGTTCCCTGCCTCGCTAAGTTGGGGAGTAGTGATCTGTTTTGTTGGAATGTTGCCAAGGCACCAGGCATTAGTGAGAAGGAAAAAGGATGACACAGCTGCAAAAAGTGCCAAGGGTTGGGTTGGCCGGGGGGGGGGCGGTGACCTGCATTTCTCCCATGTGGTGCAACAAAAGGATCTGAGAGTATCGCTTGGATCAAGTGGACATCGCAGAGGGCTGCAGGGCTTAAGCTGGTTTGCTGCTCCCCAACCACTCCTGAGGACTCTTAGCTGAGCAAGGGAACCCTCGAGGCCAAAGACCATGGGTGGACTGCTGAGGCAAGGCAGGGCCTGATAAGGGATGGCCAAGTCAGGCTTCAGACAGATGTCCCACATCACGGCACTGTGCAAAGGCCTCCAGAGATCCACAAGCATGCCCCACAAGAGAGCTGGCATTTGAATCCAGCCACAGAGGTAGAACTGTGATCCGGTGAGGTTCAGTAACAGTGAGAACAGTGACGACCCACACCAAAGGGAAAGGGGTTCCTTTCCTCTTTTCTCCTTGCCCAACACAGCAAGGTAAGCAACTGGAAGAACTGGCTACGAGGGCATGGTGCACAGCTTCTCCCAGACCCGGCTTCCAGAACCAAGTCTAGCCAGCACTAGGGAAGAAGGGAGAGGGACCAAAAAAGGTGTCTGGTGGAAGGAAGGTCTTAACGTGAAGACGAGAATGGAGTTTTATGAGGAATAGGAGTCTAGAGAACTGGAACTAGAGTGTTGTAATACTCAAAAGGGAGTGAACGTTTAGGGAATTGGGCATAACTATCTTTGGATGAGCACACCACCCAGGGCAAAAGGGTGTGGGAAGGAGCACTTCACCAAGGAATCCCCGGTGGGGGAGCTGGGGGAGGGAGGAGGAGGGGTGAGGGAGGGAAGGGGAACTGGGAAGTAGAGAGGAAATAGGTCGCCTAGAGGTTGCTGGTTGTAGGAACAGGTGGGGGCATGAGCGTTAACCTTGCGGTTTTCTGTATTCTGATGTGTGTTGGAAGAACTCTAGCAAAGAGTTTAAAAATATTGGCCTTAACTTACTTTAAAAAACTGGTTTTTAGAATACTTTGTTTGGATATATTCGATCCATTTTTTATTTTTTATTTGCAATTTGTAAGGCATCATGATTTTTTTTTTTTAAGATTTTATTTATTTATTTGAGACAGAGAGAATGAGAGAGAGAGAGCACATGAGAGGGGGGAGGGTCAGAGGGAGAAGCAGGCTCCCCGCCCAGCAGGGAGCCCGATGCAGGACTCGATCCAGGGAGTCCAGGATCATGACCTGAGCCAAAGGCAGTCGCTCAACCAACTGAGCCACCCAGGCGCCCCTAAGGCATCATGATTTTATCTTCTAAAATTCTTCGGAGGTGCCTGGGTGGCTTAGTCCGTTAAGCGTCTGTCTTCAGCTCGGGTAATGATCTCAGGGTCCTGGGATTGAGCCCCACATCGGGCTCTGCACTCAGTCAGCAAGGAGTCTGCTTCTCTCTCTTCCCTTCCCCCAGCTTGTGCTCTGTCTCTCTCTCTCAAATAAATAAATAAAATCTTAAAAAAATAAAATCCTTCATATCTATCTTCACTTTTAAAAATTTTCACCTTTAATTCTTTTTTCTCTTACATTTAGAAATATGTTACTTTTTAATATATTAATAGAGTCCTATTCTTACCTTTTTATATTTCTGGGTTTCTTATTTCCTTTTTTTTTTTTTTTTAAAGATTTTATTTACTTGACAGAGAGAGACAGAGAGAGCAGGAACACAAGCAGGGGGAGTGGGAGAGGGAGAAGCAGGCTTCCCGCTGGGCAGGGAGCCCGATGTGGGGCTCGATCCCAGGACCCTGGAATCATGACCTGAGCCGAAGGCAGACGTTTAACGACTGAGCCACCCAGGTGCCCCTTATTTCCTATTCTTGATATTTCAAATATTGTCTAAGTTTAAACTACTCTAAGCCTTTATTCTTTTTATTCTTTCTACCCTTAACTGTCGCTTTTTGTTTTTCTTTCTCTATGGTTTACATTATTGATTTCAATCTCTACTTTGTCATTCTTAATGTGCTCCTTTACAAGGTTTTGTTACTGCACATTTTCATCATGTAAGGAATAACTATAAACAGAATTGAATGGATGTCCTTTCACCATTCTCCCCAGAATCAAAATCCTCTGTGTCTCCCCTATCCTCCCCACCTTGTGTCCCCCCCCCACTCTCTTTTCTTTTTAGTTTTCCAAAAATTATTTAGGCTAAAAGTATGTCCTAAAAACTCTGCTGATCTTATACAGATCACATGTTTGATTTGCTAAATGTTATGAATTCTTCTGTCATACAACAACTGATCTCTGCATGTTTTCTCAAATATGCAGTCCTGCCACATCACCTTTGGCAGTTTGTGTCAGTATGTAATTGTTTGGTGTGTCTTGGACTCAGATATCTGGTCTTATCCTGGCTTTTGTTGAGACCCATTTTGAATATTACTGCTATTCTGACTATAGTCCGTTCTTAATTATTTGCAATAATAGAAGTCTAGAAGTAAGTTTAAAAATTATTATTATTATTGCATTTTGATAAAAGTGTTTGTGCTCATATGGTTACTTCTAATATTCTCTTCAAGTCGTTGTAAAGAGACCTGCCTCAAGAGACTCAGAAAATTCTCTTTTGCATTTTTTCAGTTTCCTTCTTTCTAACACTTTGCTGTCTCTATCCCAAAGAAGTGGTTCTGTGTTCTTCGAAACCTTCTTTGAAAGAAAGATAAATTTTCTGTTTTTAAAATTTCCATTACAGGTTATAGAAGACAAACAAAACTAAAGTAAAATTTCAACACAACAAACAGGTATAAAACATAGATAAAGAAAATGAGATTTACTTGGAACCTGTCTCTACACAGGGCAAACTTGGTTCTTAAAAAGTTGCTGAAGGGTGCCTGGGTGGCTCAGTCGTTAAGCGGCTGCCTTCGGCTCAGGTCATGATCCCAGGGTCCTGGGATCGAGTCCCACATCGGGCTCCCTGCTCCGTGGGAAGCCTGCTTCTCCCTCTCCCACTCCCGCTGCTTGTGTTCCTGCTCTCGCTGTCTCTGTCTCTGTCAAATAAATAAATAAAATCTTTAAAAAAAAAAAAAAGTTGCTGAAGACCTATCTAGCATGGTAGACCTTTCGAAAAATTTTAAATCAGTCTTCTACAAGAAACTAAATTTGCATGCACATGTGTACAGGCTGATTTATTTATAGGACTTTGTACACTAAGAGCAGCTCAGTTTTTCAGCAATAGAGTCCTATTAACCAAACTTTTGACAGTTGTATAGATACAGTATTTTATTAATCTGCAGTAAGAAAAATAAAAGGGAAGGGGAGCACTCTCCCTGTAGAGCTACTTCGAAAGGCACCCAAAGTTTCATTTTCCTATGTTCCATCCTAACCAACAAGTTCTTTCTTTAAGGATATTATACCTTCGATTAGCTTAAAGCCAGGTTTGAATTCTTCCTATTTCTGGCCTAGGAAATGTTTTGTCTCGATAATACCTATTAGGTATATCTGATTCTTATGTACTGATTTTTAGTTAATTTTCAAGAATCTTAATTATGACCCTAAAGCCTACACTGAAAAAGATATTACACTATGCTTTGCAATAATGTATAAAATAACATACATTATTTTATTTGGTCTAAGATGCTAAACGGAAAGCTATGTAAAAATTATGAATATACGTGTACACACACACACAACCATTTTTTTTTCCTCGTTAAGATAAATGCTTTTAAACTTCCTTGATTGGGGTGTTTTGCCATCTATTTTTGACAAGTGGAGTTGAGTAAAAGATCCCAGAAAGCACTTGTTGAGAGCATTAACAACAGGTAATTGTGCCCTGGACTGATGTTCAGCTAAGACTTGATGTATAAGTTCTACCACTGCACAGTATGGTAAAGGCTCCAGCATAGTTATGACATCATTTAATGACCTCCACTGATTATTTCACCACTTAAAATGTTAAGGTAATTCACAAATAATTAATGAGTAGTTGCTTTCTAATTATATAATAAGAAAAAAGTACCATTTATGTTTTAGAAGTTGATGGTAAAGAGGTTTAAGATGATCAAAATTGTATTAAATTACAACTGTGATCACAACTCTCCTAGCGCAGACTCATTTCACATGACAAAGGATACTGGTGGCCTCCTGGTAGAGTGTTGTACTCCTACCCCAGCTAGGCAAACATTATTTGCAACTGAATTGCAATCAGCTCTAATAGTATAGTATCTTAAAATTTAAAAACCCTTGAAAAAATAAAAATAAAAAACAAAAACCCTTGAAAAAATAAAAATAAAAAAATTAAAACCCTATACATCTGAGATGGTCAATGAAAATTTGTCGATGGATTAGACAGATCACTGCACTTCATCTGCTCACTGTCCAATGGCCCAGGTAGTCTGAAATATGGTATTACAGGAACAACTAGTTTCATAGGAGGCAAAAAATGTTCATCCTA
Organism: Mirounga leonina; assembly: GCF_011800145.1. Taxonomy (NCBI): domain Eukaryota; kingdom Metazoa; phylum Chordata; class Mammalia; order Carnivora; family Phocidae; genus Mirounga; species Mirounga leonina. The sequence goes on along the minus strand of NW_023270826.1, from coordinate 153,159 downwards.
AGGTTCCATGTCTCTGTGGAAAGCTATTATGTAGAAAGGTTAACTTTTATTTTATTTATTTATTTTTAAAGATTTTATTTATTTATTTGAGAGAGAGTGAGAGACCACAAGCAAGGGGGAGGGGCAGAAGGAGAGGGAGAAGCAGGCTCCCCTCTGAGCAAGGAGACCAATGTGGGACTCAATCCCAGGACCCTGCGATCATGACCTGAGCCGAAGGCAGACGCTTAACTGACTGAGCCACCCAGGGGCCCCAAAAGATTAACTTTTATATATTATCTTTCCTTGCTGAAGGCAACGCCTTGCCCAGTGCCACTTTTCTACTGCATTTCACTGAAACATAATAAAAGTCACTGAGTGTTTGCATACTGAAATGTGTGGTCACTCACAGCACTTTTACTTTTTTTACTGTGAAAAGCATTTTTCTTCACCAAAGGGGTACGTGCCCCCTGATGTTTATAGCAGCAATGTCCACAATAGCCGAACTATGGAAAGAGCCAAGATGTCCATCGACAGATGAATGGATAAAGAAGATGTGGTATATATCTACAATGGAATATTATGCAGCCATCAAAAGGAGTGAAAAGCATTTTTAAAAGAGTTTTTTAGATGACTTTTATATTTATGAAAAATATCAGAAGGGCCAAATCACACACTCTAAAGTCTATTTATTTTTAGTAATCTCTATACCCAACGTGGGGCTTGAACTCACAACCCCAGGACCAGGAGTCACCTGCTCTTCTGACTGAGCCAGCAAGTTGCCCCACAAATCACACAAATCCCCCCTTTTGGCTTTTTTACAATTAAAATTTAACATTTTCATGCTCCATCATTAATAGTCTTCCTTCACACCAGAGGAGTGGATTGGGGCTTGCTATTGGAAGACCTCAGTGGGTGCTCGTTGTCTGGAAGCCTCTTTGCTTGTTTTTGTTCTCCGTGTTGACTACCACATGCTTGCCACTGCTTGTCACTAGCTCCTCCAGACTGAAAAGCAATCGGATCTGTTCTTGGTTCCCAAGCTTTGGTAGCTGCCATGGGGGTCTGATCAATGAACTCAGAATTTGAGGTCTCAGATCTCAGAATGTGGGCATTTGGGATGCCCCATAAGCTCCCCTCACCAGTGTAATGTTCCTCCCAAGCAACTCCTACTGGGCCATTTCCTGTTCCTTCCAGTAAGCGAGGGGCAGTTATACCATAAACATTTTCTGTATCAACGAATAACCGACCATAAACTCGTGTAGCCTAAGCTAGGTCTTATTTTTTTAAAGGGGAACCCAGGGGCACCTGGGTGGTTCAGTCCGTGAAGTGTCTGACTGTTGATTTCGGCTCAGGTCATGATCTCAGGGTCATGAGATTGAGCCCTGCATCAGGCTCCACGGTCAGCACAGAGTCTGCTTCAGATTCTCTCTCTCCCTCTGCTCCCCCTACTCTCATGTGTGTTCTAAAATAAAATAAAATAAAATCTTTAAAAGGGGAGCCCAGAAAGGAATTTCAAACCTGATTTTTTTTTTTTTAAGATTTTATTTATTTGAGAGAGAGAGAGAGAGCACATGAGAGGGGTGAGGTCAGAGGGAGAAGCAGACTCCCTGCTGAGCAGGGAGCCCGATGCGGGACTCGATCCTGGGACTCCAGGATCATGACCTGAGCTGAAGGCAGTCGCTTAACCAACTGAGCTACCCAGGCGCCCTCAAACCTGATTTACATTAAACAGAGCAGATGTCCTTAGATGTCAGCAAATCTTGCTGAAGTCTAGTGTTTCCTCCTGTTTTCAACGCTTAGAAACTCCAGGGAGCTTCTCATTCTTGCACCCTCAGTAGAACTTGCTTTCTCTCATCTTGCTCTTATCTCCTTGGTCCCTCAGTAGTCTCTTGCCACCTTCCAGCTGGAACCCTCCAACAGTGACCCCTCTCTCCCACAGCAAAATGTGTGTCCTGGGAGGATGATTCTCTTCCTGTACCACGCCCCCTCCCCCACCATGACCTTAACTCTGATTCTAGGGTGAATTTGTCCAAGGAAACATTTGTACAAGGTACACAGATACGAGAATGTGTGCAAGTTATGAGACAGAGAGAGGGGAGAAAGCTGGAACTCCCTCAAATAAATAACTTTTATGGTATCACTACTCACATCTATTTAGGCTTCAAAATGGTTTTTGTTGTTGTTGTTCTTAAATGGATGCATTCTGTGCCAGTGGACCATACTTTTAATGTTTTCTCCCGTGGTTGACATTTAGAATGTTTGTCCTTTTGCAGGAAGCATTACAAAGAATATATTTGTGCTTATGAGGTTTATTCTCTTGTTGAATTAAATAAGGTAATATATGTAAGGTACCGAGCACAGTAAATAGTGGTTTTATTTTATTTCCTAGGATAAATTTCTAGAGTATTTATTATTAAAATGTATGTACAATTTACTGGCTCTTTATCGGTAGGGTCACGTTGCTTTCCAAAAGGGTTATACAACAGTTTTAGCACATTTTTTTTTTTTTAATTTATTTGACAGAGAGAGACACAGCGAGAGAGGGAACACAAGCAGGGGGAGCAGGAGAGGGAGAAGCAGGCTTCCCGCTGAGCAGGGAGCCCAATGCGGGGCTCGATCCCAGGACCCTGGGATCATGACCTGAGCCAAAGGCAGACGCTTAACGACTGAGCCACCCAGGCGCCCCAGTTTTAGCCACATTTTAAAACATATGCCAATGTAAGCGGGGTCAGTGCCTCATGTTTGTTATGAATACCAGCAGGAATGACCTTTGCTCCTTTGTGTGTATTTACTCTTTCTGTGAGTTGTTGTTTATAGCCTTGGCCTTGATGTTCTTCTTAAAAATAGCAACGCTACTATCACTTATGGATAGTTTTTCCTATTTGAATGTCAGCTTTACCTTTGTGACCTCTACATTTCAAGGATAGGAAAGTTCACGTTCTCCGTCGATCTGACAATCATTCTATTCTCTATCTGCTAATTTTTCAAAGTATTATCTTTTCTATACTTATCTCTCTAATCTATCTGGAGTTTATTTTCTTAAATGGCATAAAGTGAAAATCATATTTTTATGGAATTTTGATTTAATCACCCCAAAACCATGTGTTCCATAATTCTCACCTATTTATAACATGCTCTTTTATAATGTATTCACATTTAAACAGCATAGTTGGTATATTTTCAGTCTCTCCATTCTGTTCTACTGAGCACAATGTGCAAATGGACACTTGTTTTAATTCTTTTTGCTTTATAAATAGCTCCTGTAGAAGTTGGTTGTCTTTCTTACTACGTTGTCTCCACTCAGACAAAGGCTGGACAAATTATTCATGGTTAGTGCCATAAGGCATGATTGTGTTGAATTGTTATAGTAATAAAGTTGTTTGGATTTTTATTCATAACCAGACCTCAAAATAAGTGTCATTATTCTATATTTTATCTCCCCAACCTCTTATGGCAGGTTATTTTTGGAGGGGGGAGAGTGGTGCTCTTAAATACCAAAGTATCTCCAATCTTAAAAACTTCTCTATGTCTCTAGAGCTTGTGGTTTGAACTACATAAAATTTCAGAAGCAACTGTGGCTTTCTGGTATTTGCCACCTAATGGCCCTTTTGTATTTTATAAGAATTCCAGATTGTCACTCCACCCCCTTTTGGATATTTTAGAGATAACCATGTGTGTATTTAACCAAATTTTGCTCAGAGAAAAGATTTATATATTTTGTTCCTGGTTTTAGATACTTCACTCAGTGGTACCTGTAGTAAAAGATGGAAGACTGAGCATATACTTTATCTCTGCTCTTTTCCAAGTTTCCACTGAAATTATAGAATAAAGAATAACTTCCTAATTGTACTGGAAAACAGGAATGGTGACACAGTGTCCACTGTGAATAAATGGAGGAAAATGTTCACTTCCATACAGTTAGTAGGAGTTTAATTGCCTTAGTCATTATTTGGAAGGCAAATTTGGCTGTAAATGCCAAAATTAAAATGTATCCTTTGAACTAGCAATTACACTCCTAGGAATATGTATTCTAAAAATATTTAAACATATGCCCAAAGATGTATTTGTTAAGATATTCAACAACCTTTATGATCATCAAAAGGAAAATCATTAAGTAAATGCATGAATGTGTACATCCATATATATATTATTTGTATAATTAAATTTTATGAACATTGTATATACATAGTTGGGTATGTATGGCATTAAACTGTTTTGAAAACATCTGCATACTAAGTTCTGAGTAGGGCCACGATGACAGGGGAGTGTGACTTGGTTGAAGGGTTGTGAAGAAGAAAGATGCACTTTAGCTTGTTTTTGCTGTATACTTGTAGCGCTATTTGAAAAATTTTCAAGTGAGCATCAAAAAATCAAATGATATGCACGAGGTTTTCTCTAGCTAGTTTTGTTTTTCCACGAATCTGATATCTCTTGCGTTTCTCTTCGCTTATTCTGATTATAGATGATACTATCTCGTGATTTTCATCAGTCTTAAAATTAGTGCGACTCTAATTTTATGAGTAAATGGTTAGGATGACCTTTTTCTCTTGCTGTGGTTTCTGAAAGAGTGTAGACCATTAAAAACATACTATGAGTTATTTGTTCTGCATTCTCTTGAGACAAAATGTTGCGCTAGAAACTAGGTTCAGTTTTTAAATAACACAGCTGTTGTTTTAATATTTAAGTGTCGGCAGTACCCTGGATACATTATCATATGTAGAATAGACATGTTGCGCATTCATTATATCTACAGTACAAACTGAAAAAACACACAGAATGGGGAACCAAAGAACGAGCAAACCTATTTTATTTATTATGATAATCCTTCTCAAGTCCTCTCTCCCGCTTTTGATCTAGGTGAAAGCAAGCTGGGAACATAATTAAACCAGTGCCGAGTGAGACAGGAGATAGGATGCACAAAACCCCCTGATCCTAGCCAACTAGATTTTGAAGTTGAAGTTAATTAAGAGCGATATACAAATAATCTCTGCAAATGGTGACATTTATAAATGCATTTTGAATATTCTGAAGCCGTTATGTAAATCACCAAGAGTAAGGCTCTAGGGGAAATGTAAAACATGCAGGCTCACCTTTTAATACCTTTTGGTAATGTTTTCATTAGACTTAATGTTTGCCGGGGGACCGTGTATCTGGAGGTAATCTGATGACAGAAATGTTGTAGCCCTGTGAGATGTGGAGCCCTAGAGGAGGGGGCTGCCAAGAATGGGACCTGTCGGTCAGGGTCAATGACCACAATAACAATAAGGAAACTGATGACATTCTCTGTGGTTCTGTGGGAGGTTCTGAGCCTGCCCTCAATGGAAGAAGCAGAACTAACAAGACGCCAAGGAATCAGCACTTGAAGAAAGGGTGAGGCTTCCGTGCCTGTGAAGGTTCACTCCTAAGTTGGGCTTCGGGAATGGGGATGACAAAAATGATAACCGTGAAGCTGTATCATTTAAGTGACATATGGCTTTCAAGGAATTTTAGTTCATGGGATTTCAATAGGACAAGTAGAGGGCATGTGGTAATTGCCGTTAATATATAGCTGGGGAAACAAATGAAGAATATTTAATGATATTTTGACGATCATACAATTGGCCAGTGGTGGAACCGGAAACTAATTCCAGTCATTCTCATTCTTACTTTTATAAGATATGTGCAGATTTTAGGGGTAGCAACTTTAGGCACAGCTGCTCTAGAAGCAATTCTGATAGCACGTGATATAATTCAATCATGAATACTTCCTAGCTCCCCTCTCCAAACATTGGCCTCTCGGCCCTTCCACATTTTTCCTCTTTCTCCTTTGTCATTGGCAGAGGCGGACTCCTTATTAAGACCTTTTGCCATTTGCAACCCCGTGGATGGAGCTAGAGTGTATTAGGCTCAGTGAAATCAGTCAGAGAAAGACAAATACCATATGATTTCATTCATATGTGGAGTTTAAGAAAGAAAACAGATGGACATATGGGAAGGGGGAAAGAAAAAAAGGAGAGAAGGAAGCAAGTCATAAGAGATTCTTAACAATAGAGAATAAACTGAGGGTTGATGGAGGGAGGTGGGTGGGGGATGGGCTAGATGGGTGATGGGTATTAAGGAGGGCACTTACTGTGATGAGCACTGGGTGTTGTAGGTAAGTGATGAATCACTGAATTCTACTCCTGAAACCAATATTGCACTGTATGTTAACCAAGTAAAATTTAAATTAAAAAAAAAAAAGAAAAACAAAGACCATTTAATCTTGCTCTCCTCCATGATGTTTTTTTAAACATCTGTTTTTTAAAAAAGTTTGTATATATATTCGGATCACTCTAGAAATCATTAGTTCTCTTACGTGCTGTCAGCTCTATCCTTGTTGAGTACTGCTTTTTGGGGCAGGGGGAGGGGAGAATTGTGCTGAGCTATTTTATGTAGCTCAGAATTGGATTTCTAGAGTCTCAGAGACTTAGGGAACTGGAAATGTGCTCTACATTTTGCCTATCAACAAAGCCTAATCAAGAATGCATTCTTTGCCAGCAACATTCAAAACAGAGATGATTCCAAGCTGTGGCTTGGAAATAAACTCCTTTTATTGCCTTTCAATTTATAGTGTTCTTTGCCTTCATTTTGCACAAATATTCAGGGAATTTTCCCATTTAGAGAACCTGATGCACAAATTAAGATATTTCAAGTAAAGCCATTCATAATCTGTAAGGAAAGTAATACAAATTGACATGTGATACTAGTCTGAGTTCCTGACAACAATCAACTTAGAATATGTTCCTACATATACTCATGTGTCACAGGGAGATTGTTTTTAGATTAACAACAGTAATTTAATGAGACTAATTTATTAATCAGACCTCAATTTGCAAACTTGTGTTTGTAAAAAAAATCGCATGTGTGGTTTTTGTGTGTTTTATGTGACTGTGTGTTTTTGTTGTTGTTGTTGTTGTTGTTGTTAGCTTTCTTTGATTTTCTCCCCACAAGTAATCTTACAGGCTATGGCTAGCAGAATTGTTCGAAATTAATTTTGAACCCTAAGACAAACCCTAGGTTACCTGGTTCATAGCAGCAGAATTCAGTAACATTTAAGAGCAATATAAACAATTTTCAGAAGGCTCATGAGGATGGAGCTCTTGCTCAATTTAAACAATTCAGAATTTTGGAAACTGGTATTTGATCTGTCGATCTGCTTGTTGGAATAATGCTTCTAACTAAACACAGAAAAAAATTAAGTGGAAGAAATGTTTCAATTCACAGAGCCAGAAAAAATAAAATAAATCTCAGATACTCACATTAAATTAACCCTGGATTTATCTTGCTAACATGGCAAGTCATTATATACTTAACACAATTGAGATACACGGTTTTGATGAGCAGACTATTACTTGAAACAATATTTTCACAGTACATGAAATATAAGAGCTTGGGATAACACCAAATTAACCCTGAGGGAGACAGTCATTGAAATGCTCATGATTTTATATGGGAGGCTGAGCAGAGTAAAGCTGAAGATTCTAATATATAGACAGACAAGCTCCCAAGCTGTGAACAGATGTGTTCTCAAAGTCCATTTAAAAGTCAATAGTTTCTGGGCGCCTGGGTGGCTCAGTTGGTTAAGCGACTGCCTTCGGCTCAGGTCAT